>NW_024962264.1:41768941-42201414 GCF_019238085.1 Lagopus leucura
TGTATAACCAAGATGTTATAATTGCAATATAATCAAAAGAGTAAGGCAAAGCAAACAGGGATCACAAAAGAGAATAAGTAGAAGAGCTTACCCTTGGGTTGAGCTCACTAGAAGATATCAAAGAGGAGGATCTCCAGAAGAGATCCTTCCCCTCTGGTAGCCAGCTCTTAAATAGGTCCAGGAGGGGTGGAGCCAGGCTCCACCCCTTCTGGTAGCACAGGTGAATTGCCTTCACCTGTGCTCCTCTGGCTGACTCATGGCTCACCTCAGGTGATCAATCAGAGGTTCAGGCCGTGACTCAGCAGTTCCCATACAACAACTCAATTCTTTTTTCTAAGTCTTGGATGTAGATTTAAGGTAAAAATCTGTAAAGACATATCCTTATTCTTAAGAACTCTCTACAGAAGTAAAATTTTACATAAAAGCATTTGCAGGGTGAAGCCCTTCAGAAGCTGATACTTTTTTTTTTTTTTTTTTTTTTTTTTGTAGTCCCAGACCAGTAATGCCACCTACAGTTATGGTTGCTTGACATTTTCCATCACACAACTTTATTTCTGGTTACTTTAAACTGTGCAAATCCAATATTTTGTATAGAATTTGTCGTCTTCAGTAACTTCTCAGAAAGAGAGGTGAAGGATTAGAACAGGCTGCCCAGAGAAGGGTGAAGTCACAGTCCCTGGAGCTGTTAAAGAAACATGCAGAAGCGGCACCGAGGGATATGGTTTAGTGGGCATGGTGGTGAAAGGCCAGTGGTATTATCCAGCTGTAACGATTCTATGGTTCTGTGATTCAATCACTCACTTGTTTCTAGTCAAATGTGACAAGTCAATCTATGGTGAAGCACACTGTAAAGTAAGACTTTCAAAGTGGCAAGAAAAGAAAATTGAATGGAAAAAATCAGAGGAAGATTGGGTGAAGAAGAGATTAGGTTGAGGATGAAAACAAACAGAGGGGTGGACAACTAATTGAAAGAGAATCAGCCCTGAAGAGAAGTTTTTTAGACATCCTTCTCCTTGAAACCTGAAATGCGACATAAGCTTTTCAAATTTTCTTAGTAATTCTTTCATTATTTACTTTCAGGAAACACATATGAAACCTAAAACTAATAAATACACCTAAACTATCCCTTTCCAGTTCTGGCCCACAGAATTTTAACTACTTCACATAGTGTAATTTATTACTATACTGCATTCCTATAACTTCTACTAGTTTTTTGAGGTTTTGTTCTTGTTTTTTTTGTTTTGTTTTCTTAATAAGTTGGGAGAATGCATCTGGAATTCTATGGCCAAAGACTGCAAAAAGTCCAAAATCTGTACTCAATATGTGATGACTGGTGCTCTCTAGTCCCTTCACCTGCGTATGCATGTGTATTTCTAAGTATTTAAATAGGGATACAGACTTCACTACTCTGAAAGTAATTTGAAAACAATGTTATTGTTTTTTCTGTAGTCTCTGAGGACCATAGTGATTAATGAGAAAAATCAAAAGAAGCTTGGATATAGTCAGCTTTAAAATACATCATAAAGAGACTTGTGACTATATTCTACACTCTATACTAAAAATACCAAGATTTTTTGAGAAAAAGTACAGTTTGCAAACAGATATTGTATCATAATTCATGTAACATTTATATTATAATATATATAATAATATATATTATATATATTACATATATATAATATAATTATAATATATATATTATTTCTTAATTTTCCCATTTGTCCTTGAATATATTTTAAAATCTTACAAAAACAGTTGAAAGTGCTAATAAAATCTTAATATTTTTTGTAGGAACTTCAGATTGACTTACCAGAATATTATAGGGAATATTTTTGATACAAGTTAACAGAATGTATGCTTAACAGATAACCAAGAGTGTATCCCACACTAAAATGAATGCCAGTTTTGCTGATCAAAAGCCAGTTTACAAATTTTCTTTATTATTAATTTATAGGAATAGTTTATCATAATTTTACAGACAACTGAAATCCTGGACATGCTTACTGAGATGTCTTTCCTAATCTGCTGTAAAAGTTCTAATACGAAGTTGAGAATATCGTGAAATGGTGACACTGTTGGTTCCTTGAAATGATGTCATTCTATATTTAAAACAGTAACTGCAGTATACACAGTGCCTCACTTAGCTGAACACGTTTCCTTCTCCATACACTCACTTGAAAATAGCCAGTGCAAAGGTGTTTAAGAATATTTATTTTCATCGAGGGTATTAGGATGGGTATGCAGAAATAAAGATGTGCAGGATTCTTTCCCATTACATTGCCTCACTCTATGTCTACTTAGTCAGCTATGCAGAAGGAAAACATAAGCAGTAAGAGAAAGGAAAAGCAGTGACCCAAAGTGAAGCTAAGATAGTCAGTTCAGAAAAAAAGAAAACTGCAAAAGAAAAAATTGATCACAAGGCTGTTCACTGCTAGATTGTTTGTTTTATTTTTAACCGACAGAATTAATTTGCAGTTAAGATGATGTTATATTTTGAGACCTCAAAAATAAGTGAGCTGATAATCCTGGACTTATTTTCTTTTTTTCCTTCATTCAGAATTTTCCCAGGAGATAACAGCAGTGAGTGATAGCATCATCCTGTACCCTAGCCACAAGATACCAAACATTCTTTCAGAAGATAGGTCAGATGGGGCCAAATTTATCTTCTTTGCAAACTGCAAATATCCACTTTTCTTGTTTGAAGCAAAAGACAACAGAATCAGTAGCTGATAGATACCTTTTATTAAAACAGATTAAGATAATGTATTCAATGCCAACTTTCTGTTAGAGATCCAAATTATGTAGTTGGTTGTATTGGACATGAGCTCAGTGCACTTGCAGCCCAGAAGCCCAATAGTATCCTGGGCTGCATCAAAAGAGTGGTTGTCAGCAGACAGAGGAAGGTGATTGTCCCCCTCTACTCTGCCCTCCTAAGGCCTCATCTGGAGCACAATGTCCAAGCCTGGGGCCCCCAGTACAGGGAAGATGTAGAGATGTTGAAGCAGATCCAGAGGAGGTTCATGAAGATGATCAAAGGGCTGAAGCACATTTCCAATGAAGAAAGGTTGAGGGAGATGAGCTTGCTTAGCTTGGAGAAAAGAAGGGTCCAAGAAGACCTCACTGCAGCCTTCAAGTACTTGAAGCCAGCTTACAAACAGAAGGGGAACTGAATTTTACACATTCTGATAGTGCTAGTATATTGGGGAATGGCTTTGAAAGAGTAATTTAGGTTAGACACTAGGAAAAAAATTTTTACTCAGTGTGGTGAGCCGCTGGCACAGGCTGCCCAGAGAAGATGTGAATGCCCCATCTCTGGAAGTGTTCAAGTCCAGGTTGGATGGGATCCTGAGCAGCCTGATCTGGTGAGTGGCAACCTTGAACATGGCAGGAGGATTGGAATAAGATTATCTTTAAGGTCCCTTCCAACCTAAGCCATTCTATGATTATCAATTCCAAAGTATTATTTTCCCTGCTCAATCTTCACTGACATTGCATCAGTCATTAAATTGTTCACTTAAACTTTGTTTCTGATATTTTACAGGTTGCAAATTAGATAATGTGCTCAGATTTGCCTATCTTTCCCTCTCATGTCTTAAAAATAAAAATAAAATCATTCATTTTCCGGATGAAATGCGTAATATTTTTTTAACCTGCCACAAAGGAAATTTTAATAGCTTTATTAATAATGAAAAAAATATAATTTCTTATTAATTCAAATGTAAATATCAGAAAGAAATGAAACAGATATATTTGTACTGTAAAACAGTTTACAAATGGGGAGCTAAAAGCATCCATGATTTAGCTATTTCTATTTTACTTAAGAATAACTCCAGCAATTTAAAAAAGGTAAGTATCAGAAATCATAACCAAGCACAAAAAGAGAAAAACATTCATTATTTAAGAAAACTTCAAGATGGAATGGTCTTGATGTGCAAATAAACTACTGTAGATAATTGAAAATCAAGCTACACGTCCCTTGATTCTCTCTTGATACAATAAGGAATACTTTGTCTTCAGGAGTGTTTAATTAAACATTAAAGAGTAGATGTAGGAAGTATCTAAAAATCTGATTGTTTAACCCATTCTTTCCATAAACATAATAGGGGAAAATAAATATTTATTTTCCCTTTATTATTCTTGTGTTTTAAAAACATCTGCATTTCCTTTTGGTTTATTTAATACCTGATCCATAATTCTAATGGATTTTAATTCCTTTAGTTGGAAATTCTCTTAACATCTTTAACTTTTTTCTCTTTCAATCTGTCTATTTCTTAAGGCAACACTTCAGTTTTATGAGTTTTTAATAGGTGTAATTTAAAACTACCTCAACGTACTTCAAAAAGATGATTGATTCTTTAAAAATATTAAAAACATTCTTCAAACTTCGTAAGTTATTACATGTCATTGACTTTTTTTGTCAGTTTCTTTTGTTGTCTGACTGTTTTTTCACTTTTTTTTTTTAAAGAAATGGCTCAAGTTACCAGATTATATTAAATGTGCAATTAATGTAAGAGCTCTGTATTCACTTTTTAAAATGTTATTTTAACCACCTGAAGATTCTTATTATTCCATTAGTATTGGAAAGTACTGGAAAAGAATATATCTATATGAATGTATGTATGGTAAAAATTAAAGAAAAAAAGCTATCATTGGTAAACAATTGTTTGAATGCTCTGAGTGTTTAACACAGGTATTTAAAGGAAAAATTCACACACAAATGGAAGAAAACAGAAACAGATGCCATGTGTTTAATGTTTTTGCTAAAATATTTAAATCAGCACTTTCTAAAGATGTAAGACTGTGGAAGACTTTTCAGAGGGCTCAAGTATCTCTTGAAGGAAGGTTGAGAGTACCACAGTAGCGCAGCTTAGAGAAGGGAAGATTCCAGAAAGATCTCATTGTGGCCTTTCAGAATTTTAGGATATTTACTAAAAAAAAAAAATGGGGAATGACACATTATATTGGCAGATAGTGATAGGATAGGGAAAAATGCTTAAAAAGAGGGAAGACTTAAGGTAGATGTCAGGCAAAAGTTATTCACTCAGAGGGTTGTGAGGTGTTGGAGCATGTTACTCAGAGAGGCTGGGGATTTTTCATCTCTTGGAGATGGTTCAAGGCCAGGTTGCACGGGGTCCTGGGTGGCCAGACCATGGCAGGGAGTGTTGGAACTAGGTGATCTAAGGTTCTCTCCAACCCAAGCCATTCTATGATTCTATGATTTCCAAAACTGAATTTTTCTAATAAGAAGTATCTTTTTAGTATATGATCAGGTTACATGCAACTTTTTGCAGCTAATTACATCCATTATAATAAAGAGTTATTCCTTAAGAGACATCATGTTTCTTTTCTCAGTTTTGATACTAAGCATGAGTGTATATGGGGTAATGACTGATGATGATCTTTATTCTGAACAGATATTTTTGTTGATTAAGTGAGTGTAGACCTCTAGGTTTATGCTTTATTATTCATAATAAATTCATACTCCAAATCTGTAGTTACAGTTCTCAGCTATTTCCTGTGTAGACAGATCTGCTCAGATCATAAGTATTATTACATACCTCTTTCAGAAAATAACAAAGAATAGGAGTGCAATAAGACTGAAAGCATGAAGCTGCATTTTAACATATGTATTTTATAGAAGAGCGGGTCTCCGATCTTGTCTTTTGTAGCTTTGCTCACTATTCCAACCCCAAGTTCCTTGAAATTGTCTAAATATCTCCATTATCAAGTAATATAACAATAACTAAATATATAATCAATGAATATTAAGATGTTATTATTACAAAATAAACAAGAAAGTTTGGCAAAGCAGATTATGATAACAAAAAGAGAATAGATAGAAAGCTTACCCATCTCCTGAGCTCACTTACAAAACTCCAGCAGAGCAGCTATCCAGAAGAGATCCTTCCCTACTGGCAGCCAGCTCTTAAATAGGTCTAGGAGCACAGGTGAATTGCCTTCACCTGTGCTCCTCTGGCTGACTCATTGCTTGCCTCAGGTGGTCAATCAGAGGTTCAGGCCATGACTCAGCAGTTCCCATACAACTAATAAACTAACAAATATAGAAGGTATTATTCTTCACAGCTGTAATATCAATATTTGCATCCATGTAAGTAATGATTTTTAAGATCTATTAAGAAGTATTAACATGACTACATAGTTACTTCTTCTGTTACAAATAAGGCTGACCTAATAACTGAAGGATTATGAGGTGGCTTTTCCCCCCTTACCGTGACCTAACTCTTCATTTCTCCTTACAACTTCTTTACAAACGATAACGTGATACAAAGCAATCAGAAATCAGTAAGATCGAGGAAACAAAGCTTCTGCTCCTTGCAAGTACCTCCCAATATCAGCTTTAAGATTTTGGTATATATCATTCTTTTACACTAATTTGTGCAGGAAATTAGCCCTCAGCTTATTTTCTCAGAATTTCAGATGACCCCAAACAAATAACCATTTCATTTGTTCATTCATGACCCATGAAGAGAGCACATGCTACACAGATGCTTTACGCATGCACAGTAAATCTGATGTATCTAAAGTATGTCTGAAGCTCAGCACTTCTAGACTTATGCTGCTTTCTGAACTCTCAGTCTAAATAAATTTTGGATATGTATTTTAACATGGAATCTGGCAGCAAAAAGCATAAGAAAAATAGCAAAGGTATATATATGGATGTACTAACACTATGTACATCTGTAAAAACACTTATTCCAAAGTAAAAAGAAATCAAAATTTATTCTAGATTATTACTATTTTTGAATATGGAAGTTAATGGTTGGTCATAATATACCTATAATGAGGAAGAAAAAACAGAAATTGAAAAGGGAAGATGCTCTGTAAAAAGTGTTGGTCTTAAGGCAACCTTTCCTCAGTCCTTTAGATGTCTGTGTTTGAAGGACTGATCAGCTGATATACTTCCATGAAAATAATAATAATAATAATAAACCCCCCCCCAAAACCCACAACTCCTTCAAAATATCCAAGAATTTTTCAAAGGATGAGTAAATAAAATGCTATTTTTCTCACTTAGATCAAAAACAAAATTTGGATCGGCAAACATTCAAGCCTCAACTAAAGGAAATGTTTGCTGAGCCCTGCAGCCAGAGTATTCTGGAAACTCAGTTATTAATTACATCTGGTAAATCTTATGTGCCTGAAAACTCTCCATATTTAATTTACTGATGTCTTTCCAATCCATCTTGCTGTATTAACAAGGGAATAAAACCAATGATCTGAATGGTGCTTCTTCTATATCTCTGATTTCTGTGAATGCTTGTTTTTGAATCACTAAATTAACTACTATATTAAGACTATGCTAATGTGCATAACAAAACTTTTTTTTTTTTAATATTTAATATTTAATTTTTCAGCAGTCAGTGAACAAGGAGGTTTACTATAATTGAAACATGAATGAAAGTAAAATTACAATTGTGTTTTGTTTATTTGCTCATTATTGCTATTCACCCTAAAAATAATGTGTAAGTTATCCAACTTTCTGTAGTGAAGCAAAGGAGAAGTTTCAGGAGCCTTTCAGTGCTCCTAAAGTTTTAAAGTTTCTGGAATATTTAAGTATTAGTTGGATAAAACTGTTAATAGAGAATATTTTACAATGATACATTAACACATCATGAAAGTGTGATACATATTTTTAGCATATTTGCCTCATTAATTTTAAGGCTGAACAATGCAGTATTACTCCACATTATCCGTAACTGATTGTAATGAATCATTTATAAGGAAGGTTTGAGATTCAAAGAAATTATTTTATTCTTAGATAAACCACACTTTAGTGAAATACCTTTGCTTCCCATCACCCAATCCTTCACTTCAAAACCATCACAAATTTCCCTACTTCATCTGGAGCCATTTCTCTGTGTAAGTCTCAGATAAACATAAGCTATTTCCTTTCATGGAGAAAGAAAGGACATATTCAAAGCTGTAATAACTTACATTAATGAGAACTATTTGTTAGATACTTCAAGCATATGATTTTCCAGAAGTATTCTAGCAGTATATCTTACTCTTCCAGTATGAATTACTGAACTTTGGATAAGGTAGGACAATTACGGTGGAATATTCTCTGTATGAAACTGAATATTTTCAATTCAATGAAGATGAGTATTTTCAATCAGGGTTGTTCTGTTTTGTTTTGTTTTGCATAGATCCTTCTGCTCACATTTAAAGTTTAGAAAGTCATTCTTCAAGACCTTCTGTTTTGAAGAAAAAAAAAAGTGTCAGGATTGTTGTACCCCCACATAAGTACTAATAATCTTTTTTTTTTTTTTTTTTCCTTAAAGAGGAATTTTTTATGGAAGAATGAAGTGCATGATATTTTTCTGTATTGAAAATCTGTTGTACAAAATATTATTCTCTCTGAAGCAGACCTTCCTAAAAAGGTTGCTTTTTGGTTTCGTTTGGTTTGTTTCTTTGTTTTTCCAAATAACTTCTGTAGTGGATGGTTCTCCTTCACTGCAAGTAAAAAAAAAAAAAAGAATCATGTGCTTATGTTATTGTCATTTTATACTGCAAGTTAAAAGAGAAATCTCTTTTACATACAGGCAAGGATTGAGATATAGCAGATTCTTTTTAAGGTACAGTAGCTTTTTCAAAAAGACAGAAAACAACAAAGCAAAACAAAAAATTTGTAACAATAGAGTTACAATAGACTGCTGTTTTCTATAAGCAATACATGACAAAGAATCAATAAAATCTCATCAAAGATACTTTTAAAAGCTCATACATACAAAATGGTAGTTCCACCACAAATTTAATACTTGTTTGTAGCTAACCACCAAATTGCACAATGTAACCATGCTGCATAGCTCAAGGCTGCAAGAAAAGAATATTACCTTTTCTTTCGTGTGATAAATTTGATATTCTAACTACAGCTCCTCCAATACTGTATAGCAGTAGAGACACAAATCTGCAGACAAGAAATCCAGGGAGAATATTGAAAAAGATTAAAAAGTATTCTCTCAAAGCTACTGTCTTACACATAATGTATATCTTTTCCTAGAAATTTCTGTACGTGACAAAAGGAATAAATAATTTCATCAATTCCAGTTAATCTTAGCAAAGCTTTGAAGTGTCCAGTGACATCACTTTACTTCCAGAAAAGTGTAAAAGGACACTCAGATTATGGTTTTTTTTAATTATTTTTTCAAACATTTAAATAAAATGAAGCTTTGTTTTTCATGCATAAAAGTTTTCAAAGTTCATTGTTCTTTTCAAATGCTGTGCACATTATTTTAAGCATATTTTAAATAAATCATGATTTTTTTCACATGAACTGCACTAAATCCCTTCTCAAAAATAATGCAAATTCTAGAAATTACTTTGCACCTGCTGCTAGTAGCATGTCTTGCAAATAAAATCTTCTTATATTGTAAAAGACATCTTCTGTAAATCAAGGCTGGGCTCAGTGAAGTTTCACTGAACTACAATTGCTAAGGTTCTGGCGCTGTGATTTATCCAATATTTACTGAGATGTTCAGTTGGCAGAACAGAGATCTTGTTCTGCTTTGTGAGTGTTTGAATCTTTTACCTTGTTAAATCAGAGTCTTCTTGACACATGAACCACAGAACAAACCCAGCAACTCACAATTCAATGAAAATTGGTTACTGTCTCCTATTTCACGATGATAATATCAAGCAATGAATCAGCCCAACTTCATTAATAAATATATCTCAATTTGCATTGATTATTCAGAGCTAGGAGTACTCAGTGGTAAATATCTTAATGAAATCCAGGGAAATACTGCTAGCCCAGCAGATATCAATGGAAAAAAAGAGATACACAAGCCTGTGGAATAGAAGACAAGTTCAGAAAACTAAACTTGGGAAAATTATTTGGGGTTTTTTTGTTGTTTTTCTTTTTCTGTTGTTGTTTTGTTGCTGCTTTTTTTACCTGTCCATCTGCTAATTCATCATATGTCTTTTATTTCTTCTTTGGTTACAAGTTCAAATGAAAGAAGCTTTCTGGTTCTGCATTCTACCAGCCTTCAGTTTACCAGTGGCCACTGTCAAGTTGGTTTTTCAGATAGATATTAACAAGCATTTCCTGCTGTTCTAAAGGTTTCAGGTATTCTCTCTCCCTTTCACCCTTCTGTGAAAAGATAGCCAAGATAAAAAAATAAAAAATACATAAAGCCACTTCTGGGTTAATTACATGGCAGAATGGAGGTGGCTAAACTCTTTGTAGGCTGTAAGCATATATATGTAAGCAAATATATTGATAAGCATTTCAGCTTGCCTATGTAGTGGGAGACTACCAGTCTTTGCAGGAGATTTTCCTAGGATCTGAACTGAACTTGATAATTACAGATAAAAACGAAATCATGAATAAAATAGAAAATGATATAGTAAAAATGTCTGTTTGTTGCTATGATGAAAATACATTTCTTGTCATCACAATATGAAATTTTTTTATATTTAATTTTCTCTTACATTAAGGCTACAGCTATTTCATCAGGGTACATGGCTGTAGGAACAGCTATGAAAAGGAATTTCATGAAGAAAGACATTCACATGTCAACTTTAAGAATAATTAGTACAATGTACTATTACCTTCTTTTATTTTTAAGTTAAGAAAAACTTTCTGCTTAATCAGATGTAAACATCTCTAATCTAAAAAGACTAGTAAACAATTGTCTAAACTAAATTGAGGAGTGAATTTGTTGTCTGAAAACAAGAAAAAGTGCTTTGAATTGTTATTAATATGCATTAAACAAACTCCTATTTCTCAGTGAAATGACAATAACAACAATAACAATAACAATGTTCAACCTTTTTTTAAAAAGGAACACTGTTTCTATTACACCTATCATCAATAATATGTATATTGAGAATAGCAGACAGGCAGCACATTAAACTAACTTAAAGATGTATTAAGAAGATGTCAAAGTGAATGCAGGGGAGATAAGCCTTTGTAAGCTATATACCAGTAAAACTCTGAAAAGAAATGAAAACTGGGAGGAAAAAATCACTTTTACAAAAAACATTTTAACAGAAAAGGAAATAAAAAGACCGATGCTTATTAAGTACTAAGAAGTTGGTGTGGGCATAATTTTCCTATCAGAATAAGAACTATGAAAGCCTCAGTGGCTGCTGAGAGATATCTGGGTAAGATATAAGTAATGGAATTCCATAATCATGAAATGCTGTTGGAATTGCTCTTTGCAGTTCCTTATGTTTCATAAGGGTCAGTTCAAAGACAGGCCTGTAAAGATTTGCAAAATATCCTGTACTCCATTTTTATCTCAAAGGTAAAAGCCTGGGTGCTATCGATATTGCCATGCAAGGATCTGTATTTATTCAGGCTCTGCATATGTTTTAAAGTGAACGTATCTGAGGCCAGGTTATACAAACAAGTATGAAACATCAAGCTTTACAGTTTTCAGAAGATGAGTACAGGGTGGTGTCTCCACATGGGATCTGAGAGACACCAGAGTGCTGATGTGGAAACAGGAAGGCAGTCAACACAAAGACGGTAGCCCCAAGGGCCTAACAATTGTCAGTGAATGCATCTACCAGAAGTGAGATTATGCTTCTGCTATTGTGAAGCTCAAGCAGGTCTGATTTTACACAACCATTTCCTGTGCTCACAGACTCCAATGCCTGAAGCATTTTATGTTGCTCTTTTCACAAGGGAATTGAGAAAGGGGAAATGAGGCCACAGCTAAGCCAATGTAAAATGTGAATTTTTGTTATCAGTCTTTTGCTACAAATTGTTTTCTGAATGTTTATTAGAAGATTGCTAGAATTAAGAAAGGGAGAAGAAAAAAAAAGAGAGAAAGGGAAAGGGAGAGGAGAGGAGAGGAAGGGAAGGGAAGGGAAGGGAAGGGAGGGGAGGGGGGAGGGGAAGGGAAGGGAAAAGGGAAGGGAAAAGGGAAGGGAAAAGGGAAGGGAAAAGGGAAAGGGAAGGAAAGGAAGAGAAAAGGGAAAGGAGACGAGAGGAGATTGTGTCAGGCCTCTTTGCATATCTTTTAAAAATTAAATTGAAGAGGAATTTAAATTTACCAGAAGTTTCTCTGTCACTTTGATTAATATTTCTGCTTGTATATACTATCAATTCATTTACCAAGGTGTCCATGGGGATGATTTCATGCATACAGAAAACATCCGTTTTGAGGCCTGATAATGTTTAGAAAATGTTTCTTAAGATATGCTCCCCATTGACCTCTCTAATAAATTATGGATATTCACAAACCAGAGTGCAAAAAAGTCCAGTCTAACAGAACTAAAAGGAGAGTGGGAGTGAATTTTCTTATGATCTGCATAACTATACAATTTCAGAGTTGCCAGCTCTGATGATTCAAAATTTTTTTCAGTACATCCCCCGTGACCATGACACTGTGTAACAATTTTTATAAACTTAGAATCCTAGTACTGCCAACATTGCTTTAGCAAATACAGAATCTTTCAAAAACACTTGCAGTAGTGTGACTATGATTTTCACACAATATTACTCACAAAGCTTTAAGGTAGACACCGACAGAAACCCATATTTGAGTAGTAGAGAGCACTTGGGCAATGAACTTGAGAAATATTTCCTGTTTTATTTAATCATTGTCTCTACAGATCCCTAAACTTATTGTGTGAGCAAGAAATAATTTATGCTAAAACATTTTCTAATTTCTTAAATATTACTTTGTATGAAATGGAAGAAAATTTTTAGATCAGTCTTTCATACAGACAATTTAGTAACCCTTCTATCATTATTTTTATAAAACTGAATTACCAGTACAAACATATATTACTCATTACATCAATTAAATGGCATAATTAGTCATGAGTATTTAAGTGTTTCTATTATAACTTTAATGAATGTAATATCAAGGTCATGTCATTAAAAACAATGCTTACTAATAAGAAACTACATTCTTTAGACTTGTCTCTACATTTATGAGATACACTCTTAGTGTTCCTGAATAGAGCCAGTGTCTGAAGGATAGCAATAAATAACCACTTACATTGCTGAAGTTACTTACGTTAACCTGAAGTTACACAAGTTTATGATTCCAATAGACTCAGCACTGTAGAATAAAGATGTAAAAGCCACGAGAATTGTAATAGAACTATAAACTCAATTTAATAGCAAATACTATCATTCATACTCCTGACTATCTTTGGCATCATTAACATTAAAATTATTAAAATTTTCTGAAAAACTGTGCAAAACTTTTTAAAAAAGAAAAAGTGAATGAAAACAGATTTTTCAGTTACACGTAGACTGACAATCCACCTTTGTGGATTGCTATGCAATATACTAGCATACTAGCTAATACTGCTATGTATTGAAATTATTCATATTTGGAAGCACTCTTAACAGACAGAGCACTCTTAACAGAGTGCTTCCAAATATTATTAACTCATGCAGATCTTTTTATTAAAAAATGTAGGTTTTGATTTTGAGGTCAAGAATTCCCAATATGAGCTGTATTGGGCCTGTTATCTGAAATTTCACTGTTTCAGCAAAGGCAAAATATCAGAGAACCATATGTTTGGGTAAATACTGCAAGGCAAATGTTTTCAAAGTCATGTACACACTTCCCAGTCAGGGTGCGAGGAAAACAAAGAGACAGAGAAAGAGCAAAGGAAAGAAGAAAAATATATTCTAAAACATGAAAGATATCAGAAAGAGGAAAAATAACTTTTAAACTCATTTTATCCATAAATAGGTAGTGAAGGGTATAATTATTCTTAAGTTGTACACAGTTGTAACAGAGCTTTGTACACTAAACTTTGTTACATAGACTGAAAATATAGGATTGCACTGAATACTGTTATCAAAATAGTGTAAATCAACATAAAAATTAATGCTGATGGCTCCTTAAATGACAAAGGGGCAAGAAAATCTAATTGATGACATGTTAAAATTGTTCCTTCTGTGTCATTACTTAATAAATATAATAAGTCATATTATTAAAACTTCTCTGATATATTCTGTCAATCATAGTTGTATTGATTCTTAACTGAATCATTCAAAATATCTTCATTTTACTGAAATTTGCACAGCATTACACCAGTTTACACCAGTTTGTTTTCATTTGTGTCCTAAATATTATTTTGGTGGGCTATTGAGATCTCAACCTGGTGAAGGCCAGATAAAGTTGGCATTTCTCAGAGCTTCAGATTATAAAGAGCCAACCACACACAGTTCGTGACCTAAGATATGTAAGATTCTGTCTCATTATGACTGAAAATGAATCAATTTACTGCTAATTATTATCTGACTTATTATTTTATTATATGAGACACGTCTAGCTCATTCACTATTTAGTAAATTACCACTGCAGAAGGATTTGCCTTAATAGTGTGAGAAAAAAATGTACCATAAATATTCCATCAGAGAAAAATATATGTTACTTGCAAACTCACTTCAAGTTGTGACAGGAATTATGTGGAGTTATTCAACAAGAACAAATTACTAAGCATTTATTTGAAAATATTTCAGTATGCTGTAGTGGGACCACATTTTGTCTTTTTATAATAGACGTTACTATTCACGAGACAAATACCAGAAAATAGATTGGAAGGTAGTCAAAGATGTGTTCTGCACAACTAAGAATTTTTGGCACCACAATTACTGTCATTCAGCCTTCTACAGCAAAGATCTTCTTGTGATTCATTGTCCATTTATCCTTCCTTGTAGGTGTCTAACAAATAATTCTGTTACACCATTCCCACTGCTACAAACCTTTATTCTGCAGAGCTACAGATTGCCAATCTAACATGATCACCATTCATTTAGTGACCCCAGACAAATACCTTCTTCCACCACCTTGATAATGGCACCTACTACTTTTGCAATGAGCTTATTTCCCTAGATTGCCAGATCTAAATTTAGAAACCTATATCTCACCTTCAAAACAAAATCTCGTTAAAATTATTCTTTAAATTTAATTTAGCTTTACTGTGATTTTTCATTTACTCATAGAAAGTGCATTTGTGCAGAGTTATGCAAGACAGCCCACCTACCGAGATTAAATAAATATATGGCAGTTTTAAATGATTTTTTTTTAGGTTATTTTGATCACCAGTAAAAGTCATAGGAACGGATGAAAATTCAGCACTAAGCCATCACAGTTCTTAAAGGGCAAATAAACATAGATATGTAAAAGGCCGATGAGAAGGAATCAGAGGTGTGGTTTGAGAATCTGTTGCAATTGCAGTTGAGCTGAATCATGACAATATTTTCCTAGGCTTTTATTGTTGTTCTCTTCCTAAAACAGAAGAAAAATTGATTGCTTTGCTAGACAAAACATATATACATGTACATTCCCTTCTTTTTTTTTCTTCTCAATACTTGAATAAGTAATTTAAGATACATTTTATTTGAAATGAAATGAAATTCCCTGGGTTGAAAATGTTTTGTGCTCAGCAGATATGTTATACAGACTAGAAACAGCTATAACAACAGTGGTTGTAACATCCATAAGGGGTACTCTTCAATATTAAATTAAAATGCCAGCAGAGATCAGTCACTCTCACAGATTTCCATGTTGTCTGCGATGACTTGGTTTCAGTTTGAATCTGCAAAATTGCTTAAAAGTCTCACATATATACTTCTCATTTGAACACATATCACTTTCAAGTGATTGTATACTCCTTAAGAATTTAAAGCTGCTTAGGTGGAGAATTTTTTTTTTGTTTTACTCCATTATCACAAAAACATGAATTTATTCACGAGAGCTAGTCGAAGGGAAGGAAAAACAAACAAACTAAACAAACAAAAAAGAAGTAGAAAATACTGTTAAGAAAAATAAGGTAACTTAATGGAGAATTATATGAAAAGTTAAATTTTTAAGCCAATCTCAAATAATTATATATCAGAAGAGAATATTTATTTTTTATTACAAGGATGTGTTAATTTTGAGTGGCACTTGAACAACCTTTTGAAGTTAATATAATTACTTTAACATTTTGAATGTCATACTATGAGAAAATGTGAAGAATATCTCTAAAACTATATAATCCCATCTAAAAATGAAAAAAAATAAGGATAGGAGGTTGTATTGCATGTGCAGAGAACTGAACTGCATGAAATCTTAATTCCAATTGGCCTAACTCTTGACTAAGAAAGTTAAATTAATGAGATGCATTTCCCTGATGCTCAGAGTTATTCAAATCAAAGGATTAAAATCTACCACATCAAGCAGGACGTTTAGGTAATTGGAATTTGCAGTGAGTCAGTGCTTTGTGTTCAAACTCAGTTATCTTTGAAGGGACATTTTAAGGATTAATTGATAAATTCTGTACACTGCTTAGTAATATTTTTTTGACAAGATGCATTAGTTAGTGCTATTTTGCACAAAGTATATGTCCCTCTCCTCTGAGCTGGTGAGACCTCACCTGAAGTACTGCATCATAATATCCTAAGTCCTCAGTACAAGAGAGACATGGACATGCTGGAGAAGGTCCAGAGGAGGACCACAAAAATGATCCAAAGGATGGAACATCTCTCCTACACAGACAGGCTGAGAGTTCAGTCTGTAGAAGAGAAGGCTCTGGAGAGATCTGATAGTGACTTTTCACTACCTAAAGGGAGACTGAGAGAAAGAAGGGGACAGAGTCTTTGGCAGAATCTGTTGTGATAAGACAAGGGGAAGTAGTTTCAAGCTTGAAGAGGGGAGATTTAGATTGGATATAAGGAAAAAGTCTTTTACAGTAGGAGCAATGAAGCACTGGAACATGTTGCCCAGAGATGTGATGGATGCATAAAAGTTTAATTCATTTGTTTATTATCAAAACCTGTTGTGATACAAACAAAAGAGACAGCACTGAAGTTCTTTAATCTAGCCCAGGAAGCTATTAATTCTAATAATAGTCCTGATGTTGCATAATGTGGGAATAATTCCTTTTTGTGCCACTGCTATAGGACAGCTAATGCAAAGAAGCGGAAATATCTTTCAGACTTGGGAAGACATTAATCACCTTTGTGTTTTGCAAAAGATCCTGCGTGGTATTTCTGTTTATCATCTGCCATCTCTACATAACCATAACTGTTTCAATAGTAAGAGAGTAAGAGAGGTAGAATAATGAACTTTTACAGTTTGCAGTAGAAAAATCACCTTAAAATGTAAAAAAAAAAAAAAAAAAAAAAAAAAAGTACAACTTTTCCCTTTTTCCCTTTTTTAAGAGGAATAAAATGGTATTGAATGAATGTAAGTTTTCCAATGACATGGTAAAATACAAAATTAATTCTCTGTTTAAGACAAGTGATATACCTCTGAACTAGTTTGAATTAAATAAATTGAAAAGCAAACAGATTGAGTCAGATACAACGCCAAATAAATTAATTTATTGTCTGGACTGTAGACATACTTTGTGAGATGCAAAGCATCTGGTAAGCAGCACTGAAAAGTCAAAATGCTGGTTGGTTTTTCAGAGTTCATGCTCTTACGATAGAAATTTTTCTCTGATTTCTTCAAGTGCAGCCTGGACAGTGTCTTCAGCCATTTGTGGTAAGGCTGATTTTGCCCTGTAGGTTTTGCTTCTACCATCCAGTTCTCCTAAACACAGAATGGCTTTTTAGTCACAAACTAATGAAGAAACAGAAAGAAACATTCTCTAGGCACCACACTCCACAGCAATACTAGATAGGATGAAATATTCTTAGACTGTTGATATGAAAGAGGACAACAGCCAGGTGGTGAATGTTGTTTCCCTGTGATTACAGACATAAGCAATCTGTGATGTTCCAGGGCAGAAAAACATTTTCTGTGGTATATGTGTACTTGTTAGCAAGTAAACATTAACCCAGTTTAATGAGTCTTACTTGAAGCTGTTGCTAGAAGCTCCATGCTGTTATCCATATGCCAGATGCCTCCCATTAAAAATGTTCATTGTGAACTTACTGTTCCAGGAACCTTTGGGATTTAATTGTTTTCTTGTCTATAAGGCACCACTTGGCTATACTACAGAATTTTTCTGAAACAGGCAAAAGAGAAGACTCAACTAAGGATGAAGTTTTAGTGTCATTTTCACAAATGTACATTCAGAGGAATTCCATTGGCTTTGCTAGGCTTGTCTTGGCTAAAAACAGAATTTTATTAGCAGTTTTAACACACACTTCTGTTATACACCCAAACCAAGATCTATCTTTAGAACACTTTCCTGTCAGTGAAATAACTGCTTGATCCTAGTCAAGAAAATTGGCTCCAAGTTAGTGGTTTTTGGGAACCAGGTTTTTACTTCTGGTCTATAATAATCGTTAAAGTCATTTTAGCTTGCAAAGAAGTAAAACTTCATACCTTCTAGCTGTTAATATTTGGAAATTACATTTTAGCTGTCAGGTCACATTTTCTTATTATTTCTCTATTAATAATTTCATATTATTATTACTAAGTCATAATATAAATATTTTCTTTTTAGCTGTGTATACCCTTCAGATGATATTTATTCTTTTATCTTTCCTTCTCTAATCATCATCTAACATAGCTACACATATTTACTTTTGTAATCCTTCCTAATCAGTCAACACTTCTGTCTCATTAGAATACATGTGTTCAAAGATCTCATACTATTGTTCTTTAACTACTGCATAGTTAAAATGCATGTGCCACTAAAGGACAGCAAAAGTTAACTCTGGTGAAACCATTTCCTGAAGTGAAATATATTGTAATTCTCTTCTGCCTTCTATTGACATAATTTCTTAGTTTTCTATTTGAATTGTGATTTAGTTGTTTGGGGTTCTGGATTTTTTTCAGAGTTATGAGTTTCCATGTTGCCTTACTTTTAATCAGTTTGATTAATGAATTTGGTACATACATCTGCACTCAGAAAATCATACACTTGAAACCGAAGTAGCTTTTGACTCCTATTCATCAGTTCTCACCCATTCTTACTGAAGAGAGGCTCTGAAATTTAACTTTTATGCTTTAGATCTTGAAAATTTTGATGTTTTAGGGGAGATTCAATTTGGATATTAGGAAAGAGTCCTCCAAAAGTCTGGTTGGGCATTGGAACAGGCTGCCCAGGGAGGTGGTGGAGTCACTAGTTCAAGATACATGTGGATGTGGTACTTGTGGTCATGGTTTACGGGCAATACTGCTGGTAGGTGCATGGTTGAACTAGATGATCTTGGAGGCCTTTTTTGCAACTTTATAATGAATTTCTCATTTAAGTATTAGTTAAGAGTGGTTTCTCCTTATCTTATACATGTACATGTGCATATTACCAAAATAGTTGAACAGAGATTTCAAGTTTAATTCAGTCAGGGAACTTGAGATGCAGTATGAATTTGTAACACAGTAAGAAACCTATTTCTCCAATAAAGCCTTGCATACTGTTTGTATATTTTAGCTTATGCATTTATTCATATTATGTAATTGATTCTAGGAACATGGACTGATAGCTCAAACTCTTTCCTTGCAGGAAGCTTTCTTGTAACACATGAACAAAATCTTATTTTTCTTTCTTGCTCCATGAAGCTGTGCAGAAAATGTTACAACAGGAATTGCCTTTCTCTTTTCATAGCTTGGAAAGCCAGATAAATGAATTTTATTATCTTACTTCGGAAAGCACTGAATTCAGCAAAACAACTTTTTGCATGATAAGAGCAAGTCCTTTAGCCTTCTACATATCAAAGAGCCCTGCCTCTCCAATTATGTCTTAATAGAATAAAATAAGGCAAACAAATTTAGTTACTGATGATGATCTTTAAATCTCAGTTAAGCTTTAAATCTCACTTAAGCTCTAAAAAACTCTTTAAAGAGGAACA
Source organism: Lagopus leucura (assembly GCF_019238085.1). Classification (NCBI taxonomy): domain Eukaryota; kingdom Metazoa; phylum Chordata; class Aves; order Galliformes; family Phasianidae; genus Lagopus; species Lagopus leucura. Next base: position 41,788,671 of record NW_024962264.1, read on the forward strand.
GTGTATAAAACAGTGGTACGTAACCATATTTTAAATGTTGAATGGCACTAAACTTCCTTCAGAAATGGACTGATCTAGCCATCTCTAGTCTGGGCATCCACTCCAAGGCCAGAATATGTTTTCCCCTTTGTGAACCTGAACTTAAGTATCTGAAGAAGTGTACATGCGAAAGCACACCTAGAGTATTTGTTTTTAACATTGAAGTGTTACATTCATATCTTTTGATGATGAACAATGTAAAATAATTTGACCATTGAAGAGATAAACTAGTTTCTTATGTGGCGCCTATGAGGTTATAGCCTATAATGACAACTGCGCTGAGATTCAAGAGGACAAAAAGAGATATAAAAAAAGAAAATAAAATAGAAGTTTCTGTGTTTCCTCTGAAGGACTATATTCTCTGTGCCAATAAAAGCAGTAAGGATGTTATAGATTACAAATCATTTTTCTTCACAGAAAGCTATCTTCAAGTTGAAAACCACTCTCTGTTGTAGAAAGACCTTTGCAAACAGATTCTTCTTGTTCAGTGCTGTAGGAAAGTGAGCACATTAATTAGATATAAAATCTTCAAGACTGGGACAGTATTTATCACATCTGCAGAGTGCAGACTGCTATCTGATTGCATTTTGTGTTTTCTACCATAACTACTAAGCACTAACTGTTCCTTACATTCAGCTACTTACTGATTACAGATAACTCTTCAGTTAAAGCAGCATTTGTGAATAACAAAAAAATCCTCTTAGTTATAGAAAGCTAGATGTCTATTACTATTATATGAATTTTGGTACTGGAAATTCTACAGGGCAAATGTAAAGCAAACGGATGCAGAGTGATGGACAATGTGAGAAACATTATGTCATTGTTAGCCAGCATCATAGGCAATAGACTCTGTCCCTGAATCCCTGAATCATAATCACAGGCAAGGCACTTACATTGTATAATTAATATTACTCAAATGTAAGTTTAACACTGAAATAAATAATTGATTATATTGTTTAAACAAAGAAACAAACAAGTAAATACCATGCAGTACTTTATGTCCAAAAGGATGATTGTGTAATCATCATGTTAAACTACCCATTCTGTAAAGTTCACATTTATATACATTACAATATATCTTTTTCATTATTTTATATATAAATAATATTTCATATAAATACATATAAATTATGTATTTAAATTATTGCCATTATCTTGAACATTAACCAGTAAGAAAGCCTCATCTTTTATTGTTAGCAAATAAATCCTTTTAGATGTTGCTTAAAAATAATTGAGCATCACTTCTTACACTTAACAGTATCTTTTAAAATAATTATATTTAAAAGGAATAGTGTTATTTTGCTTTTAGGGAGCTGGATATTTGGTCAGGAATTGACAGATACTGCACTTACTTGAGGAAATTGACTGTTTTTCCTTCATACAAAATAGATATATTTTTTGTTATAACCTTCAAAATGTAGCATTAAAAAATGATATACATTTCAGCCTGACGCATCTGCACTTAAAATGATGGTGATCTGAATAGCGTGAGAGCCAAGACCAAGATATGTAAATTTATACATTTAAAAGCATAATGCTTTGGTTTCTCTGTATGTAAGACATGCTTGTGCTCTACAAAGTATTTTAATCCAGAGATCTCAGCTTTTCTAGACAGGCATTTGTTTACTTGTGGAATCATACTGTAGATAAAATATAACTTAAAAAAAAAAAAACCTCTACTACAGCCACACTTGAGATGTTTATCTCTTACCCACCAATATATCTGGTTCAAAGCAAAGTCTAGCTTCCTTCAAATGTATTCTGGTCATGCAACACTTCTTTTCAGAGCTTCATACCGCCACAGAACAAGTGCTTGTGTATACAAGACACAGAAAAAGCTGTTTGAAGCTGTGGATTGATAGTTTTCTCAAATTGTTACATAAAGTGTACTAAATGTACAGACAAATCCACTTTATATGAAATAAATGCTGTACAAAGCATCTATTAATAATTCTGTTTTTAATGGATTTCTCTGGTGATGTTTGTCTTTTATCTTTGGACGTGCTTCTGCCTATTTTTAAATAATTTGTTAAATGATTTAGAATTTTGCTAAAGGAAAGATCTGCTTCACACACAGAGATGTCTGTTAATGATCATATGCAACATTTTTTAATACTTTAAATCAAGATAATGCTTTTTTTGCCTAACTATACATTGGCATTTTAAAACAACCTTTTGAAGCAGAACTGATGCACTGTAATAATTGCAAATGAGAAAAATTCCCTTTATTCACTTAGAATCATAGAATCATAGAATCCTTAGAATTGGAAGAGACCTTTAAAGGTCAACTACTCCAACTCTCCTGCAGTGAACAGGAACATCCAACAGGAACATCCAATCAGGTTGCCCAGAACTTAGTCCATCCTGATCTTGAAAGTCTCCAGGGACAGGACATCCACCACATCACGGGGCAACCTGTTCCAGTGCCTCACCATCCTCACTGTAAAATACTTTTTCCTTATATCCAATTTAAATCTATCCCCGTTAAGATTGAAATCATTTTCCCTTAGATCCTGCTAAGGAGTCTGTCCCCATCTTTCCAACAGTTCCCCTTTAGATATGCAAGTCCACTATAAGGTCTCCCTGGAGCCTTCTCTTGTCCAGGCTTAACTTGCTGATAATGGGTCTCTTGTGATTTGACAAGGCATACCTTCTTCACGTGGCAGCTCTGTGGAATGACAGCACAAAATATGGCTGCAATATTGTGCAATTATTGGCGTGAAGGCTGAAATATATGCATGAAAGCTGAAATCCACTCTCTTTCCAGAACATTACCTAGGAACATAGAACAGGAGGTCCTATACCAGAGTTGCAGATCAGTCAAGGCAACACTGAATTTTATCTCCCTTTTCTTCTCTTTTCCAGCACACAGGTAAATAACGAAAAACATCTGGAAGAAGTCCTTAGTTCCCCAGTTCACCCCAGCACTGTGGGTTTCAAGTAACTCAACTAACGTTATTTGGCTAGATTAAGTCTAAATGACTCACACAGAAAACTCATTCTATGAGATGGACCAATTTCCCTAGCATCAAGGCAAGCAAAAACTATCAGTGAGTGCTCCCCAGATGATATCCCTATAGCTGTCAGCTTCTGTATGTGCTGACATTTCACAAAGTTGCAGTAATTTTTTTTCAAATGTATTTAATTTGAAACTGCTTTAGTAGAACAAATCAATGGAGCTCTGGGATATTTTCTGCAGAAAGGTTCTGAGTTTGACCACCTGATTTCAAATGCTGTGACTCAAATCTCTGTGGAATACATGGGAAGTCTGATGTTACTCTCGGGTGTTTAATAGTGCAGGAAGGAACATGATGACAAGCAGTAATCTGATCTGAAACTAGAGCATGTTAAGCTCTGAAAAGACTTCTCCCCCCACTGTGCATTCTTTCATCTGTTCTCCTATTTTGATTGTATTTTCCAATTTCTAACTGTCTTGTCAAGTTTTTTAGAATCTCTCAATCACATCTGTTTTCTTTCTCATCAAAGAAAAAAAATAGGGAAACATTCATTACAGATATATACAGAAGAATAATAACTGCATGTATTACTACCAAAGCAGTGGCACTGTGCTCAGAGCTGTACAGTTGCACGGGACACACAGAGGATCTTTATATCACATAGCAGAGGACTCCCAGCATTACTCTGCCAGCCCAGCTTCCAACACATCATCATGACACAGCGCATATCTGCTCTGAGAAACTACGTCTGCTCTGTAAGTACATCATGCAGCTCTCTGACAATCCACCCCTTAAGTGCTATCACTCAGACGGTCCTATTAGGACTGTGCTCATACTCCTTCTGATTCTTAAGCAGAAGCAGTCCAAGTTACTCCATTTTGCAGCACAGCTATGTCTGTTGCCCTTGTCTAAGACAACAGAAATGTAAGCAAACAAAAACCTTGAACTGATAAGGGGAAACTGGTAGGAAAAATTATTGTACTTCCATTGTGCAAGAAAGCCAGATATTGTTCGTTAGCCATGCTGGATAGCAGTTTCTGCTAGAATCTGAAAATATGGCTGTCCCATTTCAAATGTGTGGCTAATCAGTCAGAGCTGGGTGATGTACCCTAGCTAATGCTATGTTATTCTCTGCAGTTAGAGGAACCAATGTTAGCAAAATTCCTCTGGTAACTGAAGAAACACATGTGTAATAGCATAGATTTTCCCTACTTCTATCTAATTCTATTGGTATAGTGAATAGAACCGATTAACCAGCAAAACTAAAAATCATTAAATCATTAAAACAAAATTCAAATGAAAAGTCAGATAATATCTGTTTTTGTTTATGAAAATCTCAGTAATTTTGAGTTTATTGAGGGTAAAATGTTGCCTCTTTAGCATAATGTTTATGTCTCTTTCAATAGCCTCCCTAGTAGGACTGTAACTGCAAGAGTGTCAGTTCTGGCCTTTTACCTTTCTTGAACTGTCAAAATTTTAAGGAGAAAAAAATGTCAGCACTAATTTAGTTTGCCTGAGCAGACTTATAAACCATTAAAATATTTTGGACTGTGACTATAAGTGCCAACATATCAACACGCTCCTCTTATTCTACAGTGAATGTGCTAGTTTTCCCACAAACTTAACACCAGTTCTGTAAGAATTTTAGCTGACAACCTATAAGAGTTCAGAATTCCCACATACCTGTTTATCCCAAAAGCAATTTTTCCAAACCCTGGCTTTATGTCTGATTTTTAAAATCATTATGCTTACTCATTTTTCTTCAAATCTCTATTTAAGAATTACTGTGAATCACATAAAATCCAGCAATTTCTAAGTATTCACTTTGGAATTACAGCATGCTAAAGTGCACTCATGTTACTATTTACCAAACCCTCCATTCACTTTTGATTTTCCTTAATTTCCCTGCGTGAAACTTCTGCACATTCTATCAACAGTAAGAAGAACCAATACAATTATTATTCAAGTATCACTCTAGTTCAGGTAAAAAGTACTTTGCAGATACGAGTCCTAGCTAATGATTTTTACCTTAAAATCCGTTGTATAAACAGAAAACTTCACAACAATCTTAGGAAAGCCATTAACCTGCATTACTCTATTTTGCATGATGAGTTGGTAAGTTGGCAGCTGTTCTATGGTTCAGAAGTGCAATTTAATTCCCATGTATTACTACTGTATGCCAGCAGAAGTTGGAACTATTCCTGCATGGGCTGAGTTCCTGCATTTACCCTTTTTGTGACAAGCAAGTGCATGCACAGTCTGTTACCATAGCTTAGGTGGTACATGCTCAGTGCTCCTACACTGCTCCATGCAGCTTTCAGGAAGCAATCTGCTGTCCTTCTTTCCCTTCCATTGTCACCTTTTGAGCACTCATACCTTGAAATATTCCAAAAATTCTTTAAACTGGAGAGGTTTAAAAAAGAGAGAAAGAGCTGCAAGTCTTCTAAATTTTCAGTCTGAATGGAAATATTCATTTCTGTTTCAGTGAAACTGAGAAAATATATTTTTATACATATGGTATAAGTTTATCTGTAGCATACATTTCTATATGTTGCCAAATTCTTCACATTGCAATATGCAGAAAGGAATCACATGCATGCACTTTGACAGATACTCAACAGTGAGATTTCAGCACAACATTGTTACATGGAGTGACTTTGTACATCTGCAGATTAGCAGAGTGCCAATAGCACACCTTTGTGAAGAAAGCTGTGTAGGCATCTGGAAAAACTGGTGCTGCAAAAAAATTACAGAATAGAGACTGGTTGCGGAATTTGACCACATAGCATTGGACACTGCATATTATATCTGGCAATTGTATGTGGTACACTGCCAAGAAATTACAGGAAGAAGACCATACATTCACTGCACAGAGAAGAATATGTGCTGAAAGGACACAGAAAGCAAAACCAGGCAAAGACATATAACACAAGGTATTTCTACGCTTCTATTTCTGAAGAGAAAGGGAGAAAAGAAGAGAAAAAAAATTACAAAGCTTAGCAGAAGAGAATCAGAGTGCTGGAAACCAAATCTGAAAACACTTTTCTCACACACAGTGATATCCTCATGTTCTCTCCTCATAAGTTTTTTGCCCCTCAATAATTAAAATGAAGTCCATATCATTACCCTTTACTTTATAAAATAGTACAATAAGAATATTCTGTAGGTTTATCTTCTGTTTCAGATATTTTAAATCAAAAAGTTTCTTCTTTATTTTTCACTTTTTTTTTCCTCAGGAATAGGATAATGAAACAAATGTGGAGGCATGGAATTCTTTTACAGACACATAGCTGGATTTCCATACTTGTTTACAGGAAAAAAAAAAAACATCAACAAAATAGATGACCAATGCCATTACTACAAATGTAATCAGCAGTTTCAATAGAACTTGCTTGTTAAACTGATTCACAGCTTTTCACGGTATAATGACTTTATTGCTTTTTATTATAGAAGGACATAGTATAACAAGAGTTGCTTAATCTTTTCTCTATTTCTTCAAACAATGGCATTATTTGTTAACAGTGTTTGATGACAGAAACAGTAAAGTCAGCTACAGCATGAATTAACATGAACAATAAACACTTCCTGAATGTTTCGTTTAGAGCCAAAAGATAACAATCATCTTTTAAACTGGGGGATGGAGGTTTGCAATCAGCTGGATGGATAATTTCCAGAATGACTAGTAAATGTCAGTACATGGTAGACTGAATTAATTAAAAATAGCAAGTAATAGTTTGTTTGTTTTCTAAAAATAATGAAATGCTGGTACTTGATAACTTTAGCTTAACTTAAATGTGAAAAACAGCAATGCCTTTTGGATTTTAGATAATTATTAAAATCTGACTGGAAATAGTTATACTATACTGGGGGGGAGGGGGAGCAGACATTAATACAGGAATACAAACAAACAAAAGAAAAACCCATACACATATGAAAGAAGGATGCTACCTCAAAAATTACATTAATTCATTTAGTCACATTTAACTATCTGAAAAAAAAACGAACCAGGAACACACAAATTGAGTGAAAGTGATGCAGTTCCCAGGAAAAATAAAATATAAAAAATAACAACAATAACAACAACAAAAAAAGTCTTCTCAGTAAAAAAGACAATCTTCCTATTAAACCTTATATCTCTTAATGGTCATAAAAAAATTACTAGAAATTACTACAAAATAGCCATGGCTCATAACCTTACTTTAATGATGAGGCTCCAGATTGAATGAGCTGAAATATGATATTAATTATTACCACCAAGAGTTTTCAGCCATAGAGATGAGCCCTAAGAAGAAGAAGAAAATAATAATAATAATAATAATAATAATAATAATAATAATATTAAATAAAGGCATATCAAATACAGGTAAAACAAGGAAGTGCTCTTCTGAGAAATGATGCTCCAACATTAAATTGGCAATGCAGCCAATCCCAATATGTCCAGGACAATACAGTAAGTAAAAGCTAAAATAATATAATCTTTGCTCACTGCAGTCTCACAGTCACAAGCACTAGAAAAATGTGGTGTTCCAGGAGTCTGTCTAACTGTTGGGGACCAGAGTAGGGCCTACATGTTCAGTGAGACACTGGGCTCTGAAATGCTTGTGCAAATGTTACTCAGAACAATCAGTTTTTGAAATAAACTGCCTGCAAGTCATCATTATGAAGTGGTGCTGTTAGTTTTGCTATTTTTCTGAAATATGATACTAGATGCACAAGAATAGCCAAACTCTCCTATGCCTTGTAGTCATTTTGTACTCATGTTCAAGAAATCTGACCAGAAGGGCACTAATCTGAAATCAAAGGAAACATGCTTCTTTGAATGAAATTTCATGTGACGTGATGATCCTATTGTCCATTTTTTTTTTGTTTCTAGCTACAGGGCAGTACAGCATGCTTAGACTTCTCTGCTTCTGGGCCCCTCAGAATAGCAAGTCAGAAAACCATTTCGTCTGCTTCAGCCAGCAGCTACATTGGCAATGTAAGAATCTCTTCTGCAACCTTATGTGCCCCTTCATTCTCCTTCAAATTATCCTCCAAGCAATATTGTTTTCCTTTTCTGATGATTTTATTTAGGAAGAAGTATAATGACTCATATGTAAAATTACATTCAGTTGCATTCAGTTGGAAACATTTCACATCTACTGCTTTTTACAGCAACAACCAGTAGTACTGTCTCCCAGAGTGACTAAAAGTGTTTTATCACTTTCCAAAAACATCTGGTGGGAGGAGGCTGCTTCTGCACTCACCAAATCTGTGCAAAAACTTATTGATGTGACTTGTAAAAACAAACAGACAGTTAAAGACCTATTGGTGTACACAGAAATGCTACAGAAATTTTTTTGAGGCCAAAAAAAGAAAAATGAACTGTTAAATGTCTTTAATATCTTTATTTCCAGAAGTTCCAACTAGCTTATTAAGCATGAGTGCACAGCCATTCAAAAATACATGTGATTGAAATTATGATGCTAATGAAGATCACCTGTGTATAATATAAGCTGAGACTGAAGAGATTTCGCAAGTATGGCAAAAATAACATAGTTGCGTATGTGATAGAGTGGTTGCTGTTTAAAAACAGAAATATTTATCTGATAACATTCTTTTTCACATTAAAAATAGGTCAAAAGCAAAGCACAAGTAGCTGTAACTGTTTTGCTTTCTTTCCATTCTTTCCCTGTTCCCATCTGTTTGTATACTTAATGGCATATCTGCAGAAGAACATTGTTTCTACTGTCATTTCTAATGTTTTGTGAAGACGCTTGCTTTTGAAGGAAATGTGCACAGTGAAATTTGAATAATAGCTTTTGAATTCATAAGTTTCTCTCTCTCTTTTTTTTTTTTTTTTTCTTTTAACAGGCTTTGTTCTCTTACATTACACATAAGAACTACCTAGAAATAAAGAAGTGCGAACAAGGGCGAAAAGGGGCAGTTCCCCACCAGGTGAAGTGATTTGTCCCAAATTACACAAGTAACGCATATCAAATTTGGAAGCACAGATCCCCTCAGCAGGATTCTCCTAGCAGCCAATTCAGTAGCAGCAAACCACATCTCCTCTCCATTTAGCTATCTCAGTAATCTCACTGTCTTATTAGAGACAGTTCTTCAGTAAGATTTAATGCCCTTCTTGTATCTTCTGCAACCTGACAAACTATTTAAATTGTCAGCCAACTATATTGTATTTAATAGTTTTATACATCTGTACTTATTAATTCATGTAATGTCAATTTATATTGCGGCATTTCTTTCTTCAAATATGATTTTGCAAATTAACTTCACTTAGAATTTTCTCTCCTTAATTTAGTAACCATAGAGGCATTTTTACCTTTATAAATGAAATGCCTTCTACCAATAATATATTTTTTCCAGACAGACTGCATGTTAGAACTGCTATAACTGCTTACGATACTCTTTTATTATTTCATATTGTATGAAGTCCAAAAAAACTTATTTATGAAGCAAGAAGGACTTTGGAGATATCTTGCAGAAATAAGTATAGGCTTTTGTTGCCCATAAAATCTATCATCTTCAACAGCTTCTTTTTTTAGGAGAAGACTTCATTGTTAGCATATAACAGAAATATCTCAATTTTTGAGTTCAACTTTTGCTAAAAGCTAGAAATATGGATAGAATACTTCTAGTTATGCCTGTTTAATAACGGGGAAAAAAGAATGATCTTTTAATTGCATAATATACAATAAATGAGTAAGTGAAAACTAGCTTATAAGTTTAAAAGACTGAAGAATTGCTTACTTTTACTAATATGAAGGATAGTAATAGAAATATCTGTTAATTGGCTTATTACTTCACAGAAGTTATTTATTTCATATAAACTTTGTTCTTTTTCTCTATGCAGAAAAAGATCTACTTCGTAAAACATTTATCTTGACATTATGAAAACAAACAGGCTAAAAAAAAAGAAGAAGAGTAATAGAAACACAAAAGAATTGAGGTGAGAAGGACCTCTGGAGAGCAGGGTCAGCTATAGCAGGTTGCTCAGGCCCATGTCCTGTCAGGATTTTAATGTCTCCAGTGATGGAGATTCCACAACCTCCCTGGGTAACCTGTTTCTATGAACAATCAGTCACAGTACATTCAACAATTCTGTGACTTCGGATTTTAATAATAGTAGAAGTAATTAATTTCTGATCTAAATATCTGTAAGTGCCTTCCCTGTGGCTTTCAAACATACAAAAATATACAAAAAGTACAATATCAAATCAATTTATGTATTATTCTTTGGCTGTCAGCATCAAATCAATAGAGAAGTTGTATTTACGGCTTCTCTATGAAATAAACAGGCTGAATTTGTCTTACGTTCATGCTAGAAAGTAGGTAAGCAATCTAAATACCTTCTATCGTTTTACAGCCAAATACTTGAAATTGTGGTTTGTTACCAGAGGCAGAGAGATGTTAGCATTATCATTACGGCAAGTTTTGCACATAGGAATCAATAATTCCCAGCTGGTAAGTCAAGAAATGCAGTCAGACAAACCTCCCCCAAGTCAGGAGATAATTTTTTTTCCAAATACGTCTGCAAATATGAGGAAGGTTCTTAGAAAGGAGTCACCTCCTTCTGTCCTCAAGCTAAGGAAATGAATCAACCAGGAGCTTCAAGAAAGATCAGGCCATTCTGCTCTGTTCTGTTTCTTATATTTTTCCACTGCAATCACATCCAGAACTCATAAAAGGTATTACTGAAATACTGCTCTATTTGAAGTAATATGTTAAAGTTTGCCCAGTATGATTTGTATCTGCTAAAGGAAATAGCAGGTTCTATAAATACAATGCCTTCAAATGAGTGCTTTGAAAAAAAGAAGCTGAACTTGTACCTCTGTGTCATCCAACTAAATATAGCTACGTATAGCTTTAAGAATGTGATTGTTTACATATACATGTGGGTATATAAACATAAATCTCAGAGGGAAATAACCAGTTGACTTGGTAATTTGTTCAGATTGTTTTCAGATATGCAGATTTTTAGATGTGATAACTTCAATTTATGCATGTATCTAAAGAAACTTTTTCAGGCTTAAACCACATTCATTCTTTGCTCAATTTGTTTTCCAACTCTAGAGCAGTGTTGAAATTGCACTTAAACTGAAATCATAGTGAAAGATAGGTTCTCTCTAATAGTAGGCTTCCTGGTGATGCAGTGATTGTGGCACATCATGCAATTGCAAGAACTTTCAGTGAAAAGATTCTAAGAGCAGAATTTGTTTCATAAATAAGAACAAGGAGAAACGTATTCTTTACTTTTTCTAAAGTAAGACATACAAGCAATTTATTTTCTGTCACAAACTGAGATTTCACAGAAGAGGCCTCCAGAATTGGATTTTATACCTATGAGCAAAAGAAATATACCGGAGAATAAAAATATATGTATGAAATATCCACTTCTACAGATTCTAATTTTGAAATGAGGGAAAAAAAGTCAGATGAGTCATTTTAAACTTTGAGTGAGTGTCTAAGATGAAACAATCCATATCTGATATCTTAATTGAGGGTCAACAGTGGCCCGAAAAATGAATTTAAGTGAAATAACAGCAACAACAAAAAAAGGAAATATCTGCAGAACATTAAAAATGGTTAAAAATATGGAACACAAAACCACTCATTTGGATGTTTTTGATCTTGTCTGTCTTTGGGCTACAAATCAATGTATAAAAACAAAAATTATGACAGATATAGAAAAAAACCAATAGGTTAAGGAACACAACAGAAAATACTCAGATTATATGATTAAATGATTGAGAACTTTTAATACCTTGCTTCATATTGAAAAATCTTGGTGGTAACCAGGTTCATTTTCATACAGCAGCACAAAAGATATGGTCAAATGCACACAGAATTCAGAGTAATTCTTGCTATCCTCTGCAATGAGTCATGTGTTCAACCTTTAATTATTCAAATATATTTAAGATGTTCTAAAATATCTTCTATGTTTAATAGATGCCAACACTGCAATCAACACCTGCCAGCATAAAGATTTGGCATCCAGAAGAAACATTACACTGATGTGAATATGAGAGTGCAGGGACTTGTCTAATGAAAGTAAAAGCTTAAATCCAATTTAATAGTTGATTTTTCAAACTAGAAGGCAGTCTGAATTCATTATTTAGGATTTCAGAACATCTAAGCAATGCTTTATTTTACTAAGCTACACTTGTGGTTGTTGCTCCTGTTATTACACAGAGATTGGAGCATGAAGTCTTTCATATAAATACCTGATAAAGGGTCTTCTTAATAAGATCAATAAAAAACTTTTTTTTTTTTTAAACTATATGCACGATAATGACTCAAAGCCAGACATAATTATTTAGCAAGAACAAATAATTGTTATTACCAGACTGTTTTGACTTAATCCAGCAGGTAGCTTAGCACCACACAGTTATTCACTCACTCCTCCCCTTTCAAGTGGGACAGGGGACAGAACCAGAAAAGAAGAAAGTATAACTCATGGGTTAAGATAAAACTATTTACTACGATAGAGAAAACAAAAAGGATAATAGTTAGGACAATAAAGGCCAGGGAGAGTGTGAACACAGTCCCCCACTACCACAAATTACACAGCAAGTTTCCTTCATTTGGGAGAAAATTTCAGTGATCAGCACACCTGGAGTGCAGAAGATGAACTTCCTGCTGTGAAAACCACCTGCCTAATCATGCCGTCTCCCCTGCCAGGCAATTTTTTTTTTTTTTTTTAACTATATAGTTATATATATAAATATATAACATGTGATGCATAAGCTGTTGCTCATCACTCACTGACCAATACCCATATAGCCCCCCCAAGCAGTGAAGGAGAGAGAAAGATGAACTGCTACACCTTCAAAAAACTCTCCTTCCTCATGATGTTATGTGGTATGGGATATTCCTCTGGCTAGTTGTGTTCAGTTGGTCAGTCTGCTGTCCTGATTCTGTCCCTTCCCTGCTCCTTTGGTGCCCCACCAGCTCTTTGCTGATTGGAGCTGAGAAACTGGAGTGCCTTGGCTCTGTACAGCACTGCTCAATAGCAACTAAAAACTTTGGTATGTTATCAACGTTGTTTTTCTCCTAAAACCAAAACATAGCACCATACCAGACACAATGAAGAACAAATAATTCAATTCCAGCTGAAACTAAGACACAAATGTAATTTTTCTTTTCACAAACTACAAACATTTCAACACTACTAGTAGATTTATCTTACCAGAGGAAAATATTCTTATAGTATAACTACAGAGTAAATATCAATCTACAGAGATAGTTTAACCAGAAAAATGCCAGAATTTTCCATCTTCCAAGATTTTTGTGAAAATTTTACTTCATATAAACATGAATTATAATAAAATACTCAGCATGCTCCTTTAAGATATGGAAGTTGCTCTGACTCAAGAAAGCATTTTCAAATGTGTTCAAATCTCTCACTGTTCAAAAAACCTACCACATGAAACAAATATTTTTCACTGAGTATTTTGCAGTGGAAGGCAATTTTTTAGCAGAAGAGATAAGGGAAAACTGAAACTTCCTCTAGCACAGTTCATATAATCTACTTCTAACAGAACTTCTGTGCTGCACATCAGTTTCTGTAATGAAACCAATGCAAGATGACCACAAGGCACTGTAACATTCTATCAGGAAATAATCTTGAACTTTTCCTCAATCAGTACATGAATATGAATGTTCATAATAGTCAACAATGATTGAGCTTTCCTGAAGACTAAGTATTTACTTGCCCTGAAGGAAATTTCTTAAGAGGGGAAAATATGAAAGGAAAAATTGATTTTCATATCAAAAGTAGGTGAGGTATTTTCTATACTAGTGAAACTAAACTTATTTAAAATGAGTTTCATCTCCTTAATCTTGATATCTATCATTATTACCACTACTCAGTCTGAAATGTCTTCATTTCAGGGATATTATTCTTTTTCCCAGCTCTCTTTCCTTTGAAAAGTCTTTACTGGTCTGTGCAGGGACAGGCAGTGAGGAACCCTGATGGGAGAGCAGATGTTCCCACTAGCAAGTCAACAGAGGTCATCAGTCTTGCCTGCTTTATATGTCTTTAAAGAGACTTGTGCCATATAATTTATACCATGCCAGTTCCAGCTCCAGGAAAGAAGCAGGGATTACTTTAAAAAAGTCATGGAAGGCTTTTTTTCACTTACATTGAAAATATTACGGAAGAGAAACACTGCCCAACAAAAGAAATTCTGTCACAGATACCTGTCATCTTTCTTGAGTTTGCAATCATAAATGTAGGAAAAATATATTTGTGGATTATATTCATATTTTATAGCCTGCCTGCTCTTGTTTCGAAGAAGCAAGCTTCAAAATGTATTTATTATCAAGTAGGTCTTAAGTCTAACACACTCAGCTAAAATAGATTTCTGGCAGATTCTGTGCAAACTGTTGTAGTATATTCTAATTTTATCTTTAGTGAAAGTTCACAAAAGAGCGTACACTGGAGAAAGAAAATTTGATTTATTTTACTATTACATATTATTACATAAAAGTGGTTAAAGTTCACTTTGAGAGTTACAGAGCAATGGAACATGTTATTCAGACACGTTGCGGGGTTCCCAACTCTGGTAATATTCAAAACCTATCTGGACACTCTCCTGTGTAACCTACCTTAGGGAATCTGCTTAACAGGGAGTTGGAGTAAATTATATTCAGAGATCCTTTCCAACCCCCCAAAATTCTGTGATTCTGTGTTCATTTTGCTTTTTTATATGTGTTGATTATTCAATTTCCTTTATCATTTCAAAAACAGTATGTCAAGAACTTGATTTATTCTTTGACCAATAATCCAGCAGATCAAATAAACAAGCAGAACCAAGGTCTAATGTTTTCACACTAACTGGCACTTCCAGAATCTTGCCTAAACTCTAATCCTCACCTTTCTTAATGGACATAAACTAATTCCACATGATTGTCATTCTTTCAGTACCATTTTCTCAAACAAAATAAAATGAAAGGTGTTGCTAACATGATTCCTTTTCATTATCCTTTTATCCCTAAATTTTTCATATGTCTTATACACGGTAAGAGAAGAATATTTTATAACTGGAGCATCTGTAATTCTAACCCAATCATTACACACTGTACACGAATCCATAAAGTTTCAAATTTAGGACTTTATTAAAGAAGAGTTACATCAGTTATGAGATTTCCTGCCCAGATGTACTAATATAGACGTAGGATGAACAGGATATATCCCCATATTAATACAATAGCCAATTTTTACATTAAGTTCAAGTTAAGTTCCCCAAAAATAACAATATTTTGGCCTCCATTTATATAATTGCAATCCCAATAAGTTTAATAGGCTTTCACATGTGTAAACAGGACAGACATCTGGGTCAAATCCAGCTCTGGAAAAATAAATCCACTGCCTTTAGTGCTGGCTTTCACCCAATGTGCATAAAATGGGATCTGAATTATTTTTCCTAGTATTTCAAGATTTTATATCAGCTGCTTTCCAGCAGGATTTCTGTAAAGAACCAGTTGGATAGATCTTGTTTTTAGGCAAATCCCTCTTTTTAAACAATAGTAATTAATTTCTCCATGAACATTCTAACTTGATATCCATAAACTGAACCCTGTGTGCTTAGATAAAAAGGAAAGGCACATTGTCAGATATGTCAGATTGCAGTGAATATAGCCTTCAATTTTCATAAGTCATTAGCAATGTGAAGTATGAATATTCCACTTTAAAATTTGTCAGAAGTCCAGATTTGCAGGAGATGGAGCTTATTTAATATATTTCCAACTGAGTATCCAAATCAGAGAACAAATAATCGCTTGTACTTCTGTAACACTGCAGCCAACATGTATTTTCCATTAGGTTTTTGCATAGGTGTATGAGGATTTTAGTGGCTTCTGGTAAATGTTACTCATGGCAGAGAACGTTTGTTCTAATTCATACCACTGTGCTAAATAGAGAGAAAAGAAAATTTCATCATTCCTATGGTTATATTTTAAATGTAGAGAAATAGTTATTTAGGGAATAGTTATTTTCTCTGTTATAACAGTGTAGTATAATACTCTGATGATCATAGTAAAAAATGCAAAGGAACTTCAGTCCGTTATGTTACAAGCTGAAATCCTACACCTGAGAAAGTACCTAATGATTTTATTTAGAAAGCCTCTCTTTCACATTATATCCTTTCCAAGTGACATGGGTCACCAAGAAGCCCAATTTTCAATGCAATTCACTAAAATGCTGAATCTATACAATCAGTAAATAGCTCTTGAAAGAGTTCATTGTTTGAACAGTATTGCACAGAGACAATAAGCCTTGTACTAATAATGTTTACATCATAAAACATGCTATCGGCTACAGGTTACCAGAAGCAATACAAAGGAACAAAATACAAATAATACATTCAACTTGGGAAACCAACTAGAAAGATGTGAAGAAACTACTTTAAAAAAAAGAACTACCGTTGTAATGGAACATGAACTGTAAAAACACTGATCTGGCATAACTGTGCTGGCATCTTCCCCAGCCACAGATTAGAGTAATTTTTAACAGATAAAATTTAAAAATTATCCATACCAAGATGCAAGGAAAAAGGAGGAAAACTTCATTTGTCTAATAAATAAATAAATAACTCCTTAAACTGAGTTACTCAACCCAAGAAAGTACCTCTTTGTCCTCTTTGAACAGAAACAGAAAAGAGAAAAACAACTAGGTCATTACAGGGACAACTTGTTTTTCACAATATTCCTTACAACAATTCTTCCAGGGACAGAGTTATTACATCACTCTCAGATTCCATCATGGATAAACTTGAAGAGGAAGAAGACAAAGATTGAAACTTTGTTGAATAAGGTTGAATAAGAGGACAAAAACTGGCAATGAATGAGAATGAAAGTGAGACTAGAAACAAGAATTTTTAAAATACTAATAAATGCTGCGAAGGATAAAAAAAAAGCTAAAGTTGAAGGAATTAGGATCTTATATTTGATAGCTTTTATATACCCAGCTTAAACACTGTAACACACAAAAAATAAGTAAATACTGGATTCAGTACATTAACAATAACAGCCAAATGCAGTTGCATATTAAAGACAAAAGAATCCTCCCACACAACCAAGTTTCTTAGCTAAATGAATATAAACAATGTTAAATGTGCAGATGAGATATCCATAGAGTTCCATATAAATATTTTATATAGGAAAAAAAGAAAAAAAGAAATTCAAATGATTGCCTTATTTGATATGAAGACAAATGATAAGAATTTGCATTGCAAAATCCAAGACCTTGTTCATATTAATAAACTTCCTAAAGTAAAATACCTTAATAACCTTTTGACCTGTTGCAAGTAAAAACAAATTTATTTAACCGTTTCAGGAAATCTTTCTCTTACAAATTTACTAAAAACTTTGAAATGAAAAATCAATTCATTTATTATGTGTTCTGCCTGTCATTTTATTCTAGAGTGCTATTTATTGAAATCTCTCTTCACCTGCTTCTATTTTAGAGTACAGTGCCCTTCCAACTACTAAATGTTACATATCTATTTCATTTTTGTAGCTCACATAGTTTCCTACTTTTGTAACATTTCTAAAAAGAGGCTGGCACTTTATGAAGTATTTTCAACCAATTATTCTTAACTGTGTCCTTTTGTTTATTCAACTAAAATAAAATTTCTCAAAGCTTCCTATGGAATCTACCACAAACAAACAAACAATCAGAATGTGGTGCTATATGAAAAACAAAATTAAAAGAAGAATACAACACAAAATTATCCATCTTTGGCTTACAGCCATATTAACCCAAACGACTTTAAGGAAAAGGCATGCATTTTCTGTTCCTGAATTCTTTTTGAATTCTTAAATGGATTTAGAGGTCTTAAGAGCCCCATGTTTTCTGGAAATATAAATAAATACAAGTAATTTGTTGAGTTTGTATGTACCAGGTCTACAAAGTTAGTCTGAATTCTGATCCGTTGTTCAGATAAGAACAAAAAATGAGAAAACACAAAAAAGATAAAATTTCTGAGCTTTTAAACTGAATTTTCTAATACAACATTGTTAGCATGATTTTAATCAATCAGTAGTTATTACACAATACAAATACTGACCTGAACATAAACACTCAGATAACATTTTCTTTTTCAGTAAGCTCCGTATTTGTTTTTTTCTAAAATCTTTTCTCAGAAATATTAATTAAATTAAGTGAACTACTTGCTTCAGGTTTGATTTCAGACTTTCAATGTTTCTGATGTTTCGGGGCACAATAGGTACATTTGGTATTGTTTGGATTATTACAAAACATTTTCCACTCCCTCTCACATAGCCTACATAATGGCTTCCATTACCACAAAAGAAATGACTTAGCTTCACTTACCTCAGGAGTAGAATTTTCATATGCATAGAATGCTATCAGAAAATGTTTGGTTAAAAAGTAAAAACATTGTCACATTTTATAAATTGGAATATAATGCATTCTAAAAGGCACTTTTTTTCTGCAAATTGTTCATTTCAGAACTTCATAATCTGTACAGCCGAGCTGCGGAATATGAAAGGAGAATGCATTGGTTTTTCACTGTAAGAAAATATTTCAAGTCCTGGACTGGGAGAAGCAAGATTACTCTGTCATATCGTAAGCAGGACAGAAATAGTGAAAGTGCTCTATATACAGTAAATAATTAGAAATGTATTGCAAACACTAATTACATTGCCTACACTGGTCTTCATGAATGTAATCAAGAAAACATGTTTTTTCTTCTCTTTAAATACCATTTCCCAGTTTTGTTAGAGCGATAAGTAAAAAGAGAAGCTGCATATCTTCATGGTGGGTGAAAATACAGTTAGTTAGAAAGCTGGGACTGTAGGCTTAAAACGGGGTTTTTGCATTTCCAATTCAGTGGAATTATTTATGTGAATAAGAGACAAGGAAAATTTCTGTCCAGAAATCTTCAGATGAGAAATAAATTGAACACTCCATATGCAGTATTTGTCATATGCAACAGAGTCCAAATATTTCATTTGGAGCCAGATTCTGTCTCATCTTTATACATATGGTTTTAAAGTCACAGCTGTGTATTTCTGTGATCATTTCATTCCTTGTCTTCAACAAATGTCAGAACCAAAGTCCTCCTATAATGCTCATCTAACTGGTTATTTTTTAACTACAGCTGTTACATCCCAGAAAAATAAATAAATAAATAAATAAAATATAGAACTTTTTTAGAGTTGGTTATAGCAGAATGGAGTCCTTGTTGCCTTTCTTCTTCTTTTTCTTCAGTGCTGGAAAGCAGATGGGTTTAACTATTCTTAGATTCCAACATAAAAAAGACTGCAAGAATGTAAGGTATCATGTGTATCTTGTGTTTAGTTCAGCATCAGGTTCCTGATAGAGGCCATTAACCATTATTTCAAGTTAAGAAACATGATAAGTGAGACATATGCTACAATGGAATTATTTGCTATTCCCAGTGCTTTGATAACAAAGGTTTAATTTTTTTAACAACAATACTTAGAGCAATAAATTTTATTAACAAAGATAGTGTAGACAATCAAAGTTCAAGTTGAAATTGGAGTACATGCCAATTGGGAATATCAAATGAGCTCAGAATAAGTAAAATTAATATACTGTAACAATCATCAGTTTCAATATCGGGTTTTTTTTGTTCTTCTTTTTCTTCTTTTAATTTGATCTACCATAGCTTAGAGACAAAAATCATGCTTTTATTTGCATTTCAGAATGTACATACAGACTTAATCCTGACAAGATCTGACATAAAACTTTTTCCTACATCAATTTCTACATCAACAGAGAACAAAAAAAAAAAAGGCTCTTGAAATCATTGCTCAAATAAATGAGCATGTGTAATGAAAACAATTATTTTCAAGACACTGGAATATTTATCATCTATAACACCATGTATTTCTGAGCCATATGAGTTATTTCTGTTTGTGAATTAAAAGAAGGTGAAAATTTTGAGAGGTTTTCTTGACAATACAGGTTCTAAAGTGCATATTTATAGACCTGTAATAATTGCAGGGCTAATACAGATAGCAGATGAGTCAGACAGACAACACAATTTTGTTAAACTATTTTTTCCTAGGCAACTGAGTACAAGTAGTAAGGACTAAAATCAGATTTACAGTTGTCTCAGACAGTGGCATCACGAGGCAGTGTTAGAGAAAGTAAGGTTTCTGGAATTATTTCTCCAACATTTCCAAGACATTACAAAATATTGTGTCCCCTACAGAAAATTGGGTCACCCATCCTTTTCTTCTGAGAAGTAACCAGAAGAGGACTGTTACTCAATTATGGACAATTGTTTGATGACCAGATCATCTCCACATAATAAGACAGCAGGTTTAATCTTATTGCTAAATAGATTCAGATTCATCCATCATCCTTATTCCAAATAATATTGTAAATATCAAGTTAGAGAGCAACTAGAATGACTATACTTATCCTAGCATAAATTGTTGGTTCATAAACAAATACAGCATACAGCTTAGGACTCAGTCAGGAGACAAATGCAAGAATCATACATTTTTTATTAGCGATAATCTTTTTTTCTGTTTTTGACAGTATTCCTTCTGTTAATATGATTGTATTATGAAAAGTAACTACAGTGTTTCTCTGCCCATGCATTTTGTCTCTCTTAGTATCAAGAGATCTGGTGCTGAACAATGCATTGAAATTAACAGTTTTCATAAACTTTTAATTAGTTTTGTTGTTGTTTTTTTAATGAAAAAGAAAAGAAACCTAATTGGAATAAAAATATGAAAGCTGCTTTATAAAATGAAGGCATTTATAAAGCTAGGAAGACTTGAGCAGGATAGGTTTTCACAGAAGACTCTTAAAACATAGCTGTAGTAACTGTGTTGGAACAGTTGTTTGTGACTGAACCCTACCAGAAGATTTTTTCTTAGTTTGAAATTTACACATGGGACTTGTGTGCTGTTCCTAGAAATGACTATAATACCTGGAAGCTCACTCTTAGCAAAGATCAGTAGCCTGAGAGATCCTAGAATCACAGAATCATACAATCATTAAAGTTGGAAAGCAATCTTTTAAGATAATCAAGTCGAACTATCAAGCTTTCACCTTATGCCCACTAAACCATGTCCCTCAGTGTCACATCTACCCTTTTCTCAAAAACCTCTAGGGATAGTGACTCCATCAACTCTCTGTGCAATCTGCTCCAATGCAGCACCACTCCTGAGAATAATATTTTCCTAATATCCAACCTGAACCTCCCATGGCTCCTCCTTCAACTTACTGCCCCAAGGTCCTAAAGCCCTTTTTGACGGACCTTAAGCTTCTCCCCATTACTTTACTGCTGCTAATCTGAATTAATGAAAGTGAGTCATAATCAGAGGGCCATATCAGACTAGGGAGCTTTCTAGTTAAGTCCCTGACTTGGGCCCCAGGGAGGCAGCAGACTTTCCCTCAAATAGGGTCCAGAAGGGAGTCTCCTGTGACAATCACTATTTTTTTGCTCTTGGCAGAGGCATTCTTTAGGTGTGGGGGTGGCCACAACAACCCTCCGCATGGAGATACTATAGTCTGGAGAAAACTCTTGTTTAAGAGTCTTCATCTCTCTGCCAAACCTATTGCTATATTCAGCAGTCTCAGACTTCAGACCTCGTAGCATTAAACAACTTAGAAACGGTCAGCTAAAGAAGCGCAGTTTGTCATGGTTCTATGATTTTGGTTTTTTTTGTTTTTTTTTGTTTTTGGATTTCAGTATTCCACATCAAAACATCATGTAGTGTACGGGGCATTAAAGTGTCACTGCCCCAATTCCAAGTACCTATCCCTGTACATTACAGCAGTCACGGGATCTGGCCCTTCCGGGTGGGGGGGGCGCTCTCTTGCTGCCTTGCAGTGGGTGCTGGAGGGTGCTTTCCTGGCTGTTCCAAGCTTTTCAGGTTTGACTCGGTCCCGGGAACTCTCTCTCTCTCATCTTGTCTGATTTATTAATCTCAATTTCAATTAAATTGTATATATTGTGTTATTTTGTATTCCGATATTATAGTAAAATAAGTTTTCCTCCATAGATTGTTGCCGCTGCTCTTTTCCTCCCTTCCTTCCTTCCCATTTTTTTGTGGGACTGGGGTGGGGGGGGAAGGCAGAGGCCTGTCGCCCCTGTCACGGACATAGATTGATCTAGTCAACTCCATGACACAGTTGTATCAAATATTTTTAGGGGTAGAAGAACAAAGTAAACAAAGAAATAATATCTAGTATACACAAAAGAAAGCATGAGTAGTGAAATCAGATGTAAAGTGAACTTGCAGAAGAAGGTGCAAAGTGTAATATTATGCTATCAAATATATAAAAGCCATTCAGTTAGATTCTGAATAGAGGAAGAAGCTGTCAACATCATATTCCTCTAAGCAAAGCACTCCAGATGAGGAAAACTCAACGTTAAAACGTTCACAGACACCTGCAAACAAGCACACACACACATACTTAGGCCATCAACTTGAGGACCCAGAGCAGCAGCACAAACATGATCATAATGCATGCAAGAGTCAAATACTAACAAGTGCGAATATAACAAATTTAACTGCACTATTATTACTGAGATTAACTTACAGCCTCAATACCTTACAGCCTCAATTCTTTACTTCCTTTTCTTTTTCTTTTTATTCCTGTAATAATCAGACGTGAACTAGCATTGATTCCTGGATTAGATTATTGGTATTTTTCTGTCCTAATGAAATCTTTTCTTTACACGTAAGACATTACTTTTGTATAGTGCACGATTTTGAGACTATTCACAGATTGTACCTGTGAACACAGAGGCACAAAATACTTACACTACTTTAAATTACCCTCAGATTTCTGAGCTTAGAAAGTAACCTACAATGCATGAAATCATGACTTACAGAACTGAGATTTACTTTGTGTTTAGAGACAAAAAAGGTACCTTAGATTATTTTGTAAAAATGGGAAATGGGTACAACAACCTGAAGGGAAAAACACTACTGAAATAATCTCAAAAATGTCTAAATGCTGTGATGTTATTGTATATCTAGAAAAATGACAAAATATTGAATATATTACTTAAGGTTTGTGAGTCACACCTGAGTGGAAAGACCATAATCAAAGAAGCTATGGAAGATCAGAAAGCTATAGGAGGTAATGACATTTTCAGACAGCTATGGAAAATAATTTCCAGATAATGATTACACTTTCGTTGTGGTGAAAGAGAGAACACAGCAAACTCTTTTTTCTGTCATCTTTATTCAGTATTGTTCCTCCTGACACTCCTCTACATTAAAGCAATAGAAAGTATTCTTTGAAAATAACTTCTTAGATTTATTTTTTGCTACACTTACATTCATTTTCTTTATCTCTTTATTTTCTAGTGCGATCACACATAGTTGTATTATCTATTTATTTATTTGAAGAGGACAACTATTTTAATAGCTTATTGTTTGCTGTTCATCATTTTCAAAGGGATTGTTGTTTAATATACCTAATGTCTATAATTCTGAGAGTGGCTATCCCAGAGCTACTGATTAAGTAAAAATATGTCTGCTATATTAAAACTGACTACCTTAGAGAGCATGTCTGGACCAAAGCAGTTTAGAAAACTAATGTTTCTTTCTGGCTTTTGTTAGGAGACAAACTTTTGATCTTTTAAAATTCTAATTATTGTCAACCTTGGATTCTATCTCTTTTTTATAGTATAGTCTTTTAGCTAACCGGGACTGTGATGGAATCTTAATTTATGTATGCTTATGGAATTTGATACCAGGATCACGTTATAAGGTTCTAAAAAACATGTATTATCTTCCTTTCTCTTTTGATGTTCAGTCCAATAGGGTTTCTCTGGACATCTTTCACAGATGATGATAAAAATAGATAATTATCATGATATTGTGGGTGGTATTCATATTTGAGACCCTGGTTAGCAATAACATTTGTTTTATTAGTCAGCTAGATAAAAAATGACACTGAAAGACAGTCTCAGACCAATTGTCTCATCTCTAAAGGAGGCTAAAATGAACAGTGTCTGAAATTCCAGACACATGAGTATATGTAGTATATGCCTGCTCCCTACAATATTATTTCTCTCTACAAAACATTCCAGTAATCCAAAAGTAATAAGGACCAGGAAATGATGATTCTTCCAGTAGTTAAAATAATAACAGTTATTTCCAGCAAGGCTTACATTTTCTTTCTTATGCACCAAATGTTAAATTTCAAAACATATGTAGATTTCGTCTGCCATTAAGCTGTAGTCTTCAGTGACTAAGTCTGCTCTAAGTAAGAGAGACTATACACATATGGTTTCCCTGGAAGACGGCAGACACAGAATTACCACTTTTAGATGATGTTTGTATGCAAGTTTTTCTCTATTCCAGAAGAAAAAAGAAAAAAAATCCATTAGTCTGTCTTTTAGCTTATTTCTACATTTTCCAAACTCTTTTTTCTTACACCAATCTAATATTTGTATATATGACTTCATATGTGTTGTATTTGCTATGATGCAGCTATCAAAAACACACCAATTATCACTACTACACTACACTTAGCCAAGGTTAATCTTTAACAACAAAATGACTAAAAATTACATAAGTACTATTTTCACTGACAGAAAAGCGGAGACATCGAGCCTTTGATGAACGGAATATAAAAGAAAAGTGTGTGGTATTATAAAGGGAAGAGTCAAATAATGAATTATCCTTTAATTTCTTTTCTGGATGTTACTGATTGCATGTTCAGAATGGTCAAAGAGCCTTTTAAATTCATTATATTTTGAGAGATGTGGACATTAGTTTTGCCTGCCTGTACTTCAACACCTGTGAAGCTCTGTAAAAGAGAGGGTCTAAATGAAGCTCCCTCAGTGCCATGTGCTATGACACAGCACCCTTTCTAAGCTTGGCTGTGACAAATTGGGAGGCTCTGAACTTTAAAGGACAATGAATTGGTTTGAATTATTATGCTTTACTCAGTTTAAAATAAGGAGAATAGCCATTCTCATCCATAAGAAACTGCCACTTCATATAATTAAATTCTGGCAGACTACATACTGCAGGTGTATTTTAATTAAATTTATCCTCTATTACACTAGGAACAGAATGCAGCCTCTGTGGCTCTTCTGTACCTTGTCCTTCTCCCCCTCATCAATCTCTGTAAGTAGCTGAGATATCACTGGGAAGAGGTTAGACAATACTTATAGGTAGGGATGAGAATTTGGTAAAAGAGAGCTTTAAGTGAAAGGAAGCCATGGGAAAAATGTGCTTTTTGGTGAACAAAAAATGTATTAAACATTTAGTTCCCTGGATGTAAAGAAGATAGCATTTGAGTATGATCTGTAGATTTCATTTGTCAGCACTTTCTGAAAATCAAATGTAAAAAGAAATACTTCACAGCCAGTATATAATTTAGTCTTCAAAAAAATTAAGTAAATTTAACATTTTTCACAGATAATTTACATGCTTGCAAAAGATGTTTTTACTTGTTTTATTCACAAGCACCTACTGATGTTTGCTAGCTCATTAAAAAGTAATCTGTGCATACTTTGCCTTGCCAATTGTGAGGGAATCCTTACAAATAGTAGAATCCTATATGAAGAAAATCACATTGATTTAATGTAAACATGAAAGCTATGTTTTAAAATGTAAGTAAGGACTTGAAAGAAATTTAAAAGTGAAGGTATGAGGAAACATAAATAAAAAAAAAGTAGCCACTGCAACAATATCACCAAATAAAGAAACCTCAATGAAAAATGCAATGTTACGCAATTAATTTGGGTTCATTATGGATACATTTCCTGTCATTTACTCACTAACTTGAATACCTTCTAATTTCCCCAAATATCCTCTATAGGTAAAAAAAGAAAAAAAGAAGGAAAAAACACTAAAAAACAAAACCAAATCCCCCCAGTGATACAAGGAATAAGCAAGTAATAATATAACTGAAACCTTGTGTATATATGTGACCTCTATTTTAATTACTGTGACACAGAATTAGAGTATTTGTTCAATATAGTCCTGTCTTTGTAATCCAGTTACTAATATGTTGTCTACTCTTCTTTGGTTTCTCATTTTGGGAGAGAAGAAGGAACTCAAATGAGCACAAGAAGAGATGTTGGAAGAAGCTTGTTTCATAAACAGAATATCATTTCAAACATATGAGTGAAGAAATCATTTTAAAGTGATAATTATTAAATAATTTCCACTGCACCGAAATTCAGCTTATTCACATGACAGCTCTACAGGAAGAAATATTCTTGAAATGAAATATTTTATAAGCACATAAGAATAAATGGTTAAGGGCAAAATTGAATTTTGAAGAAGTTGAAAATCTAATTTAAGCCCAATGGAAATTCCAATGGTAACCATTTCATTTACACCTTGAATTAGTATATGACTACATTGAAAAGTTCTAGGAAGGAAAAAAAATACATAATAATAACTATTTTTCACATTATAATGTTCAGTACAGTGGAGATTTGTACTCTGCAGACTATACATTAGAGTTTTGAAAATTAGCATTTTGGCATTCCTAAAACTATAACACTTCATTTTCATTTGTTAGAATGACCTGAAGCACTGTGATATGAATCACACACACACACACACACACACACACACAAAATCAGCATCATGTTTCTGTGGTGCACCTAGTGTGCAATATGAACTGTAAAGCCAGACTCCCCTGGCCCCCTCTAAGCCTGTGAGACAATATGTACATAGAACTTTGTTCTATAAGTGGCAATATGGAAGATGAAGCACTTCAGGGATGGTGCCCCATAGGAGGGATGGGACTAAAGTCAATAGTTGCATCATAAGGAAATCAGTATACTATAGAAAAATGCAGTTTGTTTCTGTAAAGATCTTAGAGTAAATTAAAATCCACTTGTTTGGCTCAAATAAAAATTAAATGAAGTACATTCTAATTTTTTGGAAGAATAATATATTTTTTGGCATTCTATAATATTTCTCACAGAAATTAGTTTTCCAGAAGCAACATTTTCTGTTGGGAAATTCCAATGGAAAAACTTGTATTCAACTCTCATTATAAACTTAAAGCTATTGAGAACAGACTGTTACGTGGCTATAGGAAATGGACTGGACCAGTGCTTTTTAACCCATTCTATTCCCTGAAACTATGCTGAACAGCAAGCTGCTTGCCATTATGAAGCCCTGAGCAGTTTGGAGAATGCCTGGAGATCCTGGGGATGACATGCTCTGCCTGATAGCCAGCAGCCCTAGTGTGGTTTGTACAATGCAGGCAGAACTTCCAAGACACTCAGGGCTGGGTGGCAACACACCTCCCTGCATCCTCTCTCTCAAAAACTGTATCAGCCCTATCAATAAGATACTTGAGCATCTGACATTGTATTAGAAAATCATTGTTTTTTTCCTGAGAAAAAAAATATATGCTTGTGTTTCATTGGTTTTGTTGAACACCTTATTATATAAGGCAAAATGCATCAGTGCTGACAAATAAGTGTTGCTGACTAAACCTTTCTTCAGCATCAATAGGAAGGCTGGAGCTGGGGAGTTTTCTTTACAAAATAGAGCAGCTATGAATGATTTCTTACAAAACTGTTCAATTTGTGCAGAAGAAAAAGAGAATACCTATAACATATTTTATGACATGGTAAAGCAGACAACAAGTGTAAAGTCGAAATATGTCTGGTCTTTCTTTGTATGAAACTGGGGAGAGGATAGAGAGGGAAAATCACAGAGAATCTCAGAAGAAATCAGAAGAAATCCTGACATTTGGCACCCAATAAGGTGTCAGAGGAGCTTATCTAGAAGATTTTAAAAAAACACCTGAAGAAGATATAGAGTACTATAATTTGTATTTGTTCAAATTCTGCTTTACATGCTGCAGGTTGTATGTATTTTCTTTCTTTTCTTCTTCTTCTTTTTTTTTTTTTTTTTAATGATAATGTCACAAATTTATTCTTCATTTTTCAGTTCAGGTTGTTTTTGTATTTTCTTTTCTCTTTTAAAGTCATTAGAGGTTTACAAACCTTTTTCCTGCTTCTTCACATCATTGCCACTATTACCTTTGACTTAGGCCTACTATCTTAGCAATTTTACCAAGATCTTTCTACACTAAGATCTTTCTACACTAAGATAATTGAGTTTGAGTTAGCTCTACATTAAAAATACACTATCAGTCAAATTGCTATCTGCAAAAACTTGATCCAATGTGTAGTCAAATAATTTTTAAATATTTTAAGAAATCTCTCGTCATGCACATGTATCCTTCAAATTCATTTCTCTATAAACTGTTTAGCTGTCACTTTTGTGTGTTCTAAGCATCCATGACTGGCTGAATTAATCTGATTTAAGTTTTATACTCTTTTATATAATGGCTGGTGAAGACCACAGCTAGTTATAACACATTCAGTTTCTCAGTGTTAATGCAAGGTAAAATATTTGGACAGCAGCTACCAGTCTATTTTATACTTCAATCAGTGTTTGCAGTTTTTATATTAGCACATCCATCTTCAACAGACTTCTAATTGACCTTAGGGAAAAAAAAACTTCAACTTGCTATTTTACAGTCTTCTATCAGTCTACTTAAATATTTGCACTATAGCATCACTGTGCATCTAAATGATCATGTGGTTCTTGCCTTCTACACATGTGAGGCATCAAGGCAAAATAATAGTCATTTTTAAGCTCAGACTGAGTAAAGCATGTCTAGTTGATAATGATGTACATTTCTATAATATTCTGAGATATACTGAAGCATATGACAGCACAATGTTAAGATGGGGCACAAAATCAAAAAAGATTTATAACGTTCTAATTATACTGTTTTTTTTTTTTTCATTCTAGATCTTGTCAGTATTCATCTCATTAAAAAATAAATAAATAAAACTGAGAATACCTATCTTACCTATTCATCTCATATTATTTAAAGTAACATATGCATTTTAAATCTACTTCGTTGTTCTTATTTCTGGACTTTGGACTCTTTTATTCTTTTCCTGTCCCTTTTCATTTTCATTCTATTCACTGGCCCAACTGACTATTTAGCATTTGACATAAACATGCTGATAGAACATTATTTGTAATGATGAAATGTGTAAGAGTATATTACAAAATTCAGCATTTAAAACCTTTCTCCCAAAGATCGGCTGCTCTTGTTTTTCTGTTTTCAGATTTCTGTGATCTTGTGTTGTTTGTGATTTATGAACCAGACACTTGAGAGCTTTGAAAGCTTAATAATCTGAATACATAAATACCCTCTTACAAATATGGATCACCCTAAAATGCTAAAGATTAAAATGCAGGGTCAAAAATAATGAACACAATTTAAATTGAACAACTCAGTAATTCAGTCTCTATCACAGTAGTTACAATTTATTTTCTCAATAAAAATACTTGCAGCTTTAGAGAATTATGTTCCCAAAATAAACACTAAAATGTCATGAACATGACTTTTTGAAAATTTATAAAAAAACACTTGCATGCACGTTTCTTAATGTGGTGTTAATTAAACAGTCATGGGAAGTCTTGCCTAAACCAGAGCTCTGATTTAACTGCATATATCCAGAGAAAACTAGGTCCTTAATTTGGCCTTAGCATGTGAGCATGTGCTTCAGCATGAAGCATCACTGTTGATTTATATTACTGTCCTCTGTTTTGAAAGGGTTTTTGCTTTGAAATTACTATTGTTAATTAAAGGTTTTGTGAATTGTTAAATTTGATCTTAAATATTGATGACATACAGAAATTGGATCAGTATTGCAAAAACTCCAAAACGATGAAAAAAATTACAATTAGCATATAAAGACCACAACTGTAAGGCAACTTGACCTTCCTTCCCTATGCTTAACATAGACGGTGTTTGAAGGAACTATGTAGAGGAAAGTTGTGCTTGTAAGATGACTTTTCAAGAAACTCTTGCAGCTGATCAATTCTGAAAACTACTCTTCAAAGACAGCTTGAATCAGGGAGGTAGAAAGTTCACTCTAATTAAAGAAGATACATTTGGTGAAAGAGTATCTTCTCAAGCTGATAAGAAGAGCTGATGAAGCCTAGATTTTTAGACCTTGGAATCACAGATGAATTTCTCAATTTGTAACAAAGATGGCATCACATCCCTTTGAACCGCTGTCTTTCCCTTTGTGGTCTCTATTTCACAATGCTAACAGAAATTCCACAGATCTGTGGCCTTTACTCTTTTCTCAGATTTGACTGAAATATTACCAACAAGTACATAAAATATGAGAGCAGAACCTGGCCGAGTTCTACTGTGTCATTTTGCTGTTTAGGAGCTATATGCTAACTGAATTGTTTGGAACCTATTGAGGACTGTTTTACAACTAAGGAGGATCTCTGCAGACTTTCATGGCAGATCTTACTGCATCAATGTCTTTGTTAATAATAGGGCATATGAAAAAGAAATAGCATGGTAACAAAATGCAGAGCACTTACAAACAGAGGAAACAATTCCAAACGTGTTAAAAATACTCTACTACACTTAATTGTCAAGTCCTCAGCAATAGTTACCTTCTTTCATTTAAGTTTTCAAATTCTAAAATCCCTCAAAGTTTTTGGCAGACAATTTAATGATGCTACAATCATTTCAGTCTATCAAGAGTTCAAAGTGCAAAAAGTGAATTGACATATTTTACATTCTAATTCTTTTTTTTTCTTTTTCTGTATGATCTTTTGATTTTATCACATCACTATATTTACTTCTATTTAACTGCTCATTACTATTCTTAATCCACATGCCTTTTTTAAATTTAAATAAATTTGTTTTATTCATCTCATAACAAGCATGAATAATTAAGTTCAGCTGATTCATCTTATTTTAAATTAGACATCCTGTCTAATCTATAGTCTATATCTGGCCTTCCAATGGAGACTGATGGGAAAGGGCTTCTCCCATGTAAGTTAAAAACACTGTTCTGTCTGTCTATTCTGTTTTCCCCACCTCAAATTTAGTGCTATTGTTTTCTAAATAGATGTGTCATATATGTGCACAGCATGAAGTCTGCAATCGTGGTTAGCTACATCAGAACAACAAAACAAGTTCTCCTGGTGACTGTTTTTCTGTTCCAACTCCTAACTACACATTCAAATGTACCGTGGGCTAGATAAGGGGCTTTTTTTCCTGACTTAAATGAAACCATTGGTCTTTATTCAGAGAGTAAATGCTCAAAGTTCAAAGCAGATATATTTTTATTCTTAAAAGAAATTGAGGGCCTCACCAATCACTTAGGTCAAATTCCAAACAAAGCTGCAGTCTTTGTGTCTTAGAACCTGCAAAATCCACATTCTTTCAGAGAGCTAGAGAATTTTAGGAAACCATGATGAAGAGATTGTGACCCAGAGCATTCTGGCAATTTTATGCAAAGCAAGTATGTAGGTCAGTATCATATTATTAATATGTCTATTATTTATAACATCTAGAGCAGCCTCACTTGCTTCATCCATGCTAAGTAACTTTTCATCCACCATTGGCTAAATTCACCTTTAGGCAGAAAGGAAAAGCTTACAGAAAGTTATGATACAGTTATTTATTTTTGTAATAATATGAGCACACTAGACTGAAAATGATGTCAACTTTTAATTTCCAACACATTAACCATTTTAAGAAGAGCTCCTTTTGTATTGCAGATGAATTTTTTGATTATCCATTTTTGCTCTATTGCTTATATATCATTTGCCTGACTTCTGAGCTTCAGCACTGACTGATACTTTTGTGCTTCTTGTTAGCTTCTATTTCTGTATTGTTATTTACTGAAACAATTCCTTCTTATTCCTATTTCCTTTCTCTATATTAATTTGAAGAGAACTGACAGGATGTTATCACAGCCTTTTGTCAGCTTTGTTTGGCCAACATCCTCTCCTACAGCACAAGTGTGAGCCTATGACACAGAAGTGAGCTGTTAAGCTTCTGTCATTTGTCTCTTTTGTCATTGTGAAAACAGGTTCAGATTTAAAAGAAAGAAATCTCAAAACCCTAAGATCTTCCACTCATCTTTGCTATTTTTTCTCTCTTTTTTTTTTTTTTTTTTTTTTTTTTCAGACAGACTAACTTAAAATCTTAAGTATAACAAAATGAATATCAATTCTTTCTCATAAAAATTTTTTCTCATAAAAATTTTTTACAGTCTACAGACAAGGGATTCAGGAACACCCTTAAAGCAAAGATTTAAGAAATGCATTCCAGATATTTAAATATTTTTCTCCTCAGTGTAAGCACCATTCTAAAGCTGCAGAAGCACACATAAAAAATACCATCTTAAAATTGTAGAGGCATACCTAAACCATCTGACATCACAGAAAAGGATGGCTACCTGCCTGTTTCTAATGTTTTAATTTATTTTAATTCCTGGGTATTTTACTAAGTCAGTATTTGGAAGAAAAGAATTTGAGTGGTAAAGATAAGGTTAAATAAAATTCTCTAAAACATGGAAACTTAGTTTGGTATAGGATATTTTGCCAAAGATATAAAATAAAGCTACAAATTATTTTACTTTTTCTGTTGTTTGTTTTCACTTGGCCCTAGCACATCTTAAGCAAAATCTTAAACTCCTCAACAGTTGTGAATGAACATGCATAATTACAGCTATATAAAGACCTTCTGTTATTTGGAAAATACGCAGTGAAATTATGCATACAGGACAGAGAATTAAATATATTCTGGCCTCTTGTGCCAGGAAAATCCACATAGGTGACTTAAATTTTTAGCCCATTATGTGACACCCTTCAAGCCACTCTCATGTCATCATTTTCTAATATTTCTTAACAAAATTTTAATATACAATTCCTGCCATACAAATTTATTAATCTATCAACCTCATAGTATATTTTGTTTAATGTACATATTTTTTTCTGGAATTAAATGTGGTTTAAAAATGTCTGCTTCTAAACTTTGGAAATCTGCTTCTAAACTGCGGTAATCAGACATTAACATGTATATATTATCAGGAAACCTCACGAAACAATGTACTTACTTAGCTCTTCAAGCCAGGAAACTAACATATAAGGTATTTGGGACTATTCAAAATGTGATATTAATTAATCTATATTTCACCAAAAGCTTCGGTATTTCTTCCCCTTCTTCCCATGTTAAATCAGTTTTGGTTCTACAAATTTCTTAAACAAATGTTGACTAAATCTGCCATAAACACCAATTTTGTATGCTAAAGTACAATGAAGTTTATTAGAAAAATTAATTTCCACATTGCAGTAGGTCTCACTAGAAGGGCAGTTTCCAAAATTCCTTATCTGAGAGAATTTCAGTTCTCATTGCTACTCCGCTCTACACATTTA
The DNA here is from genome assembly GCF_019238085.1 of Lagopus leucura. Taxonomy (NCBI): domain Eukaryota; kingdom Metazoa; phylum Chordata; class Aves; order Galliformes; family Phasianidae; genus Lagopus; species Lagopus leucura. Next base: position 41,821,898 of record NW_024962264.1, read on the forward strand.
TTGTGCTCTTGAGAGACCACAGTTCTTTGGGTACAAAGGACTCCAGAAATTTCCTTACAATATACGCCACAGGCAGCACTGCTTAAAAAAAATTCCATCAAGCTGTCATCATCCAGCAATTATACCAATGTTTTCATTACTTGCTGTAATTCAACAAGAATCTTGAGTTGAACAAGGCCTCAGTCCAGACACAGTTGATCCAAGTGAGCAATGCTATGTGGCCTGCCTGTCTGAAGCATCCAGACATGTTTATTCAGCACTGATTCCAGATGAACTTTAAATCTGATTTAATTTATATTCATGTACACTACCAAATTGGTGACGTTTAAAGATAATTGTCTGAGATGGCTGGGGAGTATTTCTGATCTAGTACAGTTAGCTTTGTTTTTCTGGCAGCTAGATAAATGTTTGATCCCAGATCTTTGGATGGCAGTTCAAAAGCTCCTATTGACTTCCATGCTCTTTGGATAAAATTGTACATGTCTAATTGGCCATCTGTGTGCATATTTGCTGTGACTGCACACACATATTGGACCTGGCCACTGTTAATATAGTCTCCAAAAAACATTTGTAGTAACTATATTCAATATCAGTTATAGAATAATCTATTGAAAATATCTCACTAAAAATTCAGAATTTTCTTTTCTGTTCCAATCCCTAACATCACCCAAAGAGAAAAAGTTGATACCTTGGAGATATACATACGAAAGGGCATAGCATCTGAACTAACATACATAAAGAGCAATAAATTCTTAAATTTGAATTTAAAGCACTTTCAACTCAAGATAGACAAGCTATCTTAAAATGTTATGCTTGTTGTTTGGATTTTTTTCTTCTTATGAGAAATTATCTGCATTTTTATAACTATTTTGAAAGTCTTTTGGGAAGACAGTTTGCTACATTAAATGTTAGACTGCTATTCTTACAGTTTTCTGCCAAAGTTACCAAGCAACCTTTGAAAATATATGCATGTTCTTTATTTGAAAAGCTATTGTTTAATTTAATAAAAATTAAGACAATTTTAATTATAAAACTGTAAATAGAGACAATGCAAAGAACTGCTACTAGCAAGTACTGTTAATGTTTCTGTAGCTAAAGAGATAGTAGAAACAAGTCTGATGATCTAGGTCACAAAAGAAGTACATACACCCTAGTTGTAATTGAAGTTTAGTAAAAAAATAGCTTCTAGAAATCAACTGTATTGTAATGTATTGTTATGAAATAGAACTAGCTAGCTCATGAAAAGGATAATGTTAATATAATTACACATATGTTTTGCTATGTTATATTCTTACATCTTATTTTATCCTAATAGTTTGGGATTTTTTCAAAGCATATCCATCAACGCTTCTTCATAGGTGTTTCAAAACGTCAGCTCACTGATCTGTTACTATTAAATATCATTAAACTTCCGAATTGTTCATGTCTATTTATGTATAGTGCCTGTTCATATGAGTGGAATGTGTCTGGAGAACAAACTTATTCTTGGTATAACTGTTTATTCACATATGAGTGCATAATCTCATATAGCTGTCAGTAGATTAACCATCGTATGAACTCTAATACTTGTTTCCATAGAGTTGTTTTTAGTCTCTTACATGACACGTTTACAATGAACAGCTGTGAAGTAAAAACTAAGAAGTTTGCATTCTTCTCTTAATATCAATATCTATTTGTTTCCCAAAAATTTCGTATTAGAATCTGAGAGACATTTACAGCTGTCCCTGTGTCTAATTTCCATATCTAACATAATGCAAACCACAGCAGAAAGTTAATTTGTTTCTTGCATGTACATTATATATCAATCCAGATTTTCACCAAATGTCTGCCAAATACATTATTCCATCTGGTAACATTTTGCATTTTCCTGTGAAGATATATAGCAATCACAAACCTTTCTCAGTAGTCTTTTATATCTACATTACCCCTTAACACTATTACTACTGTAATCTCTGCCTAATCTGTTCAGTGGGATTCAGTCAATATAATCCAAGATTATTTTCTTTAACTTTTAAATCATTGTGGCATACAGGATTTTTCACCAAGAGAAACAGCAGGATATTCATTTTGTGACTCATTTTCTAGCAGCACTGACAGCTGAATTTTATTGCAGAAACTGGATGATAAATTCTGAATTTTACTAAAAATGAAGGAGAATACAACTGTTAAAAAAAAAAAAAAAAGACACCTTTATAACAAAAAGTTATAATTTTCCACTAGAAAGAAGAAAAACAAGGCAACACACTGACCACATCTCAAGGCAAATGACAGAAAGGAAGGAATCAGATGATAAGAACAAAGAACTCTAAGAAAGAAAATCATTGTATGATTATACAAAAATGTTTATTCCATTTTACAAGGAAGTGAAAGAGAAAACCCCAAAAACACAGCATCTGTATAAAAGAAATCTGAATTGATAATTACAGGAAATTGGACACATATTTGAACAGAGGAAGTTTTAAAACAAAGCAATGGTATGCAACAAAATAAACCAGGACAGTTGTTCCAAAATGCTATTTAAAAGAACAAACAAGTTGGAAAGTATTATACCCTCATAGATGTATTCCAGAGTTTTCCACGATTGGAACAGCCAGGAGAAAAAATGCTTGATGGGGAGCAAAAAAACACAGAAAGGTCACTGAGGTGGGTGACAGTGAAGATAAGAAAAAGGTGCTGAATAAGTCAAACCAGTAGAAAGAACACTGTATCTTAACTGAACTGCAACAAATGGATCAGATCCCAAGTCTAACTGGGGTCATGCTTCTAAATGCAACCAGATAATGTACCAACCAGTGTTAATGGAAAGGCAAAGCACTTTTTGCCCCGGGGGTTAACTACAATAACTTTCACCACTTAGATCAGTGTTACTTTGATACTGCAATTACTCAAGGCATGTATTGGTCGATATTTGCAATGTGCTTATTTACTGTCTACTTTCAGGTAGGAAAGTGCAGGTGGCTTGTCCTGCTGAAAATAAATCCACATAATTTCTTTTTTAACTTTTTTGCTTTTTCCAACAGCAGCAATTTTTCAGCTCTGCTGTAAGTTACATTTGGCTGAGCCTGTAGAGCTGCAAACATAGAGAAATTCTGCATGAATTTTGCTGAAACTTAATTCCTGTTGTATATGCAGCGTGTATAGAATCAGAGATGGATAAAGACATGGGAGAAAAATCAAAACTAGCTTTTGTTTAGCTCTTAGTATAAGGCTGTTCATTACATGAATTTAAGCATTCTAGAAAAAGATGACCTTGTCAATTGCTTATTATTGCCATGCTGAAAAGTACAGATCAAAAACTCAGTCCTTTAACAGCAGTTCAATCTTATACGCCCCCAGGTGAGAAAAACAGGTAAGTTAAATGTTAAAGCTTATCTTCAGTTATCATTTCTTCTCCTTTTCAAATATTCAGAGGATAAATAAAAGTTTACAGTGTTGAATGTCATCCTGTTGTTTACTGCCTCCCTCATACCAGAGGAACAGTGTGTGCTTGTAAGTATTTCTTTTGAGGTATAATGAGTGCAATGTTTCAGAGACTGTCCTGCAATGTTTGTATAGCACCTGCTTTAGAGAAGTGTCTGTGATAATTTCTGGAAGCATAGATATTACAAATAATTTAAAATACTTTCTCCCGATAAAATGTGGTCAAATCTCCATTGTAGTGATTTTGAAATAGCTGAAAAATGTTTGTATTTTGGCACTAAAACAACTTTTCTTGCCTGTAGCCAGCTGTATTGGCCCAAAGCCAATGAGCAAAATGGGCATTCGAGAAGTTACCTCGCGGTAAACTCACTGCAAGATTGATGCAGAGGGAGGTATCAGTCCAGTTAAAACAAATACTTCTTTTTTTTGTATACTTGAATTGTGTGCCATTTCTTGTTTTACAGAGAGACTTGGCAGGTTTTTCAAAAACAAAACAGAAATCAATACTGACACATTGCTTGTGTGCTCCTTTTAGCTGAATTCAGAGCATGATGAAAAGAGATGCAAATCTTGCTGTTCCTCACAAGTGAGGAAGCCACAGAGATGACAAGGGCAAATACTTTAATCCGACAATTAAGCTGAAGAGAAGGAATTATTACAACAGCAAGGTAGCTGAATCATGAATCAAATTACTACCAGCTCTTGGAATCATTCTACCCACCTACTTCATGTTTCTGTAACCTAAACAGGAAATATTTTCAGTGTTCAGGTTCTTTGTCATTTTCTACACAAGATGACCTTGTCCTGACGAATTAGTCTGGGCATTAATGAGAAATACTTTCTGTTTATCATATCATGTATTTTTGTACCATCCAATAAATTTCTTAACATTGAACTCTGAATTCATCTGCTAACATGTTAGCATGGAGTAAATCCAAAGTTAAGGCAGAGTTCTATGAGAACTTGCTTCAGTAAAGATGAGTTATGCAACTCATTTTGACTAACTTCACCATCTGAACTGACATCAGTATTAAATCTTGGTAGACCAGTAAGACTTCATCGTTTCTCAAGGGAAATATTCAAAAGCATTTAGCACTAGCTCAGCTGTCTCTGCATTTTCACATCCTAAAGAAACAATTTTAACATGGCTAAGCATTCACAAATCCTACTCTGAATAAGGTAGATCATTTCTACGAGAAAGAAATGATAAAGTCTGGGTGTCTTTCTTATCTTTAATGAGGAAAAGATTGGCAGCAGTGTGTGAAGTGATGAATAAGACCGCTGAGTTACCAACAGGACGAGTACTGTAATTGAGGATAAGATACTGCAGAGAAACCAAGGGCTACACTGTAAATTGTTTGCTCATGTGGATAGTCCTGTTGAAGTCTTCTGAAGGTAGTAATACTCATTTAACTGAAGCTAAAGTTGCATGAGCCATTCTACATTAGGAGACTGTACTCATGCTTTTTCCTGAGCCACTTTGTTAATGACAGGCTGCTCCCTTCATCATGACAAATATGGCCACAGAGTGACTTGAGTTGAACAATCCAATTTCTTTATGGAGAAGAGACTTGGAATTGGAAATTTTATTTAGGGATGAATCCAGGGCCCTGGATCATCTCCATGACTTAGTTCACTGCATAAACTGTGCTGGCATGGTAGTAAAGACCTAAGAGAATGCTGTAATACATTTAATTTGGAATTAAGAAATTGTCAGAAAATACTTTTCCAGGTTTAGACAATATGTGTTCCATAGCTTTGAAAGAATAAATTGTTCAAGCTGTTAACTATAATATTGGATCTTTACAATTGAACTTATTATCAAGAGTTAATGCATACAAACTGCTGTATCTGCCACATAATGCAAGTGTGGATTTCATTGTTCCAGGACAATATATAGCTCAGAAGTTTTAGAAAAAGATTCAGAAAAGGGTGGGATGTTTCTTAAAGCACATTACAAATAGACAGCAACTACCTTCAGAAAGAACGACTTTTAAAGATAATTTTAAATGTTTAGGTACAAAACTCAGAACGCCAACAGTAACATGTCAGCCAGCATTATTTGGTGCACAAAACAGTTTTAAGATTTCTAAAGTTTAAGATGATTCTTGCAACAGCTCTGTATAAAAATTCTCTTTTCTAAACAACCTGGATAAAGAAGTGTACCTTCCAGCGCATCCTCGTGTCACAGAGTGTAGTATACTTTAGATTACAATGATTAGTCAATTCCAAATTTTCTAAAAATGCTCCAAGTCAGGTAGTCTATCTTTTGATAATTCTTTATCTTTCAAAAACAGCTTTAGCCTCAGTGCTTCCATTGGAGAAAAATGTAACCCTTTGGCCTGAAAATACATCTGTTGCTCAGATAAGTGCATGCTGTATACAATGATAGCCTTTTGTTGCAACTGCTGATAAAGAGGTGATGTACTAAAGGATAAGCAAAGCATTGGCTGAAAAATCCCTGCTTACATTAAAAAATAAAATAAAAATAAAATAAAAGAATAGAAAGGGAGAAAGGGAAGGGGAAGAGGAAAGGGAAAAGGGAGAAATTTTTTGTTTTGAGCAACATGTTCTTCAATTGTTCAAGTCCAACACTACTCTGAAATCATCTCATAAGCTTCATTTTGATATGGTAAAAATTTCACACTTGGTTATTTCAATGTTATGTGACAATAATTCAAAATCTTATAAATAAATGAAACTCTCAGAAAACTAAACAAAAATTTTGAAAAGCACCACCAGAAATAATCCACTCTTCTTTATATTAGGAGTTTTGAATATACCTCCAAGGTGTCAACCTTTTCTTTTCGGGTGATGTTAGAGATTGGAACAGAAAAAAAAAAGTTAGTGGAAAAAAATTTTATCTCACACCAATCTGCCCAGTTGTTGTGTAAGGCTCATGCCAGAATCTGTTCTGTTAGCTCTTGGGAATAGTGAAGAATGCATTGAAGAGCCACACAGTTGATTAAAGCATACCAGGGTCTGAATTTATAGCCTTCCCATGCCCTTAGATTGTCATTACATTACCTAAAATTAAGCTTAAGGTATTCAAAGCAAATTTACTCTTCTACCCTTCTCTTCCCTCTATAATTAGGAAAAGCCTCTTGACTAGCATAATTTTTCCCATTTTTATATTTGCTTCAGTGAGATCTAGAAATTTTTCTTCCATGCCTTTTTACTTTTTACTGGGGAGTTTTTTTTTTACCATGTTTTTGGTATTAGTGTTCTGTATCTGTGTTCAAGAATCATATCTTTAGTAAAGATGATGATGACCACCTGTTATTACAGTATACTGGGTTTTTTGAAATTTAACTACTCTACATGTATATTTTCCTTCTGACAGGCATACCTCTGAAGTGTTTGAGTGTACCACATGACTCAGTCCATCCGCCCTTGAATGGTTTGAACTTATCAGGATTCAAGTACACCTGGACTGAACTGGGGCTCACAACACTCTCAGCCACATTCAGTTCCATGACCATGCAATCTCTTATGAACCTTTTTTGCAACACACAACAAATTACCAAGGGAACCCACGTGTTTGAAAAGGAGCTGGAATCTACCAACAAACTGAGGGGAGGAGAGAGGAAAAGCCTTTTCCGGAAAATAAAATGAAAGAATATTGTTTGATCTATTTTTATATTTTTTAGTTAGCACCCAGCAAGCCATTTACCTGGAAGATTTACAAAGTGCTACTTTCAACATACTCAATAAAATAAATAGAAATCCAAAAATCCTACAATAATGCATCTATCCTTTATTTGTATTTTCAGCTTGAATGCATGTAAATTGCTTGACCCAACTAGTTTCTACAAATAAGCAGTTTCTGAGACAGAAATTGTTGTGAACTTGTTTTGAACCAAATTTGGACGGCATGTTCTGAAGGTACATTCAGTTTCAGTAACTGCTTAATGAATTCTGAAGTTACCTTTAGGGAATTTTTTTCTTTTAATAGGAAAAGACTGAGAAATTATATTAGATACGATTGTGCTTGGGGGAAAATGGGAAAACAATGATCTCTAGTACTGTATTTATCAAAAAGTGACAAAACAAAATATGGTAGCCACATAAAATCTATCCACTTATAAGCAATAAACGAGAACCAAATGTTTAAATATGTAGGGAGAGATAATCAACCTTTGAACCTTTGAATTTGAAGAATACAGGACTCGGAGTGTTATGAAGACTGTAGTATGTAATTACACAGGATTTAAGTCACCTGTTTAATCCTGGCAACCACCTCAAGAAAAAAAAGTGTCTGACTTACAGCAATCTTCCTGGGTTTCTCAAAATCATTATATTACCACTTTCTTATGATTCCTTAATCCCTGTAAAACTGTAGTGAAGTCCTACTGAATGACACCAGTATTAGTGCTTTTAGCTTGATGGGCTAAAAGTCATTGAAAGATAGAACATCCCCTCCTTCCACCCAGCTGTAACTCCATCTCCCTCCTGCATTTTCATGATAAAAACCATTTGCTAACAATATATGCATGGGCCCAGTTAGTTCCCTATTTCAATAATACAACTACACGAAAACTGTTCTGGCAGACTAATTTCTCCTCTAAATCACTGCAGAACAGTGACAATGGCAACTGAGAAAGCAGGCAGACATACCCTCAAATAGCATTTCTGGTGATATTTTGTTTCAAGAAAGCAGGCTTGGAAGTTAGTGGATGTGGATTCCATGCCACATTTGAATACTTTTGTTACCTACTGAAAATATTACTAACTCCTACCAGTAACAGAGTGGACAATAAGATGAAACACTTCCTTATAACTGTAAAAATTGGCAAGCTAATTAACAAAAAAATATCCTTGTTACTACCCTCTTCTTCTTTCCCCTCCCCAACCCCTCCAAAACACAGCCTCGGAACTATCTTCCAGATGCAAAGAGGCTGCTTAAAGTCACTTCTGTCCTTTCTCTTTGGAGTAAAGGCAAGAAGTGAGAAAGTGTCTTTCACACTGAAAATGTCAGCTCAGTAACTGCTGGTATCACAAAAAAAAAAAAAAAAAAAAAACAAAAAAAACCACAACAAAAAAAAATCATTGTGATTGATTTAACATATTTTTCTTTTTAGACAATCATTTTGGATGCAAACATTATTCACACTGCTTAAAAAGAGGTTATGGAAAAATAAATAAATAATTTTCAATTTTGAACTCGAAAAGAATCATGTACCATTGATTCTCTTGACAGCAATAATGAAATTATATTCATAGCTTATATTTTACTTTTTGTCAAAACTGTCAACGGTTTACGGGCCGGTTTGGCCCAGTTCCGTGACTAGCGGGGTGGAGGGATTTCACAAAATCCACTCCTCCAGAAAAAAGGGAACAGGAGACCCCAAAATAATTAAAACCACAGGCAAAAATTTGAGGAAAAACAAACTAATTTAGTAAGTATAGTATCAGAATGCAAGATAACACACCATAATACAATGTAATTAGAATTGTAGCTAATACATCAAATATAACGAGAGAGAGAATGTCCATAAAGGTGGATAGGCCTCATCATAACACTGAGTTGAGATGCGCAGTCCAGTTGAGCAGCAGGGAGACGGGAGGAGAGCCGACAAAGAAGAGCAGACAAAAAAAGAGCGCATCAGGTGATCTTGCCAGGAGTTAAACCTCCTCTCTATGACTGCAAGGTCCCCTGGGGAACGTAGTAGTTCTTCTCTTCCAGGCAGATACCCAGAAGTTGAGCATTAACAGTTAAACCCCCAGTGCCCCACATGATGTTATGATGTGGAATACCGAAAACCAAAAATCACAAAACCATGACAAGAACGAATACAGATACTGCAAATAACTATAAAACTTCTGACGTGAAATTATGAAATTAAATCTCTTTGAAGAGTTTGGTAATGACAACAAAACAAATTCCACAGTGAAGTAAGATCTACCCATAGGTCCTTCTCTGCTCTAATACCCCTTGAAAAGCAATTATTCAAGTGTGTGGGCGCAGCATAGCCCTGCTGATCACTGTCTTTCACCAAAACAGTTAGAGCAAATTGTAATGGACCTGAGAGCAAGAAAGCTTACTAAATTCATAATGTATAATTTTGAATTCACAAGAATAGACTGAATAAACAGAAATAGAGATGAAAGATAATGATTAATTTGAAGTCAACTACAATACTTGCTGATTAGTAAGGAATTTAGTATGCCTGGCCATCAAAAAACAAGGCTCTCGAATGAGTGCATTATCAGGAAAGGAAATATGTGAAAAGCTAATAGATTAAAAAAAAATTGAAGACACTTCTGAAAGAGTGAACAAATCTGGAATTTATTTTTATATGCATTGGAAAAGCATCAGAAAAATAGACTCATAGGAAAGCACAAATACAGCTGTGATTTATCTAGTGAAGGTCACTTTCTATTTCAGAACATCTTTTTGCATTTCCTCTTCAATATACCTAACAATTTATTTTATTTTGTTTGTAAAATAGTACTATTAAACTAAATTTACTCCCTACACTATGTTTTTTTTTTTTGTTTTTTTTTTTCCTGTCAGTCTACATGCCTGGAAACAATACCTAAGAACACTTAATATATTTGTGGAATTAAAAGGATTTCAGATATTTGAAGAAAATCACATTCATAAGGAACAAAGATAGAATTTGTCCTTGAAAAATGAACCATTACTTTGTAATCAGCTGTCAAAGATGCAGTTGAACACATAAACTGAATTTAAGACATGGCCTGATTACACAACCTGTATTCATAGAAAGATTACATGGAAAGTTCTGAATGAACATAACAAGTCTAGCAATTAATTTTAATATGATTTTTGCATTTCAATCATGCACTTGCATGATATTATCAATACTTAAAGTGCTGTGTGGCTTTCATATAATACACTCTTATCAATTATTTCAGTCTTTTCATTTATTTCTTTTTCCTAAAGGGAAAAAAGGCCATGTAGAATGGGTTCTTACCACTGATGGTTGGTTTGCTTAGCAATAGGGGTTAGTTCATTATTTTAAAAGCCAATATATTAGCTTAGCAAAAGGAATCCATATGTGATAGTTCTAAAACTTTCCATTTCAGCTTTAGTGGCTGAACAGTCTTGGTATTCCTCAATAATATTGCACTGGGGACATAATAGAATACTCTTATCTTCTGCCTCAATGATTTTGCATCATGAGGAGTACTGGAGTCACAACAGAATACTTTTTTCTCAAGCAAGGTATTTTTCTCACGTTCCACATACATTGCTTTTAAAAAGTCTCACTATGACCTAATAAGCAATGGAAATCTTCTAAACTGGGGAAAAGTGTATGAAAGAGAGTCAAAAGACTTCAGTGATGAAGCTGATGGTGAAAAAATGGGAAGAAGTAGGTGGGCACTCGACCACCCTAAATACCCCTGAGCATTCCCAAAGGGACATTAGCACAGATCTGAGACCTTGAAAAAGAATGAATATGTATGCCAATGTACTGCATATGTATGTCTTAACTGTATAAATGTAAAACCTGAACTCTGAGAGGGTGCGCTTGTTTGTCGAGTAGCCTAGTACTTATTCCTTATGAGGAATAAAGGAATGTCACTTCCGAACACCATGTTGGAGCTTGAATTCTGTTGAATTTCAGATCACAGAATCACAGAATTGTAGGGGTTGGAAGGAAGGGACCTCCAGGGATCATCGAGTCCAACCCCCCTGCCAAAGCAGGTTCCCTACACCAGGTAGCACAGGCAGGCATCCAGGCAGGTCTTGAACATCTCCAGAGAAGGAGACTCCACCACCTCCCTGGGCAGCCTGTTCCAGTACTCCGTTACCTCACTGTAAAGAAGTTCTTGTGCACATTTGTGCAAAACTTCCTATGCTGCAGTTTCCGGCCGTTTCCCCTTGTCCTGTCTCCATTCACCACTGAAAAGAGTCCGGTCTCGCCATTCCGCCCCCCATACCTTAGATATTCATAGACCTGGATCAGGTCCCCTCTCAATCTCCTTTTCTCAAGGCTGAACAGACCCAGTTCACTCAGCCTTTCCTCATAGGAGAGATGCTCCAGGCCCCTCACCATCTTCGTGGCCCTCTGCTGGACTCTTTCCAAGAGATCCCTGTCTTTTTTGTACTGGGGAGCCCAGAACTGCACACAGTACTCCAGATGAGGCCTTACCAGGGCAGAGTAGAGGGGGAGGATCACCTCCCTCGACCTGCTGGCCACACTCTTTTTAATGCATCTCAGAATGCCATTGCCCTCTTGGCCACAAGGGCACACTGCTGGCTCATGGCCAACCTGTTGTCCACCAGGACACCCAGGTCCCTCTCCGCAGAGCTCCTCTCCAGCAGGTCATCCCCCAACCTGTACTGGTGCATGCAATTATTCCTCCCCAGATGCAAGACTCTACACTTGCTTTTGTTAAACCTCATCCGTTTTTTTTCTGCCCAGCTCTCCAGCCTGTCCAGGTCTTGCTGAATGGCAGCACAGCCTTCAGGCGTGTCAGCCAATCCTCCCAACTTCGTATCATCAGCAAACTTGCTGAGGGTGGCCACTATCCCCTCGTCAAGGTCACTGAGGAAGATGATGAACAAGACCGGACCCAGCACAGACCCCTGAGGAACACCGCTAGTTACAGGCCTCCAACCGGACTCTGCACCACCAACGACCATCCTCTGCGCTCTGCCAGTCAGCCAGTTTTTAACCCACCTCACTGTCCACTCATCTATCCCACACTTGCTCAGCTTTGTTATAAGGATGTCGTGGGGGACAGTATCAAATGCCTTGCTGAAATCAAGGTAGACTATATCCACTGCTCTCCCCCCATCCAGCCAGAGACAACATCATAGAAGGCTACCAGATTGGTCAAGCACGACCTCCCCCTGGTGAACCCATGCTGACTACTCCTGATAACCTCCTTGTGATGACACCACTTTGATTACGACTAAAAATTCAAGTGTTACTAGCAAATTTTTCACTGTTTCCAATCATTTTGTATTCAAAATATTTGAAGAAAAAGTAGTTTATGTGACATCTACTGGAATACTGGCTTTTTGATACATAATCACCGTATTTAAAATGCTACACCATTCCACAAAAAGTAGATGAAGCTGCACTGTGGCAACACCATGACAAAATTAAGGCCAGAACTAAAGCATAAGCTTCGATACATTAAAGTTACCAGTTCTATTTTTATATGTCTTTTTTTTTTTTTTTTCCTCCCCACTAGTCAGACACCTAAATTTGGAGGTTTTGTTCCTGTTACTGTTATAAACTGATTTTTTAACTGATAGTTTTGGGAGTTGTCTGAAGTACCATGACTTGTTTCTGATGTGATGTAGATCAAATCAGGGGGATACCTGAGGATCCTGAACTGCTACCTGTGCTGAGAACACCAAATCTGATGTTCTGCCGTTTACGGCAGAAAGGCTGCTATTCAATCACAGTTTTGTGTCTGCACGGATTGCCCTTTTCTCAACTTTCCCTTGGGGTATGAAAAAAATCTTCACAAGTCTCTTCATACTGGAAAGATTTCATGCCTACTGCTGCAGCTTCTGGTGAGAGAGAAAGTCTGTGGATGAAACTGTTTAAAGACTTTGACTCCACTGCTTTCAAAAAGATTGGATTCATGGCAAAGGAGAACAAAAGACAGATGAACTACAATTTTTGTATTGTAGAATTCAAAGGCATTCAAGTAGAAGGAAGTAACCTTGGTTTTCACTTTCTGAACTCAGCAGTATATTTCATTATATCTTAATTAATATAAATGTATGAAATATTCTGAGAACCTAGCTTCTGCTTAGTTGGATGTATCTTATTAAAAAATGTATAAATAAATCTAGGTGCTGACTCTTAGAAACTTCTTTTTAAAAAAAAAAAAAATCCCAAGCCTCAGTAGATGACCATAAGGAGATGTTCAAATAACAAGTCACGTAAATTAGCAATTAGTAGTGACATAATTTCTGTCTTGCTTAATAATTACAGTTGGGTTCTCCAATGTGTAACTAAGAGCAAACAGTTAATTTTCGGTACTACAATACCTTTGTTGCAAGTATGTAGTTTACCGGGATCAAAAATCTGCAAGTTCAGGCCCAGATGAAATGTCTGACATGTAAATGGCTTAACTGGAATAGTATCATGCAAATCCAACAAGGGTAAATAATACCAACTAATTTACCATGCATGCAAATGACTGTGCTGCTTAAATCATGGCATGCTTCTTATAGGGCACTAGTGTAGGAACAAGGAGATCTGCAGCTCAGCTTACCTCTCCTCCCACATCCTGCTTGGGCTCTGGGCAAACAGCCATAAAAATTACGGCAGCCTCCTGTGCAGGTGCCCTCATTTGGGAAAAAAACATCTCTCCCTCCATTTAGCACAACTGTTCAAAACTGACAGAATTTCGCTGAATGCTGTTAACTGCAATCCTAGAAGAACAAAAGAAGCTGCATGTAGCAGGTGCTACCTTTTATATTCAAACTAATTAGAATACACAATTATATAAGCAAGCTCTGGAAAAGATAAGAAAAATTAGCCTTGAGTTTAATTCTCCAGAAATTATTTTAGTAGAAGTAACCAGACTAACAATATAGATGCAGTCTCCTTGGCTTCCTCTTTACGTTTTTTTGGTGGTTTTTTGTTTTTTTTTTTTTTAATTTTTTTTTTATTTTTATAAAGGCAATATAAAGCAATTAACAGCTCTTGTCAGAGAAGAATACAGATCAATCATATTTCTTAACAAAACCAGCATGTTTGTCTTTCAAAGTAATATTTACATTTCAGTGTTGGTGGAGTTCTACATTCTGCAATATTAAATTTGCATTTGACTAACCGATTATCCAAAATGTATACCTTTATGGCTTTAGCTTTACACAGAGGGTTGGCATAAGCTCTTCATTGTTATAGTATAAGAACAGTTGCCATATACTTTTCCCTTCAGGGAAAACTGAATTTTAACATAAGTAAACATCAGTTTTAAGAAAGCTAAATAATGCTTTTCTAGGGAAGAAGCATGCAAAAGCACAGATGATGTAGTCATCTTTTTATTGAGCTTTATTAACGAGACAGCTGAGCAGTAAGCTATGCAATATTATTTCATGAAATGTTACACATTACAGGGACAGCACTTGATACTATGATTTGAACTCTGGTTCCAAATAATTATTAGTGGGTTTGTACTTTCATCACAAACTACTTATTGCACTCAAAGTTAGAAACAAGTATATTATTCCTATTAGACTCATAGTGGTGGGACTGATGATTCAATCCCATGAATGTAAACAAACGTCTTTCTTTTCCTCTAGAGTACTGAGGACCTGTCTGTGTAAGAACTTGGGAGAAAAGGAGGGTTGAAGGCAACATATGGTGTGTCCTGCTGCCATGCTATGTTGCATCCATCCACCTATTGAATGTTTTAATTTATTTATTATTTGGTGAGCTGTACACTACACTTCTCTCAGTGCCCTTTTGAATTTTGCTAAATATTAGATTATTTTTTCCTACCTCTTATAGATTTATATGATAAATAGAAATATTTTATAGAATATATAAATATGTAAATACACAATATGCAAAAATGTATATGGATTTCTCTCATGACATCACATGCTTCTTTGCCTGCTGTGCTAACTTTTCAAAATACTTGACACTGAAGATTAAAGAAGTTGTTTTTTGTTTTTTTTTTTTAATCAGACTGTTCATACCAGCTAAAGAGAAGGGGAGGTGAAGGGAGGAAAGGACAAGGGGCAAATAACCACCTCGTTCATAAAAAAAACAGTAAATGTAATTTTCACATTTATCTGTATCCACTGCCACATTAAAGATAGTAAATTATGCAAAGACATCTTATTCTCCCTCAAGGAAAAGCAGCTTTTAAACAAAAGGCATGTTTCAAAGTACTCCTCCCAGCAGATAGTGATGCTTCTCTCATCTAGCCCTGCTTCACCCACATCACCATCTTCTCACACTACATCAGAACAAAGGCTGTTGGCAAGGGCTAAGGTGACAGATGCCACTGGCATGCAGTGGGTGAAAGTACTGAATAAAAAAAAAAAAAAAAAGTAACATGAGAAAAGAAGAGCTATGAAAGAGAAATTAAATTGTCATTTGGTAAGTATTTTGAAATATCCTACTGTGATAAAACAATTCATAGCATATTTGACCTAAAATTTCTTGGGATATTGTACAAAACCATGTTTGGTCTACAAAATCTCTTTTTATTTTTTACATTCTGTTTTTGTCCAAGTAATCATAGTTCTAAAATACCCTCTATTTTTTAATCTTGTCTCACTTGGTAATTTCCAGTTCCTGGACAGGAAGTTTTTAAAGAGGTTTAATCAAGCATTGACCTATTGGATACAACATTACAAGAATCAAAGGTAACATTTGAAAACTCAGTTAAAAGTTTCTCGTTCCCTAGTGACGTTCCCTTTAATAGGAGAGGAATTTTTTTTTTTTTTTCCCCTTTTTTAAACTTCAGTGTTAACATACATTTGTATGAAGACCATACTTTAGCTGTGAGAAAATATCTTAGCCTTAAAAATCATTCTAACTCTTCAAAAACAATTTTACTAGTACTCATGGTATGGAAATTTTAAGCTAGCTTTTGAAAACTGTCCAAGGATATCTATTCTTTGGAAGGCTCATTATTTATATTTTGTAGACTTGATAACAGAATTTTCATCATTATTTAAATAGTAGGTAAATGAATTATGAAAATGCTACTGTCAATGCATATATCAATATAAAGCAAACATAAAAAAAAAATCAACATATGAAGAAGGTAGGTTAAGTCATCAGATCCATACCACATGCAAAAAAAAAAAAAAAAAAAAGCATTTTTAAATCTATTTCAAAACTGAGAAGGAAGATGAGGAATGAAAAAGGCAGGAAGTTGAAATATTTGTTCTTCTTGTATATATTTATAACTATTCCCACTTTCTCTGAAGGAGAGAGAACAAAGTAAACAAGCCTTTCATAGGCTGCCACAGGAAGGTAAGAAATTGAAGTGGTGCAAATCTGCAATAAATCTTTTGTGAAGCGCCAAGATTCTGGAAACAAAATCTAGTACGAGATTTCCTAAGAACTTAAAAGCCTAAAAGAAAATATTGCATGGTGCAGGAAGATAAGAGCATGATGCAAGGTGATGCTGGTGTAAGTTAATGCTTATAGCTGCTGAGGTAAGGCTGATGTGTTGTGAGAGCTACAAAAACCTAGCTGAAGCAAAGCCATGATACCAATAATTTGAAGAGACAGAAAAACATTACTCTCCTTTGTTATTTTTTTTCGTTCAATGAAACCCCTATTTCCCTTTACTTACAGTCTCTGTGCTCTACTATTCTGCATCAGCTGGTGGCCAAAACCTGTCCCAGCACATATGAAACAACCTGCTTTAGCAGCTGTGTATGTTTACCAGTTCAGTCTGAAAGTAGTTTATTAATCTGAAAATCTAAAATATCTTTTGTTTCAAATCAGGTAAGGTCATTAGCAAAGGAGATTATGTTACATTATGGCTGATCATGTTTACAAGTGAAGGTCTGAACTCAGAACTGGGAGAACAACTGCATGCTATTCAGAGAATAGCTGCTTAGGATAATTGATGGGAAATTCATTTAACATGAATAAAGAAAAAAAGATGTAAAACTAGGCAAGTAATGAATATCCGCATTTTTAATTTAAACTACATTTTTTAAATGGGAAATGTAGGGTTTTCATATTTGTTGCTATGGGCTATATAGCATGATTTGAATTTGCTGGACTATAGCAGAAAGAAGATATTGCTTTTCAGGTCAAACAAAAAGACAAGAATAAGAAAAATTAAGCACTGTCTGGAAAAAAAAAGTAATTTTAAGCATTAGGACTTCTTCATAGAAATTTAAAATATTATCCAGAAGTATTGAAAGGAAAATACAACAGAATCAAGACCCCATGCATGTATTCAGCTCTTCATTATTCTAAGCCAAAATACACTTGACCCCCAAAAGATATAGATATGCAGGTCACCACAGAAACTTTCCAGTTCTCTATAATGAGTTACTTCAAGGTCAGCTGAGCTTGTTAACTCTGGCTCAGAACGCTTCTTGCTGGACTCAGTCTGGCCTGCTCAGAATCCTCAGTGAGGCTCCTTGCTCTGCACCTCAGTGCTCTAGCAGCGGGGCTTATTAGGTTGAGTGCAGAACTAGCCTGGGCCACGATCTGGGGTCACCACAGGGCTGAAGCAGTCTGATAACCCTCCTGCAACCAGGAGACAAGTGGAAGACTGGTGAATCTGTATAATCATCTCTAACATGGCACAGATAGAGACTAGAAGTCTACTTGATCCTGGTGCCATTCCGAGAAAAACTGCTGAAATCTCTGCAGCACATTCTTCATTTTGTCTGTTTCAAAATTCCTCTTGCCTTATCTAATAGCACTGTCTGGCCCAAGGAGTCCTCACAGCTTGAGATGGGCTAAAAAAAAAATTATGTCAAAAACTGAGTTTTACATTTATAGAAATATAATTTCCATAAAATTAAAATTAAATTAAATTAATAAATAAATTAATAATAAAGAAATAATAAAATTAAGTTTCCTTAGGTTCCTCCACTGAAATATTGTGGTGACACTTAGATATCAATTTTGAAACCTTGGCTGGCACATGACCTCTTTCACATAGATGACATACTTAGGTTTGTTTTCTTTTAAAGAGCTTTTCATCTATTGAGTGGGGGGATTTTTTTTTTTTTTTTTTTGTATCTCCTGAAGCATGGCTTCCAGGAAAAGCTAGAAATTCTTTTCTGCTTCAGAGAATTAATTGAAGCAAGTTTACACCTTAACAAAGTATTTCAAAAGAATTCAGTCAACTCCAGTATTCAGGAGAAGTGCTTCTTAAAGCTTCAAGACATCAGCCAAAATCAGCCTATATTAAGATGTTTTATTTCTGCACCATTCATTTAAAATCTCCAGTTCCATTTCTCTAGCATTCCTTTTCTCTCTTTTTTTAAAATTTATTTATTAGTATTAGCAAACCTAAAGTGTGAAGTATCATATATCCTCGGATAACGTTGCACTATGATTTTCCATCCTAAGAAAAGAAGAAGAAATCCTGCTTATGTGTTTCTCTGTAAATGAAGATGTAAAGAGATTATTAAACAATCAGTGATCAAATCCTGCAGATGAAACCCATCAGAGAAGAGCAATTCTGCTTTTCAAAAGACATCTAAGAGCTCTCTAAGTAGCTGACAATAGTTAGTATAATAAGCACTAAAAGTACTTCTTGGCTTAGCATTTGTTCCTACATGAAGCGCCATTTTAAGGGACAAAAAACCTTGGGTACGGTATCAGAGGACATCCGCAGTTCTTGAAAGTAGTCTGTAGCCAGACTGTATCTTACAAATACAAAAATATGCTCCTAATCTAGAGCTAGATGCTACATACGGAGCTCTGAAAGCAAAACAAGAAAGCATACAATGTTTGGATAAATAGTTTCACCACGTTTATCTGAGAAACAGTTTGAAATTCCCTTCATTTCCTCAGATTTCTACAGCTTAGAGTACAGCTGAACTACAAGAGTTCCACAAATAATTCCATATTCTCAGCAAAAATGAAACTTTTCAAAATTATTCCCAAAAAAGGGGGTCAAACAGTGCTGAGTAGACAGGTAATTAGGCAGTTCACTTGACACAGGGGGATACTCTCAGGATCTACTTTGTTCAGTTCAAGGTAGTGTTCTCAGACCAGATCACTGAAGCAGGAATAAAAAATAATAAAAAAAAAAAAGGACATTTTCATTTGAGTGTTCAAATGAAAATGCAACTTCAAAGAATTGTTTTCAGATTCCTTTTCCATATTAAGTTAAACAAATTTTCTCTGAGGTTTAACAAGCAAGCCATCAAAATCCATGAAATAAAAGAAAAATAAAAAAATTCAATGAAAAAAAATATACTTTTCTTCAAACTCACTCACTATTACAAATGTTTCTTCAAAGTAATAGGATTTACAATAATGCAACTAGCCTTACTGATGACTGATGTTTACCAGCCATAAGTACCTAGAGGCAGAAAAATATCTTTGAGTTCCATACAGTCACTCTGAGTAGCAGAGCCAGTTATGGTTTCTTACAAAAGAAAGTCTAGAAAAAGAAAAACTATACATTCTTAGCCAAAAGAATAAGTAAATAAAAAAAAGAATAAGTAAAATGCTAATAATAATATTAATAAAATGCTCAACTCTCATGAACTGTAAGAGTAGGCTATCGCCACATCTGCTGATGCAGAACTCACAAGAAATTTAGAAAGGATTTCACACTTTTCCTGACGTATTTTAAAATATCAAGCAGTGATACAGATTACTATTTTAAATCTAGTCCATGAAACTGAGGGGAAACCTAAGGGAAACAGGAGCTAGATGCGGTAAATAACTTGAAATATACAGAATGATAAAGAGTTGAACTTCCCATTAAACAGCATTTGCGGGATCTTGATATTCCTGGAATTTGGTATTCCTGAATATAAGCAAGCCAGAATTTTCTTCCTCACTAAGATCTACAAAGATAAAAAGGCTAACTGAAACAAATTTTATCTTAGGCTTAGGTATTTCAGTGGTGTCACAACCAACTTCAATGAATGAGTCTGTCAGTAGAAGATGCCCTTTTATGAAATTCAAAGACAAATTAGTAATGTGGAACCTGCAGCAGTTTCTCTGGCTATCCTGATGGTGGGTTCTACTGTGTTACATTGTTCTCTGCAGTGCTTCATTTTGCTTAAAATAGCAGCAAGGTAATTAAATAGCATTTAGCAGTAGCATACAAAAGTAGAATATAAGGCAAAACAACAGACGCAAGTTAGCTCAAACACAGGAGCTAAGAGAAGGCTGACATCTGGACTCATCCCTGCTTTCCAAAGAAGACAGCTTTATTTGACCATTAGGACCAAATTCAAGAGTAAATGAAGAGAGTGAATCCAATCCAGATATGAACATTACATAAAAGTATAATTGAGTTCATGCTGGGTTTTTTTGCCTTGTTTCTCTTTCAATTAATTTCCTTTTTAGATAGCTATGTGATGTGTGGGTCTGAAATTATTAGATGAAATAGGATCTGAAAGCAAAGTCTTCACATCTAGTAATAACTGCCTTCCAGGTCTTTTGGCAAATGGAGGAAAAAAAAAAAAAAAAAAAAAAAGCAGCATGAATTAACTCCAGGCTATTCCCTTCGTAACTGTAAATTAAATAATTCTGATGAAGTGAAGATACCAAAACCACTGCCAAAGCAAAACGCAGACAGATATTATGTGATATCCGGCTCTGCCCAGAAGAATATGAACAATGATGCCTATTGTTATTTCTATAGAAAAGTACAACTAAAAATCTACAGAAATAACAGACTATTAAAGTGTTAAGATGAAATTCAATCTTATTAACTATTACTTGTGCTTCCCATTCGGATACGTTGGCTTTTGTTAATAATTTTATGATTTATTGATTTTTGCCTAAGGAAGGATTCAACTAATTAAAAAGGAAGCTGTCCTCCTGAATACAAAAATCACATGACAAATGTTAATACAGGAAATCTGTTATAAAGTAACAAATCATGTTATCTTATTGCAGATGTAATACAATGAAAAAAACAACAACAACAAAAAAAAAAACAAAGCATATATTGGTTTAAATAGTATTTATCTGCCCTGAGGAGGCAAAGAAAAATTTCTAGTCTCACTTCAAAATTGTATTTATAATTGCTTACCTCATAACTGTTATACCACAATAATGTCATCTATGGAGGAACATTGTTGTGTTATGACATAGATGATTTTTGAGTGTCAAAGGAAAGGGGATATCAGAAAGCAGTAAACAAGAAGGAATAGTTTTAGCATGGAATTTCTCTGTGATCTCAGCACTTCAGTGAGGAAGCTGCAAATGCAAAAGATATCAAAGGCTGACATGTGAGAAGGTAGGGCGAGGTGCAGTAGAGAGATGACAGTGGAACCTATTTGGAGGTCATAACAACAGATCATATTGTTATTGCAAGGCATGAGGGTTTAGTTACCTGCTCCTGTATGATAATTCCTTGTACTTTATCTATCTGCCTCTATATGGCCCCTTAATTTACAAAGCATTTCCATCCAAAGAGATTTACAGCTGCTCCGGCTTTGCAGCATCTTTTCCAGCAGGGGATGTTTTTTCACCTATACAACTTTTCACATAGAGCCAAGAGATTGAAACTTTCCATAGATAGAGTGGATCTGACCTGTAGTTCTGATTTGCATCAATATTTCCACTCATCCTACGCTTTAATCTTTAGCCAAACTCTTTCCTCTGATGTAGAGAAAGACAAATATTTTTCAGCACATCTCCAGAGTGGTATATAGTGCTGAATTTCCTCCTTGACTTGAATAGCATTCAATATACTCTAGTGATTGTGAAATGCCTGCCTATCAGAGTGCTTATAAGATAGTATTTTTGCACAAAGGCACCAAATAACTATTGCAGATACATTATTTTATTGCAGGCATGTCAAGGAAGAAGGAAAGACTGCCTTTTAGCACCTGCATTTTAAGATTAATAAAGCACAGTATACATAGCAGGATGAGATATAAATTTGAGGTCATAATATGTTAACATAATTAAAGATGTAAAAACGAATAGTTGGAAAGGATTAGTTAAACAAAATTGAGGCAAGAGAAAATGGAAAAAATTCCTAAATCAGCTGTGTCATGTTGTATAGCTTTTGCTCTCAGTGAAGAAGTGTGTATACTTATCTCCTGGATGCTGGAAAAGCTAACATGGATTCTAGAGAATCAAGAAAAAAAAAAGTTTTTTGATACTCTACTGTTGATACTCTAAAGAAATCCAGCAACTGCCAATTACAGCACTGGATGTTCAAGGAAGACCTTACCTTAGCTTGTCTTTAGGAATTACGCATAGACCATAAGTAGTGGGCTGAATTTGGCTTGTATTTTGAATAAGTAGTAACAAATTTTGTTACATCATGCTTCCTGAAAGCAGGTAACATGAAAGTGCGCATTCTATGATGTGAAGAACATCTTGTCTAATTTAGTTCAACTTTAAGAAAAGGAAGAAGAAAGAACAGGTGAACAGAGGATGAAACGTAAGTCAGGGATTTTAGGGTGTTACAGAGAAAGACTGAGAAGGAACAGTTACGATTACATACAAATTTAAAAAGCTCACACCTGCCACTGGATGCCATCAAGATTCCTACATTAATGCTTGGAGATTTCTACTTTTAGTCATTAGGAGAGTAGAAAACAGCAATGTGTTAAGCAGCCTGCTCATTTCCTTCCATGAGCAGCTGCAGAGACAGTAGGATGTGAAGAAACCTTGGCGCAGTCACACTCCCCCTGGCTAAAACTCTGTATTAGCTATAATAGAATAATACTTTTTTTTTTTTTTTTTTTTGCATGGATTGTTTCACAGTGATAAGTAAGAGTCTTCTAATGGCTGAAATACTTCATGAAATTCTAATGCCGAAGTATATAATTCCTTGCTATCCAAATGAATAACAGCATACAGGAGATGGCAAAGATGGCTCTGCAGCAGTCTCTCAGGAGGATGTGGTTGACTAAAGAGAAATCTACTGCCTCCTGTAAGCATAGTTCTTCTATTTGCCTTCGCACATCTGGTGAAGCTTAGAAAACTAGAACTCTGACAACAATTTGTAAGAGAATTTTCTAATCAACCTGAATCACATCTGTTCCTTTCAAAATACAGAACAGCTGGAAACATGGTGGAAAGCAAGCCATGTCTCAAAAGACACCCAGTCAGGTGCTGCACCCTAATCAGAGCTCACAGAACAATATTTATGAGGTTTGACTGTTACCAGTGCTAGTTATTCTTAATTAAAGTCTCATTAAAATTTCTTCTAATATCCTTTGAATTATAATGCAGTTAGGACAGCAAGACTCTAATAAACCCTCCCATCTCCATCTTCCAGATATTTCAAAGGGTTTTTATATAACAGCTTGTTGACTCATCCAGCAATGAGGTAAAAGTGTAATGTATGAATCCAGACTTCAAATAAATCTGATGGCCTAATTATTTATCAAAAGCTACAATTGTTAAGCAGAAGCACGTATTTAATTATAACACTTTCACCACCATTAGGATCAAGATTCAAATACAAACATGAGCTACAAACAAAACTTTCAATAATTTTGCTACCTGAGCTTATTTTATCTTCTGTAACACAATGCTATTAATGTCTTTCCACAGCTGTAAAAGTAACAGTATAAAATTTTCACATGAAGAATCTTTGAAGTGTCTGCATTACTTAGTAACTTGACATCACTGGAAGAGCAACATAAGAGCATAAGAATTTGTGACCTTTCTGTTTCTCTGTTCACTTTCCTACTTTTCTCTTTACATTTAGAATCTGTAACATTCATTAGAAGTGCATACTGTGGATTTTATTAAGGCCAGTGAAATGCTGCAAGCAACATATACCATCATCTTGGAAAAACATACATTAATACAAAGACTGTTCTACTGAAGCCCTGCCTTTATCTACAAGATTTAGCATTTATTCCTACCATACCTTCTATCCCAAACATACACTGTCTGAACACAGATACCATAAATTTTCTTATTCAGAAATGCATCTGAATTCATTAACTTTCCCTAATTTAGCTTGGAATAGACAAGATAGGCTTCCAAAGGTGCAAAAAAAAAAAGGTGCAGTTGGAAAGCTTGGATGAAATTTGTAAAAGATTAAATCTTAGCAAGAAACTTTCAGATGCAAATATGATTTTAATATTTCACATTCACCAACGTTCACTCTATGAACTCAGAGAAGACTAAGGTGAAGGAAGCTTAAGGTCCTACACTATCAGTTTGCTCTCAAACACCACTCACTATTTGCTCAAAAAACAGTCAAAAAAAGTTTGTAGATAACTAAGAACTGGCAAATTCATACTGTTGAAAGAACGTGAAAGAATGGATGATTCAAAAAAAAAAAAAATTGCTTTTACTAATTATTTGACTAATGATGCATAAAGACCATACTGTTCTCTTAAATGAATGGTGCTAGAATTATTCTTTATAGACTGCATTGCTTTCTTTGGAGAGAAAACAAAGCAGTAGTGTTTTTCTTCATTTTGACTAAGGCCTTTGAGACAGATATTAGTTTTGCAGATTTAACTGCTTATCTTACTATCCACTTAGATCGATTCTGTTTTCATCTGTAATTCTGCTAGTTTTTCCAAGGTAGTATCTATCTTCCAGTGTCACGTTTGAAATAAGACAAATGTTTGAAAAGTGAAATTTCGGTTTTAGTATTATTTGATGGAAAAAACACCATCACCAGAGTTCTTTGTGAGGTACCGGTATCTATGAAGTGGTGTGTCATTCTCTTTGCTTCAGGCAACTCATGCAGCTTTGTAGAAAACTGATTTGTTGTGAGCTTCTTCTGATTTCAGACTAGAGCTCCTTTTGAGCATCTTGACAGCATGATTAACTGTCCCTTGATAAAGGATGCCCCCTTCCTCTTTCTTACATGCAGTATAAAAAGTACTACGAATTTCAACAATGAAAACCAAACATTTTTTCATAAATACATATGCAAAAGGGCTTTAAATAAAAGAAATGCATTTTGAGACACGTGTGGGTTTTTTTTCCTGTTACAAAGAACCTACAGATATAAAGTTAAAATGTATTTTTAATGCCCAAGCAAACTACACTTCACTACGAGCTTCCATCTGAAGGCTTACCAGAAAGCAAGAAAGCAGTTTTTGTTCTTTTCATCCAAGATACAGAACTAAATCAGTTTTTGTTTTAACTAAGAGAAAGCAAGACCTGGTTGTCATGGTTACCTGCCTATATTACAGCTGTTACTGAATCGTTAAGAGTAATTCTGCTAAAATACATGGGGACCTGACTACTCCTTACATTACTTTAGCAATAATAAAAAACAATTAGGTGAATGCAGTCTTAGTTACACCTAATTATTGCCTCTTTCATTGTGACAGTTTGTTGTTCATAATACTAATGAAATGCTACATAAATCTTAATGATTGCCTTCAATATTCTTATATAGGTATTTCTGAAAATTGGACAGGCTTTAGAGTAAGCAGACTAGACACAATAGGGGGTTTAAACAGCATGCACAGTATATAGCATTTAGCTGTTCTGGGCTCCAGCAAACAGCTGTTTTACATTCCATATAAATAAAGGAGAACACCTCAAAATAAATGAATATAAAATAAAATATCACCACTTAATTTATTTGACCTTCTAGTGCTCACATTAGAATATTCTTTAATTTTTTTTTAATGATATATATCCTCTAAAGGGCAAAATTTGAATAGCAGTGATTAAAACAACTTAAAAGTAGTTCTCTTTACCTGTATCTTTTATTTCATTACTAGCAGAAAAATTGGCAGAAAGAAATATCAAAACATTATATTCTTCAGATAAGTAGCTTATATAATCATGAATCATTAACTGTATTTCTAAAGCTACTTATACTCTTCAATCCCTATGTGGAGCTCAGTCTGAAAAAACTTTTACAGCAAGTTTTCCATTCTTTTTTTTTTTTTTCCCATTAGAACATTTGCTTGCTAGGTAGAATTCACATATCACCAAATATGGGTGGGAGAGTGGGAAATAAGTACTACATTCAAGCTCCAGTCCTCTTCCTGTATGAAGGAAAATTCCAGTAACTTAACGGTATACTCACAGAGGAACATAACATTTGTAATTCACATTGGGATGGGAGTTAAGTGAATTTAAAGGTTGAGATTGATTAAGTTGGAAAGGAAAAATAGCTTCCATACTACTGAGAAGGTAAGAGCAGGTTAACAGCGTCCTTTTTTCTAATTCCAAGCCCAATCTGAGAAGCAACACAGCAGTAAAATGTGTTGGATAGCTGGAGGCAGATATCCCCTTGCCCTGACTTCCAGGCTAAAGCACTTTTTTCCCTTCCCTTGCCCTGTATGGGAGGTACTGCAGGAATTGTCAGTTTCAGCTCAGGTTTATGTCACTGATCATACCAAGCCTGTGCGGAAAGAGCTTGCCCAAAGGCATACATTTGCTCAGAATGAGGTATGAGTTTGTTTATCAAATAGGCCATGAGGCAATACAAAGTTTTTATTAACTTTAAGCTTTCAGGCTAGCTTTATCACAACTGGAGTGGCACTCTTCTATAGTGAAGACTGACAGGTAAAAATGTAGCTATCCCATTAAGAGAAACAAATTTTAAACAGTAAACTGCGCTCAGTACACTACACTATGAGATCAGAGGACTTGTTCATTTCATTATTCCTTCAAACAAAGCATTATTGTACTGTGAAATAGCAACCTCCAGACTGGTGGTTCCCAGTCCAGCTCTGACTCAGAAAACTCTTTCAAAAACTCAATCATTGATCATAGCTCTATATCAAAAATTCTGAACTAAATCAAGCCTTAGGCTATGGTTAACCCCAGCCCAGATCAGTTCATTTCTCTGCAAAATAGACATGCAGTCAAAGTTTATTTCTCCACCTGGACACCACTGGTCATTACTGCACTTTTATCCACATATGGGAGGGAGGTTTGAAAGCACATTGTTATAATTCTAGCTTTCGGGAGTAATGTCTAAACATAGACTTAGGGATCAAACAACCTGTGAGTTTCCCACTGATAACTTTCTCTTTTTGAAAGACTGTCTATAAAGCCAAGCCACATAACTGAGTTAAACAGGAAGTACATATGCTTGAAAAATAAATAAGAATCATAATTTTAAATATCCGGAAAAACTTCTGAAATTCCAGATGATTCTTATCATATAATGGCTTGGGTTAGAAGGGACCCAAAGGATCAAAAAGTTCTAATCCTCCACTACAGGTAGGGTCATCATCCTTCAGATCTGGTACTGGGCCAGGTTGCCCAGAATATATGTAATACTCCATAATACTTGCTTACAGCAAATAATTCTATGAGTAGATTTTGTTCATTCTTAGAAAGAAGATACAGAATCCTCAAAACAGTCAGTGTTTAAAGGTCTTATGTTTTCAGGGCACTGTAAGACTGAGCATTGTACAAATGTCCCCTTTGTTTAACAGATCTGTATCACTGCATGAATAGGGTTCATTAAACAAGGGGTCACAGACTGTGCTATGAAGCTGTATAGCATCCTCTGTGTACCTATTGTTCACATACGTGTGCATGGTAGGGAGAAAATTATTTAAACCTGTCAAGTCACTAGGGTTAAAATTCTGATTTCAAAAGAAAATAGGACTCCTATTTTTCAGTGTCAGCACGGCATCACTTCCCAAGGACTAGAACACACTCATTAGCTCTGAATAAATAGCAGGCAGCTACGTGGGGAGTGAAATGCATATTGGGAATCAAATTCTGAGTTGGGGTAAAGAAAAGCAACAGTTTTTATCCAAATAAAAAGATAGAGGGCCAAAGAGATAGCCAAAGTAAACTCGCATATCTGCTCCAAAGTGAATTTATGAAGACACTCTGCCATTTCTATTAATGGAGTCATGACTGTCAGAGATATGCAGGGTAAGGATATATTACAAACAGAAGTGGGCTTGGAAAGACTGTAGGGATAAATTAGAAAAAGATGTCCTAAGCAAGCAAGTTTCAGACAATGTTCCGGAATGGAGTTGAATTCATCAAGAAATATCTTACATTCATTGGAAAACATTAAACCACTTATTTCTGTGTGTTTTTCTTTTTCAACACTTTTATGTAAGTGTTTTTTTGAGTGATACATGAAAGATACTTCTCAAATTACAATTCCAAACTTCTCAATTAAAAAAAGTCATAATTAAGAAACAAGTAAAACTGAAGGTAACAATGTCACTTGGAAAGTTTAGACTCAATAATAGAAAAAAATACAACAAACATTAAATATAAATATTGTTTTCTTTCACATAATGTTGTCATTTGACTCAATATTTGATCAGCAGCTATGAGAAAAACTATGAAATAAGAACGGCTACAGGATGTATTTTTTATCTTCAGATAATTTCAAAGCAGATCTTATATAAAAACTTGGCCAAGAAATTGAAATAATACTAACAGTTGATAAGATCAGCTTTAATTAAAATTAATGATTTTTCGGGAGGAAATTGATGGCTTTTTGATTAGATGAAGTTGTTAAATGGTCCATGATATTTCATGTTCCAGCTCTCCCTTTAGAGTGCTTCTAAGCTTTAGAGATACAAAACCAGCTCTTTCCAAAGTAAGCAATGTGGCCCTATGAAAATGAGGTAATGGAACACACAGAAGACTATTTGAGCTATCATTCAGCAGTAATGGCCCGATACCTTACTCCATTAGTGATAGAGAAATAAGAAATCAGTAAGACTATGTAGTTTTCATCCAAGGAACTCACAGATAAATCTGATGCAGGATCTCACAGTAGTTTAATATTTTCCGCAGCCTCTTTTGAAATATTATCTCTCAAAGCTACCTAGTTTCTCATTGTTTTTTTCCCCCCCTCTAGTTTGCTCATACTTACAACTTGATAAAACGAGAGTTTCCCATTTAAGCTTTTATTATGTTAACTTACTTTTTACACCTTGATAAGTATCCTTCCCTGCAAAGACTTTGCTTTCTTATTAAATTGATTTTCTTAAGAAAAAGATACTCTATAAGACATTTTTAGAATCTATAAAGATTGATCAGGAACTGAAAATTATTAATAAGATCTGTTTTCTGTATATTAGAACACTTAAAGTTTAGGAAAACAAATACAATTGTTTTGAAACACTAATATTACATTACGATGACTCCAAAAGGACCAAACTTGCCTGTCATTCATTTTTATTACATTTAACTTCTTGAACATGCAGTTGAATAAGCAGAATAAGAATTGGCATTCAAACATCTGAAAAAATAACCTTCTGACATATTCATATTTCTCTAGGTCATCAATCAATACCTCAAAGTATAGCAACATTTTGGGTCAAAATAAAGTTTTACCAGTATTAGGGACTTACAAATATAACTGTAAGAATGCAGACAACTTATTACCAATTTTATGCATTTTATATGAACACCATGAAATATCTTCCCACTGCCAGATTTCTTTTTCTTGTACTAAATTTCACTGAGTTAAATCCAAAAAACTTAAAATGAAGGACTAGATTAATTTCATCTGGTTGTTAGCTGCAACACAAATAGGAAAAGGCCAGTTCTAAGAGGAAAGGCCTAATAGCCTGCAAAGAACCAGAAGTTCTTCAGTGCACTTATTAATGACATGGAAAATGTTAAGCAATGAGATGAAAAAACTGCAGTTTTCAGTTTTATGGAGCACTTCAGAGTGATTTAACCAAACTAGTTGTTTAGGCAATGTGATGACAAGAGAGGATAAGGTGAACATTAAAAATAACTTTTCAAACAACATGAAAATAGTCAAGAGTAACAATCACTCCATCTCATTCCTAATAATACTGCTGTGCTGGCTCTGCCACTTCTACCCTGCAATGGAAAGAATTTTCCTTTAAGCTTGCTTTTCCATAGGTTAGTATTACAAAGCAGCCACAGCACAGCTTCTAACATGCTATTAATTCCTACTAGACTGACAGGAACTGAAAACAACATATAGATAGTGATTTTTTGTCACTTACATGTTTTGACCTTGATTTTCCTTTTTATTATGAAGGATTCCTAACAATACAAAATCTGCTTAGGAGACAGATTTGCCAGTGAATGATTACAGTTGTTTGATCAATGTCAAGGAGTCCATCCTTGTCTGTTAAAATATAAACCCTTTAGCTGAAATTTGGAAGATCTTTCAAGCAAGTAAGAAGCCAAATAATAGGGCTGTTCTGTCCTAATTATCTGATACAGACCAGCAAACCTGTAAATTGTAGTGGAAGTTTTGGTTCCTGCCTACTACCAAACTGTCTGTGTACGAAATTACTACAAAACAGTTTCTGTATTGAGTTTATCTCATGGCTACCTAATGAATAAAACCTCACTGCCACAGAGCATTTGTTATAAGACTGAAACCTGTTTAAAATACCCAGCATTCCTTGCTTCCTTATATAGAGACTCCGTATTAGGATAAGTATTTCACTCTTATTTTTCATTCTATAGAATGAGTTAAGATTAACTCAAAGAAATCTAGCAGCTGATTAAAATAAGGAAGCTTTCTAAAATGGTAATGTGTTCTTTCAAAAGGATAAAGCAGCTCTCTCTTATCAGAGAGAAACAAGAAAATTAGGTAATCTGGTTCTAAACAGATACCATACAAAACAGGATGCTTCCTCTTGTCAAGAAATGTCATTTTGATTTGATATTTTCCTCTCCTATACAATTATTTTTGGAAGGGTGTATGGCATTGTTTTGCCATACTGACAGAGGTTTAGACCACAAAACTGTAGATGATTAAACTAGAAAGAACAAATGACAGCTCTCTTAATGACAAAGTCACAGATATAATCAGAAGGCTTGACCAGTAATGTGAAGAACACCAGTTGATACATATAATTAGCTGCTCTGAAGTGTCAGTAAATGAGGAATCTAAACTACATATTCAAGTAGATCTAACTTACCTTGTTGCATCAGCCCATACTACTGAAGATTAAAATTGAAAATAGTTTTCTAGAAGGATATGAAATCCATGCAGCAAAACTGCAGTGAATTCATTGTTTGCTATGATAATTCCTGAAACTTCCAGATATTGTGCTTTGCTGCAAAGTTAAGGAAACAGCTACAGGATTGTAAAGCATCTCCTAACAAGGAACCCTAGAATGCTTAACCTAGATCTCATTGAGGTGGGTTACTGTACTCTGTAAACAAAGTTAAAAGTCACTGTCACTTCCTACAATAAATCACGTGCAGAACTCAAGTAGGCATTTGGAGATGGACAAGGATTTCAGCTAAGTAGAAATTGTTTGTTTTAAAACAGAATCCTTCTGAAGTGTAGGCCTTTCATTCCAGCCCAACAGATTCAAATATACTCAAACTGTTTACATTTTCTTCATGCACACTGAAAAGCAAGATGATAGCTTTGGTATGTAAATGAGAAAAGATACTTTTGTCTCCCCTGTACAAACTATTCTCCATTAACTCCATCACTCTCCTTTTCATTTAGACCAGTAGACATCTGTTGGTTGTTGGACCACCAACATCTGTTGGTGGACAGGCAAATTCCAACTGCTTCTGCCAGTGCAACTTGACCAGCCCTCATTGCAAATCATGAAGCAATTCAGCAGCAGTTGTTGAGCTCCCTCCACTTACTTTTTCCTGCCAGAAAAGAGTAACTCAGAGGCTGAGATGGAATATTCACTCAACCCAAACCTTTTCTGCTATTGTAACAAAGCAGTTCTTCACTCTCTTCACTGTAAATACTTAAACTGGAATTTTTATTTTCACTTTCAGATATAGAGGGATTTATTAATATCACAACAAGTGGTATTAAGCCACAAGTAACGAGCCTTTTACGGACATTTGTTGCAAACTGCACACAGCGAGGCTTGTTCTATTTTGAGGTTTCTATAAATAAAAATCACTAATTATATCTTACATATATTTTTACCTCAAACACATTCTTGGATTACATCAAAGAGTATTGAAATGCTAATAGATAATGATGCTTACTCTCTTATAAGCTATGCTTTCAGGAAAATAGAACAGTCACATTTAAATGATACAACAGTGAGACAAATAATCCAAAGTATAAAAAAAAAAGTCTAGTAAAATTTCTTCACAGTTTCTTGTAAGAATGGTGCATGACTTTCGCTGTAAATTATTCTGTTGAGAAAAATTTCATTAACGAATACAAATAAAATATGTTCTCAGCTTTCCTGTGCAATGTCTTTGTAATTTAGGTATGATCAGGTCTTGTTGTATCCTGATTCATTCCTGGTATTTGACATTCTTTATCCTAGAAATCATCTCTTCTCCACTGACTCAGTGTGACATAGAGCATCTAAAGATAGCTCTCAACACATCATCAAAACCTAGAGAAGCCAAACTACATTTTGACTAATGGAAGACTATCCCATCCAGAAAAAAATTCTACAGCCACAAAGACTCAGAGTACAAAAAGCATGTTTAAGACCACTTTACCTGCTTGATTCTTACCAATAAATTGAACTGACATTAAGAACATCCTGGACTGCTGGTTGCATTGTTCTAAAAGGTAATCTTAAAATTGATTACTTAATGCACAAGAGCAACTACAAGATTTAATATCAGATTTTTTAGCCAAATAGGTAAAATAGGTAAGTTTCCATACAGCACATAGGGAAAGCGGGAAATGTTTTACACTAGGACATTAGGCAGGAATAGACATATTTTAGAGGGTAGCTTTTCTTTCACACGTGTACGATATTTTGGCTGCAGCGTCCATTTTTTTTGTTGTTGTTTGTTTGTTTTTAGGTTGAAGAAACACCACTACTCATTGCAAAATCTGAATCCTTCTTGCATAAAACTGTAATAATTGCAAAAATTACAATAAACTGTTACAATTGCAAAAAATAACTGCAAAAAAAATGTAATAATTCTCCCAGACTTTGAAGTTTGGACTACTCACATTTTTGCATTCAAAAAGTCAGAGCTGGAATAGTCAGAGAATAGCTGCTTGGTTCAAATATTTAAAATAAGTATCAAAGGAATTCAGTGATTTACAAACAACATTGATTAAGTCATAATTAGTTAACTATAAATTCAACATGAGCAACAAATATATAAGTTATAACATTAGGCTTTTAGAAAATGTTAATAAACATGTTATCTTCCAAGCATCTGTCATGGTTTTATGACTTTTGGTTATTGATATTCCACATCATAACATCATGTAGTGCACTGGGAGTTAAAGTGCTAAGGCTCTTGTTCTGGGCACCTGTCCCAGAAGAGACTAGAAGAGGAACTGCATTCCCTAGAAGACCTTATACCGCATTGTTATCATTTCTGCTCAGTGGGAATAAGGTCTTGGTAGGTCATCTGACCTCTCTTTTCCTCCTTCGGCTCTCCTCCCTACTGCTTGACCCGACAGCACATACTCAGTGTTATGGTGAGGCCTTTCCACCTTTCAAACACTCTCCCTTTCTCATTATATTTGATATGTTAGCTTAAAATCTTATTATATTGTATTATAGTGTGTTATCTTGCATTCTGATACCATATTTAGTAAATTAGCTTGTTTCTCCTCAGATCGTAGCTGCTGTTTTTAATTATTTTGGGGTCCTGTTTCCCTTTTCCAGAAGTAAGGATTTATGAAACCCCTCTGCCTCGCTAGTCACAGAACCACGCTGAACCAGTCCTTAAACCATTGAGAGCATTCTTTTATAACAAATTTCAGAAGGATCAGACGGGGCCAGAATGTATTCAGTAATGCCTGGTTACAGGGTAAGAAGCAGCAGGCACAAACAGAAACACAGGAGGTTCTCTCTGAATGTCTTTATTTTGGGGTCACAGAGCACTGGAACAAGCTTCCCAGAGAGGTCCTAGAGTCTCTTCCTCCAGGATGATCATGCTCCCACCTGGATGTAAATCTGTGCTGTGTGTTCTAGATGTCCCTGCTTTAACAGGGAGACTGGACTAAACGACCTCCAGATAATCCATTCCAGCTTCAACCATTCTGACTATGATTCTGTATGCTATTCTCACAACCTTCAAGTTCACTATAGAATTGCCTTGTGCCGAGTCCCACCAACTAGTTATAATTCAGTATGTCAACCCTGCAGTATATTAGAATTTAGCTCATATTGTCTGTGAGACATGCAAAGAAAAAATAGCATTTTGATTCCTCACTGATAACTCCATACTTTGCTAAGAGTTAAAAACAAAGAACTATAAATTAGTTTTAATCAGACAAGAGGAACACCATGTGACAGGATGCACATTAAGATGCCACTCAGTGCAAACACTATTATTCAGTCTGAAATAAATGAAACAAAACTTCCACCACAGAAAGAAATGCACATTATTGCAATTTAGCAGAAAAGCTTTATCTATATGCATATATAAATAGTTGTGATGTCTACTCATGTGTCTTTTGATATACATAGCATGTCCATTCAATTCTTCCATGCAGAAAAAATGGTGCCTGTTGACATCCATTGACACTTGATAAAAACATATGGAGACTAAACAGTGAATATCAGCACAGTGAGGTGGTGGGTGGCATGTTTCAGCACTGGTGCTCGCAATTTTGTGCGAGTCATCTTCACTGGCACAGATTATTTATTTATTTATTTATTATGAGCACAGCATGCAGACTCTTGTTCATTGCTGGCAAGAAAAGGCAGGCTAATGAAATACCATAACTGTACTCTTTGTGCCTAGTTCCTACGGAAATAAATAGGAGGCTGATCCAAAAGTAATACCTCCCATTTATAATTTATAATTGACCTGGGAAATGAATTGTTGCTACTAAGTACTATTTAATTGCCCTTATATTTTTGTCCAGATTAAAGAAACTGAGATTCAGCATAGCCATAACGAAAAAAGACTTGATTTACTTCATAGTACCTACTCTGATATCAATTTTCTAATTTAGTCTAATATTCACAACACATTCCCTGAAAAATGTAAACCCTGCCAAATGTGAAGCTGTGGCAGTATAAAAAAAAATAATAAGTGAAGAAAGGAGATCAGACCCATAAACATACCATTAAACTAAGTCACAGTTTGCCACCTACTTCCTCTTAAGTAGGTCTTTAAAACTGTTTTTTCTTAGTAAAATCTACCCAAAAATTCCCAGACACATACTAGGATTAAATACAATCAAACCACATTAAAGGAATAGCATTTGGCATCACAACAAGGGTTTATCTGTCAAGTCACATACACTTTGTAAGCACAACAAAGTAGAAGCTAGCTCAAAGCAATTCCCAGCACTGCAGCACTGGTTCTGTTCACCTAAACTGAATAGGTTGGTAATGTAACAAAATGACTTGATACACACTGAGGTATCTTGGGTGCATCACACTGCTGTGCAGTGCTGTTTAAAGGTAATCTCAAATTTCATTTCTGTTACACTGCAAGTATCAAGCCCATATCAGTACCAGGATTATGTCACTGAAGGTGGTTTATAAAATCATTGGCATTTCTAAAAGTTATGTGTTCCTCAGATGGAAGGCAGAGTGTATACTATAAATAACACACATTACTGCAATAATAGAATAAGTTGATGTGCTTCTTACTGTCCCCTTAAGCTAGCTGAAAGCCATCCATTAGTTGAAAATAGTACACAAGCTTTAACGTGCAGTTTTGTGGTAAAGTAGAACTAGAACCTTAATTACATTGAAGATCAAGTGTTTATATTCTATATATAGAATATCCATATTCTAAGTGACCATACTCTATATTCTTCTATATCTAAGTGTAGTTTTATCAACCTTTGAACTGTTGGAATTGTGCTTAATGTTGGGAAAAAAAAGATACCGTGCAGTTTCTTTTAACCATGCAACTCCCAGGACATGCATACAATATTTTGCCCCTAAACTCTTTTCCTTTTCCCCAGCCACAAGACTTTTTCATAGTTAAAAAAAAAAAAAAAAAAACCTAACAAAAAGTATTTTTGACCACTTCTGAGATGTCTGCATTCCAGAGAACTTTAGAAAAACATAGACTATATTTAAAGGGATACTGTATGAATTCTAATTTTCTCTTCCAGAAATTAGTGTATGTTTCTGATTTCTCACACAGAAGTTATGAAAATACTGAATTACCTTCCACTGTTTTGCACTCAAAACTTCATATTAAGCATACTTAGCCTTAATTTTCATTAATTTCCTAGAAAGAATTAGAACTCACAGGATAGGCAGAAGGGCCATCCTACTGGGGTAATGAAATATTATTTTAGATTGTATTTATCCAGATACTAAATATATATAGTGAAATATAAAGAATTGGGAACTTGTTGAGCAAATGTTTCTCATAGTGAAAAATGCATTTAATTTATATAAACTAAATATTCCTAAACATTACAAAAGAAAAGGAACAGCAGAAATCCACCATGATAATGACAATGAATAGAGAAGTGTACGTGCTTAACTTTTTAGTTTCTGTTAAGAAGTGTATTTAAAAACATTTAAGTACTTTGCATAGGGAGAGCTCAAAGATTAACACACGCAAAATGTTTCTTTTGCAAATACAAATTTGGAATCTTTTCACATGGCCTTTCATTTTTTGTATGGCTGTCCTGAGGGATAAACAGAAGAAAAGACTATTTTTAGTTCAGTTATGAAAAAAAGAAGTCTTTATGAGTACATATATTAGCATAAATCTAACACTAAGTATGTTTAGAAGGAAAAAAGGAATACTGAATTTTGAAACTTTATAGTAACAAAATATATACCTACTCGTTATGGGGATTGCTTTCAAATCCATTTTAATTTGCAAAACTTGTCTGAGAACAAGGAAGCATGTGATATTCTTAACCTCTTTTTTAAACTCAAATTTCAGTTTCATTGGGACACACAAAAATGCTACAAAACCCCTTTAATTAAATGCTTTCTCCTCTCCTAGCTCATTGTACTGCAAAATTCACAAACTCAAGATGAAAGTGAGAGCAAACATTTTTCATACAGGTGTCATATCCCTTTTGCATTACTATAGATAGCAGGAGACCACTATAACACCCAACACAAAGCTTTGCAGAGATATTTAGGTAAGCATGAAGAGGAAAAGCAGTACAAATGTTTTAGTGCAATACACCAACTTACACAACTAGATTACTTCCCCTACTGTGTCACAAAGTAGTGCCAATGCATTATATAAAATATACCCACGTTTAACATGCACAGAAAATCCCAGTTAATCTAAAATAAATGGCATATTTCTAATCAAATAGAACAGTTCAAGGATTTCATGCATAGACTGCATAATCCCTGATATCCTTCAAGAATGGAAATTAAGTTCCTAATAATATCAGCTCAGAGTTTTTCCCTTATTCAGTATGAATTAGACTGTGTGAGGAACAATTTAAAGGTAGTCCAGGAATACCCACAGAAACCACAGTCATTTCTTGGACATAAGCTAAAGTAACTCTACTCAATTTTGCAAAATACAATTCCATTTGCACTCTTACTTTCAGTAATCTATTACTTTTCGCCTGCACAAAACTGTCCAATCAGCTATTCTAAATATAATGTAAACACAGAATACATACCAAATTATGAAAAGTGTTGCCTTAAAGCATTATTTTTGCTTTGCAATTTATGGAACATAAAAAGGGAACTAAGAAAAACATTTTTAACCTCCAGAAAAATAAATATATTATTGGACAGCAAATGCAAACATTCTGAGTCAAAATTCTAGGGGTTCTCATGAAAGAGAATAATCTATTAAAAATAAATTGTGTTATTGTTCTCACATACAATAATACTGAAAATCCCCATCTTTCAAATCTCAGCACTGGCACTGCATCACTCATCTCTTAATTTAAAGCAAACAACTGGAATATGAAATTACAAGGTCAGTGCCTTCCTGTCCACCTTCAAAAATGAAATAAAATAATAAACCCTTTTTAGAGCTTATACTACCCTGTCTTTGGTCCTTTGGCACATAAAACCTTTCCTGGCTTATAAACTTACTCACTTTTTAGGCAGAATCCAAGAGAGAAAAGAGAATATTATCTTAAGTTCATTAACACTTCATTAAACATAACTTTCTTGGTTAAGAAAAAAATTAGATTAGAGAAAAAGACACTCAGGGCAGGCTAACCTACCCAGGGGCATACTTTTATTCTTTCTCTCACCAAATAAACTTAAAACATATGCAAGCTGTTACATTCTGGAAATAAGCTTTTTTTTTTTTTTTTTTTTTTTATTAAAGAGCTCCAAAAAATCATATCATTTTTTCTTTGTGTGATGAACCTAAAAGTACTTCCTTTAAGACAAAGTACAGAAGTTCTGTAAGCTTTAAGAAATGAAAGTAGTGTTTATTAAATATTTATAGTAAAATAAACGTGATACAATATGATCTCATCATAGCACTTTTTTATTTTTCCTGTTATTGAAGGAGTTTTTTAGTTAAAATTCTTCCTTTATTTGGCTATAGATACATATACGATGAAAACACACAAGATATTCCACCAATTTCTCAATTTTTTTTCTCAATTTGCTTAAAGATGCTCTATCATTTTCCTTTGCAAACTACTCTTAATCTGCTTTCTGCTTCATACTTAGTCCTTATGCTCCACTGAATATTTTTACTTCAAAATACGCAATGCTATTATCAGGTACTGTAATGTGATGGAAAGCACAGCTGTATTAGTAGAGTAGATCAATCAAAGGCTACAGCAAATAAAAACAAACTCAAATGCAGCAACCATAGATACAGAAATGAAGGGTAAATAAATAAGTAAAAAATAAATAAATAAATAAATAAATAAATAAATAAATAAATAGGAAAACCACTTACCCTTAGAAGACCTCCAAAAAGTAGGAAGCTCTAGAGAAATACCCTCTACTCTACTGCCAAATCTTAAATGAGGTCTGAGAAGGGGTGGAGTCAGGATCCAACCCTTCTGGTCACTTAGGTTTATTGCATGCACCTGAGCTCTCCTGGGTTGGTCCTGCCTTCCCACCAGGTTCAATCACTGTCTCAGGCTGTGATCTAGCATTTCTGCTGCAGGTACAATGATATCATTATGAAAACAGCTTTCCTACCCTGGTCAGATTTTGATATAATGCCTTCAGCGGAGACAGAAATAAAGTCACCTTTTTTAGTCTCAGTTCTGTGCTCAAGTGCTGATGCCACAAATCTTTCATATCATTTTCTCTAGTAGCAATTCCTATTTACTTTTGGGGAATCCATAACAATGAAAAACACAGGATAAATAATGCTATTATAAGTAGTAAGTTGTTAAACACAGGCAGTATCAAATCTGGAGTGAGTGACTAAGATACATAGCTTACAAGGTCTACAGAGGAGAGAGATGTTTCATGAGGTAAGACGATGTGTTTACTTTTTCAAGTATTCCCTGGAGGAGCTTTTTGTTTTTGTGAATAATATTCTTTATGTTTAATGAAATATTAGTATAACAGATTTAAAGAGAGGAAAAAAAAAAAAAAAAAGAAGTACAAAGAGAATGAATTAATCTAACTCACCAGCAGCATATTAACCTTAACAGAAAATAAAGCTAAAGAGAAAAACAGCCATAGCAGCGGATGTGAATTCTGGAAGAACGGGATAATAAGAGACAGTGGAGCTATGAACAGAAAACTATTTGTCAAGGCCAAATATCATTGAAAGATCACCTATCTTGATAGTTTGTATGTCAAAGAAATTTTTGCAGATATTTGATGTATAGAATGTTTTCAGTTTTGGCACAGGAGACATGCATGGGACTTGCAAAGCAAAAAGAGTTGACAGCAAACCACGTCAAGACTGAAACTGCTGCTAGCAAAATTCTGCTTGTTTCTGGCATATGTAACTCATCTACTATGATTGTTAGACACTGTCTGGAAACCAGTGATACAAAAAACTCACCAAATTCTTCTCTTCTTCCTTCCTTTTCCAACCCAGTTAACCAACTTTATTTCCTTCAAGTCAGTGTGAAGATGGCAATAATAAGACTGAAAGTGTAATTAACGGGAATTTTAAACCAGGGTTTAAAACTACAGGCTGAGCAATTATTGCTGCTTGAGGTGATATGACCACACTGAGCAGACTTTTCACCTGGTAACATATAACAGCAAAACATGAGGAAATTTTGACCTTTGTTATTTATCCATAAATACTATTTTATCTGAAACTGTCAAATAAACAGAGGTTTCCCTGAACAACTTTTTAATGAAAATCTACTCTTATGTGGTCTACATTTTACTTCCTATAGAACATCAGAACAAAATTCACTTCAATATTCCATTTACTGAGAATTTCATAACACTGAGTTCATAATTAACGCAGGTAAAATCCTAAGCTGTGAAGCAAGGTCTCATCAGGACATTTCTGCATCAAGGGAGCAAGGCAGAATGTCTTCATTCAGTAATTTTCCCTGCATGGGAGTGATAGAGGATAGCTAAAAGATATTATTTGCCTTGCACAAATCTTCATTTATTGTCTTTTATATGATTGTTTCCTGCAGTTACATCAACATACTGTATTTATCCTGGTGACATTTATACACTGTCATTATGCATGTTGAAGATCCCTGATAACTTGATTGCTGGTAGGAGGAAAGGAAGTTTGGTGTTTTTCTATGTTTTTAAACTGAAGCACAACATTTTATATATGGATTTTTATTTGTTTTTATTTGCCTTACTGAGGTCAGAATGAGTCCAATTAACTTCCAAATGTTGGAGCAATAAAACAAGCTCCCATTTGTAAGCTCAGGAAATTATCTGATTGTCCCAAGCCACTGAATCCAGTGTCTTCCTTGGTGTACAAAACCCTGACTGTACTTCGTGTCTAACATCAAACAAAATGTATGCTATTTTATTAACATTGAGACATGCTTTAGTTGGTTAAACTCAACATAATGCTATTAAATTGGCCATTTTAGGACACCAAAATACTTTAATTTTAGTTCATATCTGTTCATCTAAGATCTTGCCAGTGTCCTTGTTGAAGGGATAAAGAGGAAATGGAAATATAATTTTCATAATTTTCTATTTTCCTTTACTTATTAAAAAAGAAAAAAATTAGTAATGTGTGGAAAGGGTTTCTTCCACTTCTTTCAATGAGGTACATAAACGTGCAGAAGTAATCTAAGAATTTTACATCATAAAAGCAGCAAAAAATAAAAAGCAATTCTCAAACTTATACTATCAGAACACTCTACTTAAGTAATGGCACTGTAGATGTCTCCCAAGTAAAAAAAGTCTTACTGATAATAGTGAGAATCCAAAATAAACTATACTGTGAAAAAATATTTAAAACAATGCTTTTCCCTGAGTTCAGTGGATACAGAGGCTACAGAAAACATCTCTGGTGCAGTACACCTGCTCCTAAAGAAGGTTTTTTGTTTTTTGTTTTTTGTTTGGTTTTTTGGTTTTTTGGTTTTTTGGTTTTTTGGTTTTTTTTTGTTTTTTTTTTTTCCTGTAGTGTTTCTGGAATTAAATTATCTCCTTTGGAAAAGAAAGAAATTCACAGACAATTTTCAGTTGTTTTTTTATGTTGTATTGTCTTGTTTTTGAATGGTATCTTTCTATTTATTTTAACAGAAAAACAGAATAAAAATAAAGTGATTTTATTTTAATATAACACTTTATGCACACTTTATTTTTCATTGACATCACTGCAATCAGAAATAAGGGTCTAAATTAGAAACTGAGACTTAAACCAATTTCAATTAACTTTAAGTTAAACTACCTTCATGCCATTATCTGTGAGTTTTATCAGTTTCATTTAGGCAAATTCACCTTGAAGTTGCTTTGAATGAATGAAAATAGTGCTATTTTTATTTTCAGTCTGATTACAGTAAAGTAGAGAAGCCTGAATAGCTGATAGATA
Organism: Lagopus leucura; assembly: GCF_019238085.1. Taxonomy (NCBI): domain Eukaryota; kingdom Metazoa; phylum Chordata; class Aves; order Galliformes; family Phasianidae; genus Lagopus; species Lagopus leucura. The sequence goes on from NW_024962264.1 coordinate 41,863,606, forward strand.
AGTTTTTTATTTTTCAGTAGTTCTTTATCAGTTCAGAGCGGGGCATCTCTGATTCATGAACCATATAGCCATTTTAGCCTCTTAGTGTGTTCAGGTTAATGAGTTTAATGAAAAACAATTTAGCTGAGGTATGGAATTTTACTAAGCAAACAACTTCTAGACTGCAGATTATTCACCCCAAACTAGATCGACACGAACTCCAATTGGTACTAAGGACAATCTCTCCTAGTTTAGGAGTAACTTCACAAGAATTACTGTATGAATTATTGCACCAGACAGTCTTACAGCTACCAAATCTCTTATTTCTTATAAAAAGATGTGCCTTTTTTTTTAACCTAGAATGTATGTAAACATGTACCAAGAAATTCAAAATTTAGTAAATAACTGCTGAAATTTCTCAAAACCTCAATTACCTTAAAGGTGAACGATTCCTTCAAAAACAAATTTTAAGCTCAACATAATCACCAGATAAATAGATTTACCTTCTGTTTCCTTTCAGAAATATGGTGCACTGTGTGACAGACCCAGCCTGGTCAGAACAGGGGTTCTGGGCTGTGGGCGGGGTATCAGGAGACCAGTCAGGGGCAGTGAGCACTGGGCTAAGAAAGAACAAAGGACATGGTGAAACACTATCACATCAGTGATTGTAAATTAGAGTTAATTGGAAACTAAATGAATGATGGAAATGTCTATAGAGAGAAAGAGGAAGAGAAAAAGGGAGGATAACTTTAGCAACACTATGAACAGTTTTATTTTTATCTTGAGATATCAAGCCGGTCATTACACAGATCCTAAGAACAAAAGTGTAATTTATCTTCCAGCAGCAGGGATATTTAGTGTGAATCTGAGCCTGGAAATTATTTTTAAGAGAAATCCACAAAGTGTACAAGATGTTCTTAATTTCAAGACAAATGATGCTGCTCTATTCTCCAGTGAAAGATTCAAGGACGATAAGGTTGTGCAGGGTATCAAAAGAAAGGGGTAGGGAGGTTTACAGTGATCTGAATGTTTTTCTTCATATCACTAGAGAAGATGTTAAAAGATGAGAAGATACCAAAGAACACCAGACAACAAAAGAAAGAATTGTGTAAAGCCAACAGGAGTTTAGATTGTTTAGACACAGACTAAGATCAACTCACAGAATCTCTTTGGCCACAGACTGTATTGCCTTGAGCCATTCAAGTGCTTTGTCTTTTTAGTAATTTCATTAAGACAGTATCACATTTTCAAGGCATAGCCTTACAGTATACAGATTGCCTAGCTGTGTCTATATTTTTATTAAGAGAGAACGTAAGTCCTTCTTCACACTGTTGAGTATCGAGAAAGTAAATAAGAGAACCTGTTGCTCCTGGATAGGGTTTCAGTTTAACATTAAAACCAATAAGAACAATACTATTTTAGATTTTATTTTATTTTCATGTGAGTATATATCAATGCCATTTACAACGTAACTCTGGGGTTCTGGTGAACTAGTTCACCTCAATGTCTTCAGATGGATTCAATACTGCAAACAGAAAGCAAATTGCTTGCTCATTTTAAATTGTGATCTGATGTTTCCTCTTTTTGTCTCACCTGGCTCATCACAGTATGCCTTAGGTCTAGCAGGCTAGAAACTCATCATGTAAATTTTCAGATAAGTTGAATGCTGATAAAAGAGAGTTTTGGCAGTGTTCATGAAAAACTTGGCTTCTCTAACATGCTTGATCGCCCTGTAAACTCTTTCTTAACAGTTACAGTTAAGAAATGCAGTACATCTGTATAATGTTAGTGTATAAGCAGAACTGATCAATTAGTCTGTCCTAATGTTAGCTTTCCAGTGACAAAGAAGGTCATGAAATAAGTTATCTGTCCAGTGCTAAGCTTTTGTTGTGCCCCTCATGAGACAAAGTTGTGTTCTGGCATTCGTACTGCCTTAGAAGGGCTTGATTGTTTTTGTCTTTGATAGTAATATTTCTGTGCGGAGTTCTTCAGAGGCAAAAAGTCTTTATCCCAAACTCTCATGCAAAAATAAGTTGTGTCAAAATTGTTTACATTCAGAAACAAACAATAAATAAATAAAAAGGAGGAGATGGGAGAGAAGTAAATAATGGTTCTGCTGGTACTTAGGAGGGATAATACATCATATATCACATATCATATAAGGTTGGAGGTAGTCTACATTGCTTAGATGTGTGTATCTAGAACACTCACTGGTACATTCCGAAATTATTCTTCTGGCATGGGATAACTACAGCAGAGCTAAATTTAAGTGCATAATTTCGGGAAATCATCTAAATATGCTTTAGATTTTCAACTCAAATCAGATATGTGCCAATCAAGGAGTGAATAATTACTGTCTAAATCACTGAATGAGACTCATTAGATCCCAGACATTGTATATATAATAATATGCTTAGATATTGTAACAAAAATGCATCAAATTGGAATTGATATATTCTAACTGGAAAACAGTTAATAAAGCAGTTTGCTCAGATAGTCTCAACAGGGTACATAAAACAGTATACTAAAACTTTTCTCTTTGAGACATGAAGGGGAAGAAAATCCAGTTCCATAGGATGACAGCACAGTGCTGTAGTTTATTTACTCTGTAATTCCAGTAACAATTTCTTTCTTTTCTGCATCAGTCTGCTTTGGCATACATTGTTTTTCTGGCTAATGTTTAACATCGAGTAAAGCAGCAGAACTAGTTAAATGCAAAATGTTACTTCACTGTAACTACATTAAAACCCTGGTGCAAACTAGCAGTAAAATCCTACTTATTCTCTTCTTCAGAATAAATATAAGTAATATCTACTGATAAGAATGCAACTACTCCAAAATATTATTTTATTTTTCTTTTCCTCCCAATAATGTTAGAGAGACTGCACATGAAATAATACTTTATATAATTACATTTCAAGGATGAAAATGGAAAATAAAAAAGCATTTCAGTGAAGGAACAGAGACCAAACACATGGGCTAACAGGAAGCACAAGTAGGTAAAATTCAGTCTGTACTGAGGTGGTCAAAGAAAAAAGGCAAAAGTGCAAAGTATTGTTTTTTAATGTTATTTTGCTCAGATATACTCAGGACACTGACTCACTTTTCAAAATCTTTTATTGGCCAATATTCTTCTAATCATGGTGGACAGAATTGCAGAAACACAGTATGGTTTTCAGTTTGTAGATGTCTGTCATGTTTCCACTTCAGATTTAACACTTTCACAACTATTAATCCTCAGCTGAACTCACATTTGTCATATTTAATGTGATTCAATTTAGTATTCATCATATGCATGTACAAATTACAGGGCTTGCTTTTAAGGAAAGCTTTGGGTTTTTTGGTTTTCTTTTGTTGTTCTTGTTGTTGCTGTTTTTTTGGTTGGTTGTTGTTTTGATTTAGTTTGGTTTTTAATCTAAAAAAAAAAAAATCTGAAATGGAGATCAGCCAGAATAGACACAAAAGCACTTCTAAACAATGTGGGTTTGATTATCACCTGATTAGACACAGAGCCTGCATTTGTCTGATTTAGTGACATTTATTTTAATTAAGTTGTGTGGAGTGAGTGAGTATGTCTGTGTGATTAGTCTTAAATAGATTCGTAAGTAACAATCCAGGAATGCTTGCTGGTCTTTGTTTCCACTATTTAATAGAAAACAACTAAACTAGCCCCCACTCACCACTTTTCATTTTTGAGAAATTAGTATTTGATTCAGTTAGATTGGCACATAAGAATACAGCATAAATATGTAATCCTTATCTTAGTAACCTGGCTAACTTCTGAAATAACTAAAGAAGCTCAACAGTTCTTTGAGTAACTGGTATACAGGAGACACATTAAAAATAGACAACACAGAAAAATTGACTATATTTCTCTTCAAGCTTTTAGATTTAAGCTTTCTTTCAGAGGCATCAATTAAGTGAACTGATTAGGGCTCAAGACAGAGTCACTGCAAAGATGAACATTCATTTATTACAAATTAAATTTAGAACAGGTGAAATCAAGATCACAGTCTTGTTTAGTAGACCTAGAAAAACATCTACCCTGATTAACCTAAGATTAGGTTGGAGTGCCCCATACATAAAGCTATTCCCACCAGTCTTTAGACTTCAGCAAAAAACTTCAGCTGAAGGAGATAGCTCAATAGAAGAATTGTTAAGACTCAGAAGAAAACTGTGCAATGTATTAAGCAGAAAGAAAAATTTTCCTTCCAAATTCAATCATGTTTGTTAGCAGTTACCAACCCAACAGCACAATAAAGTTGAGGCTGCCTCAGCTCCATCATGCGCAACAGCATACAGCCAACCATGCAGGACAGCACAGATAGGAACACCCAACACTCACACAAGCACAAACAACTCCAGTGGCCCCATCCTGTTACTTTCTCTGTCCACACAGGATGAAAGCTAATTAGTGGAAAATACATACAATAATACCTACAGTATGGATCCCTTCAGCAGCTTTTCCCTTTCTTTTCCCTTCATATGTTTCTTCCTACTCACAGCACCCTGATCCACCCATTTTTCCCACCTAGAATGTGTTTTGTAACGTCTTCTAAATTTCAAGATGTTTTTCCCCTGCAAGCCACAGTGAGCTGTGCATTTCTACACACTGTCATTCTTCTCAGTGCAAAAGGTGATCTAGAGAGCTTTTTTAATGATTAAACCCAGGGGGTGAGGATTCCCCAGGACATCACCATGAGAGATGGGAGTTCTATTATTGGAGTTTTCCTATCTATCCTTACACTTCTGTGCTCTGCTGTACACCTAGTGATGAGCCTTTAATCTGGTTACCTTATATAATTTACATCAAATGGTCAAAATATGAAAAAGTAAATGTGCCAAAGAGTTTTGTTGATTGCACAAATGTATCACAGAATCACAGAATCACAGAATTGTAGGGGTTGGAAGGGACCTCCTGAGATCATCGAGTCCAACCCCCCTGCCAAAGCAGGTTCCCTACACCAGGTAGCACAGGTAGGCATCCAGGCAGGTCTTGAACATCTCCAGAGAAGGAGACTCCACCACCTCCCTGGGCAGCCTGTTCCAGTGCTCCGTCACCCTCACTGTAAAGAAGTTCTTGTGCATGTTTGTGCGGAACTTCCTATGCTCCAGTTTCTGGCCATTTCCCCTTGTCCTGTCTCCACTCACCACTGAAAAGAGTCCGGCCTCGCCATTCTGCCCCCCACACCTTAGATATTTATAGACCTGGATCAGGTCCCCTCTCAGTCTCCTTTTCTCAAGGCTGAACAGACCCAGTTCACTCAGCCTTTCCTCATAGGGGAGATGCTCCAGGCCCTTCACCATCTTCGTGGCCCTCCGCTGGACTCTTTCCAAGAGATCCCTGTCTTTTTTGTACGGGGGAGCCCAGAACTGGACGCAGTACTCCAGATGAGGTCTTACCAGGGCAGAGTAGAGGGGTAGGGGGGCATGTAGGGGGCATTATCAATATATCTAAATACTGTGCAGGACAACCTAGGTCATATTCTGTATTCAATTATTTTAAAAGTAATAGAATAAGTTATAAAGATTGCTGGCAGCAAGGGTGATCATGTCCACTGTAAACTGGGATTCTTTCATAACTGGATATTCAAAGTCTATTTGTTATACATTTTTAGGTGTTGATTTTCACCCATAAGATGAAACTCCATAGAACAATACAAAGAATTAAGACATGCTATGAACAGTACCAATTATGTTCGAAGGTAGTCCCTTCCAATCTGTAATGCCTTATGCTTCAAAGGCATTAAAACAGAATTAAATTGGTCCATTATATCTGAACAGCTTCATGGCATGTGATTGATGAACAAAACATTTAAATGAAATGTATGCTATGAAATAATGGAATCATTAATAATTGTAGTTCATTAGAAACAATTAGTTGTAGCGAAAAAGTTCATCTTGAAGTTTGACACCATCAGTTCACAAAATAAAATAAGAATGTAGCTTAATTTCTTTACAATAGAACTTAAATAAAACTACATAACTATTTTTACTTATCCTGGCCCAAAATAAATAAATAAATAAATAAATAAATAAATAAATAAATCTATACTTCATGCTGATATGGACTTGTGTTCACAAAGTGAAGCCAAGAAAACTGACAAAGGAACCTGACATGACAATGAGATATGTCAAGCCGGTATTCCCTTATTTATAGTGTGGGGTGTGTGGGGGAACGCTCCCACTGAACGTGCACAATGAAGAGAGAAATGAATACATATTTAAAGGTATAGCATATACATATTCATTACATTCCAAGGACATGGGCAGAAATAACACCTCCTGTGGTTGTGGGATGCATTCTCGCAGTAAATTTCTAAACTTTTAAGGGGGGGTAGACCAAACCTGCTCCCACTGAAGTTACATTGAGCTGAGGCATCTGTTTTGCCATCTTATCTTCAACAACAAGACATCCGTTCAACTTTCTTATCTTCACTTGACACCAAGTTTTGCAGCCTCTGCATTCTGATCTTGAGCTTACACTTATGCAAACCTCCGCCCTTCAGCTTATATTGCTCAAGTTATGTGAAAGGTTGTTCTCACAATACGGAAAAGCTGTTCTTATGATTCAAGGAAAATACACTACTGAAAAATTCTACTAATCACTTTTAATTTATAGTAGCATATGTACAGAAATCTTTGTAAGCCATATTCTTTCTTTTTTGGTTTAGTATCATTATGAGAAATATTTAATCATATATTTATGTGGCAAAATAAAGTTTCACTGCTACTTTAATATGAAGTTCATAAATGGAGCTCATACAACAAATTCTACTAAAAAAATGTCCAGAGATTATCTCCCAGTATTGAAGAAGTACAATAGCAAAGCTGAAAAATTATGGTGTTTGTGGATACAAGATAAATCTATTCATATAATCTTCTCTAGCCTTGTTTAACCTTTTTTTTTTTTCTTTTTGGTGTTATATTCTTAATTCTTCCATGTATACCTTAATAATTTAAAGGTGATTCCTAAAATAAATTTATTTTTCATTAAAATATGCAAAAATATATTATTGCCTTTATTCTTATATTTCGATCTTTCCGTCAGTTCCCTCTGACACCTAGTAAACATGCAATACTGGTGAAACTTTTAAGATATTACTTATTTCAGGATACTACATTACCAACTGTTTTTACTTTTCATGGGAATTCACTGGTTATATTTTGTCACTGTATAATCTTCTATTTCTGACAATATCACCATCAAACTCATTTTTTGAGTAAATAATTTGAACAGAAAACATTGATGGTATTTCAAGTTTTAACAGTGCAAGGCCTGAAAACCACCAGTGATTCTTAAACCATGGTTCGTAAGGGCATGATAAATGGCTTATATATACTCAAAGTACATGTTGTCATTGACACCATAACATTTATAAACTGTTGAGAGTGGTGACAGAAAGAAATTGCGAAGGATTAGGAGGCAGGCAATCACAATTTCAGTAGGGAACTTTTTACCCTATCAATCACTCTTTAAGATGAATTATTATGAAATGTGATTACCAGCCCAATAAAAAAAAAGTCAGGTTCACCCTTTCTCGAAATACACGATGTCTAGATTTTGAAAACTTGAGCAAATAGTTATGTAGTGTCTCTCCTAGCCTGTGCACCAGAGTAGAAAGAAAGAAACATGAAATTCACTGTAATTGAATCGTATTCAGTGAATGGAAGAAAATTGCTGGAAGGCTCTGTAGAAACATAATGTTTGCTTTTCATACAGACAAGCAGGAAAAGTGGAAGTAAGGGCACATCAGCATGTCTGGGAGAGTGTACAGCCTGAGGCAATGAAATGTTTCAAGCTTTCCTTGCTTCTTACCAATCACTTCCTGACACTTAGGAAATTCCATTCTCCTTCCTAATTTTTATCAAATCCAGGACATTATTTTTATTTATTTTATTCATTACTCTAGCACAGAGCACACAAATACATGAAATTCCTTCAAACAGTAAGAAAGAAATATTTGCTTATGTACATTTATAACATTTGCAAAATTACTATAGCCTATTCAGTCACTTATTACAGTTGTTGTTTATTTTCTGGACATACTCTTACATGCTGTAGTGGCTGTCTGAACTATATTACGTGTCAAGATGACAATTGTTAGAAAGACATAAGTGAAATGTACAAAATACTTGAAATGCACTAAAAATGCTAAAATATTACTGTGAAGAGGAAAAATCAAACAAGATTTAGCCTTGAGAAGCAGCAGAACTTCACATAGCTTCACTGGTCAGAAGTACTTCATAGGTTTTAAAATCTCATGATATATGTGAGTCCAATGTATGTGCCTTAGGTGATTAGATTAATAGAATTAAACATCTGCATCCATCTTAGAAACAGCCCTGAAAGCAGAAATGTGTAGTCCCATATTTCAGTTCACGGTCATCTATAAAACTCATTACATGCATCTAGGAAATAATAGGGGCAGGGCAGAGGAGGCCTCAGGGATGAGGGAGAGGTTTCGAAACAGACAATCCATGACTGAAATGATAGCAGTTTTTATTTTCACTGATACATGATAACGTTCATTTTTCCAAAGCATTTAGAATATCTTAATAAGGACAAAATACCAGTTGTATCCTATTCAGTCTCACACACAAGAGAAACTAGTAAGAGATGGTATGCTTCATTTCAGCTCTCTCTTTCCATCTTATGCAGGCACATTTAAAGATATTCCAACCTGAGTTCACTGTAATGCTAGTGAGCCAAGAGAACTGCAAAACTGTAATTTCATATAAACATGAATGGTATGTTTTCACCTTCATTTCTTCACTTAACTAACCAATCTGATATTCAATTATCTATTCACAACCAGAGTCCTCATTAGAGATGAGCAGAGCTATTCACATTTCTGTTGGACTTGAGTGAACACGTCTCTCACTGCTTACAAGTTTATTGCCATTAGCCCAGTAGGTTTGTTCTTCACCCCAAGACTTAGCTCAACCATTATGCTCCAGAAAAAGGAAAGTTCTGAGAACACTAGTACCAATACTACTCTACTTCTTCTGAGAGCCCACTTTTTTTTTTTTTCTCCTTCTGAATAAGCTATTAAAAGACAAAATAGAAAACTGTAGCAGATCCAACCAATAGTGAATTGCTTAGGCACTTTTACAAAAAGAGTGTTACTGGAAGAACAGAGGAGCTTTGGAAAATAATGATGAAGAAATTTAAGATAATAGGATGCTAATTAAAGGGGAATTATAGTGGAGATTTCATAATACTTATTATACTGACATGAATGCTGATGGCATCCAGATTGAAACAAGGAACTGAGGAATTACAAGCAATTAGGATTCAGATTCTGCCATTCTCCAAGAGCAGCAAGCTTCTCTGTGAGCAGGTAATACTAAGGATGAGTATCAGAGACAAACCCTAGATAAGTCTCAGTGTGATTGCTCTGCCACTATCATAGCAATAAATAATTAGGACTAAACTATACAGCGACCACTCTCAGTAGGAGTCTTAAATGTATGACTTAAGGGTAGGGCCACAGTATGAATGGATATTTCTATAGTCTAACTCCTGAACATACCTTAAAATGCACAATATACTTGACAGTCGTGGCAACATTTGCAGTACCTTACAAAGGTTGGCTCCCCTAAAGGTCAAATTATATAATCAAAATTAACATGAAATGGACTATGTTAATACACTTAAAAGAGCAATTTCAATGCAGAACTGTCAAATTAGCAAAAGATAATAAATGATAAATATGGAAATATTTGCTTGTGTTTAAATATCTGCTAATTTTTTTTAAATGATTCCTTTGAACAGTTTTTTTGTTTTCTTTTTTACTGACCTACAGAAAACTCAAAAAGCTTCAATGAGAGCAAGTATGATTTAGCTCTCATTTGGAATGTATAATAGGAGAGCATTAAAAAGTTAGATGGATGTTTTAGTCTACTTAAAATAAACGGGCTGGGGATTGAGAGTACAAAACTCAGTGTTGTGACTAGATTATATATCTGAAAAAAAACTGAGGGTCTGAAATTGAAGGTAACAAGTTTGTTGACACAATTTCAAGTCTCTGTAACATATATCCACAGTAATGGAAATATTGCCAAATAAAACACTTAATAAAAGATGTCAGTATACACTAGAAACAAGAAAAACTCTTATTCTTTGTTACTTAAAATATACTGATTTGTCTTGCTCCTGAAAAACCATATGAACTGTTGAAATTATTTACCTGCATCTTTGCACATTTTTAAAATATGATCTTCTTGGCCCACACTTATCTGTTAAATGGTACCTGGTACATTAGAATAGGACACCAATGGCCAAGTACTGGGATAAGGAGAAACTGACCCTGGACATGGAATGCATGTTACAAATCATCTAATTACCTTACCCCAGAGGCATTTTCACTAGTGAGGTTCTGCTTAATTCCATGCTTGCAGGGTGGGATGCAGCTGTGTACACCTGCAAAAGCAAAGATGTCTTTTGCTTCCCAAAGGGGATTTTGAATAGAAGAACACAGAAAATACTAAGCAATCTGTATAATCAGTCTGTTATTTCCTGAGAGGCTGAGACAAAAAAGCCAAGGTAATATTTTAATTCAGTTCTGACTCATTCTATTCTTAGATTCTAATATTATCTCTTCTTGAAAGTGCTCACGTGTGAAGCACTTTGAATTTAGAACACTACCTCCCACTCTCTTCTTCCTTGTTCTGGTATCTAGGGATCGTTTGCAAAGAAATATCACTACCTAAATGTCTTTTTGAAGGTCCTGACCTTAGCTTACCTTAAAATGAACACAACGCGTCATTTCAGGAATGTGCTCCTGCTTGTACCCATAAGAAAGGCTACTTCAGAAAGACAAGAGGCTGTCTCTATCCCTCTGATTTACCTCACTGTGTTGCCTATTTAAATGAACTCTGTGTCACTGCTATATTGTATGCAATGCAATATATAAGAGAACACAGGCGTCTGACAGCTCTGTGGTGGAATAGGAGACAGCGGCACAGCATGATAAAGATCAGCCAGGCAGATGGAGACAGAGGACTCCAAGATGAATGTTTCAGAAGTCTAAGGAGTGCAGATAGGTGTTCTGATGCCTGGAACCACATTACACAAAGAAGATAGTAAAAAAGATTTAAGGTCCACATAAAAAGGAAGAGGAAGGGCATCTTCAAGTGCATACAGGGAAAGAGATTTAAAATAGACTTGATTAGGATCAAATCTTGGAGATGAACAGAAGAAAAAGAAAACAAAAACAAAAGCCTATTCTTCTAACTAGATTTAGGCAGAGAAGTGTCATCTGCAATACAGTCATGGGAGCATCACATAGGGATGTGCCTTTGGGATGTTATTACACAACTGCCCCAGTATGGGAAGGAAGTGTAGGAAGAAATACTTCTGTTAAAGCATAACAAGGAATAGGAAAACAGTAAGAAATTCTTGTGGAGGCAACAGAATTTCTCCAATGACCTGAAAATTTAAAAAGAACCATACAAAAGTTGAAAAAAGATTACAGGTCGGAGCATAAATATAAAGGACAGCTCAAACAGCTCAAACCCTTTAGGACATGATCAGAAAGACACAGAAACATAAAAAGAAATAAGATAAGGTTCTCTAAATGCATAAAGACAAAACAGAGGCTTAGTGCTCAACCATAACAGAGAAAATGTTAAGGACTCAAAAAAAGATTGAAAATTTCAATAGTATCTGTGCTTTAGTCCTAATGGAAGGGAAGAAACAGACAAAATTACACAATTGTAAAAGCTTCCTGGATTCAAATAGTTAATAAATTTAATTCTATCCAAAAAATAAGGTGAAGATTAGGGGAAAATAAGAGGAAATCACATAAAGTCTTAAAATAATATAACTAATACCTCCCTCTGTAACTTATAATTTTGATCAGACCATAATGTCTCACTAGCCATAATTATCCTTTAAAATTTGCCTGGGAATTATCCTTTAAATTATCCTTTCCAAAAATATGCCTGGGAATGCAAACTTAACATTGTTATGATATAGTTAGCCTAGCTCCTATTCCTTAAACATTCTCATAAAAACACATAGTTCATTTCAACTTATTTTTGGAATTTGAAAAAACCTAAAACCTTGCATGATTACAAATTTTGTAATTTCCTAAGAGTCATTCTTGTCATATTAGTTTGATTTTTCCAACAACTTGCTTCTGTGGACAAAAGAATGTACCGGTGCTTCATCAGATTGAATACTTTGGCATGAAGCTGTAACCAAACCCAAAGATAAAGATATAACTTGTTTGGAAGATGTGATTCATGAGTAAAGAAAAACATAGTTTAGGCAGCATAGACATGTGGAAAATATATATAATCAGTTATATTAATTAAAAAAAAAAAAAAGTTTTAAAAAAAAAGTCTTTTAGTGAGCCAAGATCAGAACAGAGGAAAATTAAGTCCCATTTATATTATTGAAAATATATTTTTAAATATTAAGAATCTTTTTAAAAAAATTGCTCTGCTATTTCTCATGTGGCCAAGGAATCTTAGGCAAAAGCACTAAAATTTGCTATGAATTTACTTGAAACTACATATTTGCAGGGAAAAATGGTAGGAAGGGGGAAGACTTCATTGCTATCGGCAGCAGTGACTCAGCTGGGACACAACAGTTTCCATCCCTGACTTTCACCAAAGTCATGACTAACACCAAGAGACTCTATGTACATCCTGCTTCACACCATTTAATATCTTGTTCTGATGCCTTTTAATTTACTAATTTAAAGTATTTGATATAGTGCTACTGTGTTTACTGTAATGCCTGAAGCAGCAGTATGACTGACAGGTCTTATGGTTATGTGAGATAAGATTAGATTTAATTGATAAATTTATCAATATCTTATGGTATGAGATAATGTAGTTGAAATCGATCCTCAAGTGCTTTCCTTTAAAACAAACAAACACACAAAAAATGAAAGAAAAAACAGATCATTTAAATCTCAGGTATGCTTGTTTTTTTAGGTAAGATTAGGACTGATGCCTTTTTCTTAGCATAGCTTTCAAGGTGACCTCAAGAATAACTATCACAATATCTATCATCTGCTTTTATTCAGCCATTTTACTCAGGCTAACATTTCTCTGGGCAATTAAAGCATTATTTCACAAAGATACCCTTAAGCCCATCAGAAATCCCCCTATACTACATTATCAGACATTGATTTATTTTTCTCACAATTCTTTCTACAAACAGATAAAAAAAAAAGAGAATAATAATTTAAAACTGCATTTTTGTATTGGATTAAGTTATCACTTACAGTTAAAAATAATTAAAATCAAGTTTGGAAATGATAGGGCAAGTTTATGTGAGGAACTTTGCCATTTTGTCTGGAATAAGTATCGCAATTGATTATCTTCACCATGTGGCAGTTTGTAGAGGTGAATCTTTATGAAAAAGTCCTCTGAAACCCCATATTTATATCTGGGCCTGTTAGGTAGCAACTCAACAATCCCTGTTCAGTGAGGGTTACCGGCTGATTATTGAGTTGTATTATTCTGCAGTCCAGCAACATGCAACCAGTGAAAATACAGTAATACCTTAGCTACTGACCTTCCTTTACCTCCAAACACCTCCAGTTCAGTGTGTCAACAGTTGAACAGAGAGCTGATATTCTGTTTCTCAAAGGGAGGCATTACAGTGCTCTTCTGAATTACATGGCACAAAAGAAAGAAATGTTTATCTCTTGAAGACCCTTGCACAGAATCATAGAATCCTTAGAGCTGAGAGACCTTTAAGTCATCTAGTCCAACTCCTTTGAAATGAACAGGGACATCTACAGCTAAATCATGTTGCCCAGGGCCTGATCCAGCCTCACTTGAAAGTCTCCAGGGATGGGGCATCCACTACATTGTTCCAATGCCTCACCACCCTCACTATAAAAGACTTTTTCCTTATACCTAATCTAAATCTACCCTCTTCAAGCTTGAAATCATTTCCCCTTGTTATATCACAACAGATCCTGCTAAAGACTCTGTCTCCTTCTTTACTATATCTCCCCTTTAGATTTTTAGATATAAGCATGTTAACTTTTCCAGCAGTATGGCATTGTTGCATGTCAGAACCAACGACAGTAATGTCTGGCACAGAGAGTACCAGATATAGTCAGAAATCAGTACTGCAGGAGGCAATGATTAGTTTAACACAGCGACAATAGAAAAAGGATACCTATCATCTTCTCACAGAGTAGGGTTGGATGGGGCCCCGGGCAGTCTGATCTAGTGGTTGGCAAACCTATCCATGGCAAAGGGGTTGGAACTAGATGATCTTTAAGGTCTCTTCCAATCCAAGCCATTCTATGAGAATATGATACTTAAAATCATTACAAAATAGAGGAACTGAAAATGAAATAAATAACATAAATTGTATTGTTTTTCAAGCCCTATGTTCATTCCAATAGCATGATTTTTATACTTAATCTTTGGCAGCAGATTAAATTCATAACATACAAATGCTCAGAATAAAACTTTTTGTCACAGATCAAGTTTTATACTCCAAGTCCTTAGATTTTAACTAGCAAGACAGTCAGTTTGCAAGGTAGAGTCTAGGTCATTACTGCCTATTGCCTATGGTTCTGCATCAATGAGTATCTTGCAAGCATTAATAGACACTTTCTGATATCAATACGAGTATGGAACATGGTGCAATCTTGGCATCACTCAAGTTAGCTGTAAACTCCCAGGAGTTTGCCTTGACAAAAACACAAGCTTCTCCAGAGCTACACTTTCTTGCAGTAAATTTTGGAATTAGCTAAGGTCAGTGTGAGTCAGCAATAGATTTTAAGAGTTCTAAGATTTAGGAATTAATGAACAGCATTAAAAGATTCATTTTTTTATCAAGTGCTCAAGTTTAGAACTTAAAAAAAAATGTGAAGATTAAGACTTGAAAAAAAAAATAAATAAATAAAAATTGTGTAGTCCCTCAAAGAGGGGTGGGGACCAAAAAGGACATAATGGAACCAAATATAGAAAACGGTGAAGTTGGATTTTCCATAAAATGTTCATAAAAATATTTTTCAGAAAAGTAAGAAGAACTTGCTCACAGTTAGAGAGAACATGTTGCATCAAGGAAAACAATACAAGAACAATGCTCTGACAATGTATGTTTGTATACATAATATTCTGCAAGGTTACTGTGACCTTAAGTTGTCAAATCCCATGAATTTGCCTTGTAAATTTGAATTATCACTCATTTCCCTCCTTCTCTTGCTTCCTAGATTACTTAGGTTTCCCTCTCTGTTTAATTTGCTTGTTGGATCAGATCCTCCCTTTAGCAAATTAGTTATCCAGTTAATGTCAGGTTACCTTCAGATAAGCTGGGATGCTATTCTAGTTCTACAAATGAGCAATTAGAAAATGAGCTTTCCTGTATCAGAAAGAGGACTCTAAGGCTTTCAAAAATCATAGAAAATTAAAAAAGGAACTACACTGTTAAACGAACTTATGCAGAAAAAATAACACATCCTATTCCTATCCCATCTTAAGTTAACAAGCCAGTCTAATCAGCAGTAGTATTTTATCTTACTTGTATGTATGCTATCATCTGTCTCTCAAGTTAACATTATCTCCAATGATGTTAAAGTTCCATAAATAATAAATACTTGGTTTTATTTCCAAATCTGAAGGGAAACTTAAACTAGAATTCCATAAGCTAATGAGGGACTTACTGTACATGTTCAAACAAAAAAAAAAAAAAAAATTTTTTTTAATGTATGTTTAAGAGACTTGCAAAAATAGTATTAAATGTTTTTGTTAAAAGATGTTTGGAACTCAGTTTGGATGGCAGAGTTATCAATCTCTTAGTTGTGCAAAAGTCTTACCAGCTCTAGTATAAAGTTTTGGGAACTTTGCATCAGAACAATAAATCACTGAAATTGAGAGAAACTTCCACATCCATTGGCACAGAAATAAATCAGACGACTTCTCTCCAACATCTAGTCAACAAGCATAACAGAAAACACAACTAGCAGGAACATTAGGAGATTACCTACTTCATTTCTTTCCTCAAGCCAAAATCAAGTGTGTATCATCCATGCTTGACAGATACTGTCTAACATCCGGCTATGGTGCTTCCACAGCCTCCCAGAGCAATACAGTCCTTAAAGACAAAAAGTCTTCTGAGGTAATTGAGTCTAAATCTGCCTTGCTTTAATTTATTTCTTGTCACACACATTTCAGACATGGAAAGCAGTTTATCCTTTTCCTCTGTGCTACAATCTGTTATATATTCGAAAACTCTTATCATGTTTAACAAAATGTGAGCTTTTTCAACACAGCAGTTTTTTACTGCAAAGAAGAGAAAAGGAAATTTGAACTGGAATTGGGATCTGTTTTCATGAACAGAAAGCTGTGTTACCCTGTCACAATGAATATGGAGTGCCCTGTTGAAACTGCAATATAATATTAATGTTTAGCTTCAATGTGCTTATGCAAATTTTATGATGCGGGGAAGGATATAGATTGCATTTTGGAATGTACATCAAAGTTGGACAAATTTCCTAGAGACTTATGTAACCTCAATCTCTGGAGGAACATCTCTACACAAATGAAATTATTCATAGGTAACTGACTTCTCTGTTGCTGCTCATGCATGTTCATCTCTTCATTTAATTTAGGAAAGTATGAGTCAGGGGCCTAGATAACTTCTAGAAAATGCCTAGGCCCCTAGAAATTATCTAGAAAATTACATTTATTTATTTAACATAAGAACACATCTTAACAGGAGTTCACTGCACTTAGATAATAGCATAACTTGTTGTCTTTCGATGGGAAAAGAAAAATGTTCTCTGAGATACATGAGTGAGAAATAATTTAAAAGGAAATAAAAATAGCACAGCCAAGTTCTGGATGTTCACCTATTCAATTCAAGGCTGTGATACATTCTTGACTAATTGCTATGTAGAACTGTAAATCATCTCTTTCCAAGGTCAGTGGAATAATCCAAAGAAATACCTTAAATACTAAAGAGCTCTCCTGAGCTTGGAGAATCAAAATTATTTATTATAATTATAAAAATATTTATTATTTATTTAGAGAGACCTCATTGTGGCCTTCCAATACTTGAAAGGAGAATATAAACAGGAGGGAGAACGGCTGTTTATGAGGGTGGATAGTGATAGGACAACGGGGAATGGTTTTAAACAGAGACAGGGGAGGTTTAGGTTAGATATTAGGAGGAAGTTTTTCACTCAGAGGGTACTGAAACACTGGAGCAGGTTGTCCAAGGAGGTTGTGGATGTCCCATCCCTGAAGACATTCCAGGCCAGGCTGGATGTGGCTCTGAGCAGCCTGATCTAGTGCATATAGCAGACGATTTGAAACTAGATGATCACTGTGGCCCTTCTCAACCCAGGCCATTCTATGATTCTATAATTCTATGTCTAAAAAAAATAAAAATAAAAAATAAAAAAATCTATGTATTTCTATATAGAAAAAAATATGGAGAAAAAAAATATAAAAAATATTCTATGTTTTTTTTTTTAAGATTCTATTCTATGATTTAAAAAATAATTATAGGAAGTCCCATAAGGAAGGTGATATTGCTGGATCCTTTTTATAAGGTAAAGACAAGAAGAAGAAAACTAGACTGAAAGTGGATTTTCCTGTTTCCTTATTTTGACACTGCTTTTCAGAAAGCTACTTTTGTATTGCTTGTGCACAAACAATGCTTCGGCAAATCTTCTTTCAGCTATTTCTCTGCTGGTGGGAGACTAAGCCAGTTTCTTTATCAAACAGACAAGTAAATTCAGAACAATCTCTTCCAAAACTTTTTTCTGTATGAAGCAGAACAATCATTTACTATTAGTAACGCAATATCTAATATCTGCCACTCTGCACATTTCAAGTTCTGCATTACAAGGTAGAAAAACAGACTGTCATTCAGGCTCAGGACAGCTTATATTTGAACCAAAAACGTATTACTGTAGGTGATCAAGTTTTGTTATAAATCTTTGCATGTGTTTTGGAATGTGTATTACATGAGTGATGGTTACAAATGGGAAGAGGATAACTTAACTGAATGTTTATCCAGTCTGCGGGTGGTATTCAAGCACTGTGATTTTTCATAGAAAACCCTACTCAGTATTATTTTGTTTAACTTATTCATGCAAAATGTATTCACAAAGAACAAGGTTGGCAACAGCAACTTTTCCAAATATACAATTTAATGGGTGTTCCTAGCTCAGAGTTACCCTAGATAATTCTAGAAATAGTTCACAACAATAAGTAGGAAGAAACTTTCAGTCTAGTAAGATCTCCTTTTGAACATGTTTTACAGTCAAAGGATTGAGGTAAAACTGGCAATGCTTTCTGAAACAATTTCAGTACATTTGCACTAAGAGATATTTCAAAACAAATGAAATATTTTGCTTTTTCCTGACAGCAAACATACATATGTCAATCTGAAAGTACTGTCTCCTATTTGTTTCACAACAAACACAAAGAGTACAATAGCACTGTTTGACACAGCAAATTCTAAGCTACAAAATAATCTTTTTCAACACAGTCACCACCAGTAGCTACATATTTTCACCAGCAATGAAAAAGAGCCTGCATACTGCACTTGTAAAAATCTGCATGGCCGGAGTGTGGCTTGTCTTTCACATGACCATCACCACTGCTGAAACACACCATCCAACACTTCACAGTGCTCACATCCACTATTTGGTTTCCATAAACATTCAGCAAGCATCAGTCAATGTCAATGGGTGCAATTTTTTCTGCATTTTTTTCTGCACACCTTTGCGTCCTCTGCACTTCCATGTCAGAGACCATTCTGGCAGATTGCCTCTCTGCTGCCAACTGTCACAAGGCAAGAAAATGTAATGGAATATTGGTGGGCCTTTACCGTCCTACCATTAACATGTAACTATGACATCATCCAATATAATAAAATATGAGGCATTACTTTTGGAGCTACCCTCATGTTTTAGTGGCCTACTCTTGTTATTGGTGGTTCTTGTAATTATTCACACATTGTTTTATACTGCCACTGAGTATTAAGTTTGTTTTACAAGATTAATGTTTGTATGCTAAATTTAATATATTCCTTTGTAGAAATATAGCCAAAAAGGAATATAAATTCTAGGTCTTTTATTAATAAGAAATCTAGGAAAGCATTTATCTGCAAGTAAATGTATCTTTTTTCAGTTGTTTTATCCCACATATTTTTCTTTCAAACACATCTTTTTCCATTGAGCAAGTTGTAATAGAATCTAGCAGTCTCAATACGTTACTAGGCTTCTGGATGGCAACTGTATATAGCACTGTTTATGATCGGCTAGGATATTGCACAGACTGAAAAATGTAACACCAGGCTGATGAAATGTTCCCCTTTTGTATTTTATAGTGAAAGCTGGCAGAAACATTTCCTAATTTAGAATGTTTTTGTTTGACTCCATAATTTGACATTCTCTGAAGAATAATCTGTGTTTCAAATGCTGTAAGATTTACGTATAGAAGTTACTTCTGCTAACAAAGAAGGGTGGTCCAGTCTTACTTCTTTTATGGAAATCTAAACAATTTTAAACTTGAAGAGCTTAAAGAGAGTTGAGGACTTGAGGTTTTCCTAGTTTGAGGAGCAACAAAAAGTAAACACTTCAGTTACTGTTTTGGATGACACTGTGAAGAACACAATTCTTGTAAGTATGTTCTATGGTAGCCTCAGAATTTCCTCCTCAGCTCTTATGCATAAGTCCTTACAGTTCTAAGATATAACTGAAAGAGCACGTGGACAGAGGGATTGCACGATATGTAGTGTATAAAGAAAAACAGCAAAAAAGGTGAAGAATGGAGGGAATAAAGCAGAAAATTTCATGTAAATAACAAAGAATGGTCTAAACTGGAAAACAGAATGAGCATCAAGATGCTGATGAGATTGTTTCTCTAATTTATAATCAGCACTACACAGAGTTAAATGAACATGGTTGTGTCATTTGTTAATAATTAGGACAGGAAATGAAACTGCTTATTTGCACCAGGCCATATCTCTCAGAGACAGGGCTGAGAGGTAACAAGTAAATGTTAAGAGACTTCAGAAGTTTAACCTAACTTAACTTCTAAAATTAAGAAAGTCCTGGGCTCAAAAAGTAAGAACAAGATTCTTAAGATCAATATATTGACATTCATACAATCACAGAATCAGGAAAACACTTCCAAGATCATTCAGTCCAACCATCCACCTGCCACAAATATTTCCCCACTAAACCATGTCCCTTAGTACAACATCTAATTTTTTTCTTCAACATCTACAGAGACAGTGACTCAATCACCTCCCTAGGCAGCCCATTCCAGCTCCTGAACACTCCTTCAGAGAAGAAGTGTTTCCTAACATCCAGCCTGATTCTCCACTGGTGCAACTTGAGGCCATTCACTCTATTGCTAGTTACATGGGAGAAGAGGCTGATCCCCACCTCAGTACAACCTCCCTTCAGGTAGTTGTAGAGAACCATAAGGTCTCCTCTCAGCCTCCTCTTCCCCAGACTAAACAATCCCAGTTCCCTTGGCCGCTCCTCATAAGACTTGTGCTCCAGACTCCTTTGTTGGCCTTCTCTGGACCATGTATCAGGGCCTCCATGTCTTTCTTGTACTGAGTGGACATAGTACTTGAAGTGCAGCCTCAGAAGAGCTGAGTACATAGGGATGAGCACTTTTCTCCTTATGCTGGCAACACTATTTCTAATACAAGACAGGATGCCATTGGCCTTCTGGGTCACCTGGGCACACTGCTGGCTCATGTTCAGTTGAGCATCAATCAACACCCTCAGATCCATTTCTTCCATATAGTCTTCCAGCCACTCTGCCCCAAGACTGTAGCACTGCCTGAGGTTGTTGTGGCCAAAGTGCAGGACACTGTACTTGGTCTTGTTGAACTTCATCCCATTTGCCTCACTCCAGTGATCCAGCCTGTCCACATCCCTCTGTAGGGTCTTCCTACCCCCAGGCAGATTGACACTTCCTCCCAACTTGGTGTCAATTATATATAAAATAATTGGTCTGATATTTAAAGACAGATGGAAAGAAGGCATTTAGAACCTCAGCCATTTCCTTGTCCTCTGTGGTCATGTTTCCCATCATATCCATTCTCCCTAGCCTTCCTCATTAGAACATTCTGTTTAATATAATTAATTCTCAGAATCTAATTCTAAAAACATCTAGTCAAGATAGCCTAATAGTAAAAATCAGGCAACAGAAGTTTTCAAATACCAAAGATTCACCCCCCCCCCCCCCAAAAAAAAAAAAAAAAATCTATAAACCAATCAAGATAAATCAAATATAGGTATATACTGAACATCACATTCATTTGTCTGTGTCAAAATCCTTTCAGATGCAATTAGCTGTTTACAGGTCAACTGTAAAATGTTGAAGCAGGTGGAGAAAAAAAAAGTCACACTACCATTACAGACAAAATTTTAAAAACAATATACTAAATAGACTCCTACTACTAACACTGTGGTTCAATTCGTAGACACCATATGATGCAAGAGTTGACTGTTTGCTTTAAGTACTTATTACAGGTTCTGGCAATTATAAACACCTACTAACTTTTATCTTCTTTAAACTGCTCAGATACCTTGATATACCTACTGCCATTCTCAAGATGGATGCGCCATTTTTAGAATCTATCACTCCTTACTATCTTTGCAGATGAACATTTAACTGGTACTAAAAAAACATCTCTCAATATTAATAATGAACCTGTAACCCAGATTCATTAATGCTACATTACAAGAAAATTTATAACAATAATTTCTTAAGATTTTTCTATATTCATCATTTATGGCAGACCTTAAAATTTATGAATTCACTTTGATTGTAACTGTCCATCCAACACAGTATCTTTATTTCATTGTATCACATCATGCATACTGATCATTATTTATTAGCAAATGAATAGGTTGGTAATTACACTTCCTCAAAGTCACACTGTGCATCTCAGTGAATGTTGTAGGTTTTGCTTTTTCTAGAGAAAAAGCAGAACATCCATGTAGTTATCTCCATAGGATCAAAGATTAGTACCACATTCTGCTCAAGCAGGGCCATCCAGAGCATGCTGCTCATGTCCAGATGGCTTCTGAAGGTCTTCAAGGAGTGAGACAAACTCTCTGGGCAACTTGTCGCTATTTCATCACTAATTTGTGCAATTGTGAACAATATCCTTAAAATTCATAACTGCTTACAGTTCTGGCTTTAAAATGTGTAATTTAACAATTATTGGAAGGTGTGCTGAGTTTTGGTTTGTGGGTTTAAGCTTGGCTTATTTTCATCAGCAAACTATTGTAAATAGTTTCAATTTTTTTTTAATTTTATTTAATTTAATTTTTCTGGGTAGAAACAACTTTAGCAAACCATATGAAGGAGAAAGGTTTTTTTCATTTTCTCCTATCTGGGAGAGAAAAAAGGAACAGAGAAAAAATGCAATGAAAATACAAATTTTGGCTGAGCTCAAGAAAATAAAATTATAAAATTATAAGCAGTGGAAAAGGTTCTCAGAGATTTATCATGTAGTTTCTTGTCTGTGTATAGGAATGAGAAAATACATTCCTTAACCAAACTTTTAAAGAAAGGGAAGAAAGAAACATCTAAAGATAGAGAACCTGATAATTGTCTGAAAATTACAGTTCAGAAGCGGTAACTCTTTTTTTTTAAATAAGCATAACTGAACTATTTGAAAAGATGTTGAAGACTCCATAAGTAAAGAAATAGCTTGAGGGGAAAAAAAAAAAAGGATAGAGGAAATCAAAACAAGTGGTTTAAAGATTACTAGAATGCTTCCTGTATAGTATTTAAGTCAATTTTCTTTTATACAGAAAAGAATGCTGTTAAACAGATACAAGAGATTAAGCAGACATATTTTAACAGAGCTTCTCATATCCTATTGTTTTGCAAATAATGAAACAGACCACACTGTTTACAATTCTATGAATCTGACATTTGATTAAGAAATCAAGTCTAAAAACAGAAAATATAATCTTGTCTCTTTCCAGCTATGTTGAAAGCTTGAAGAGCCGTATAAACTGAAGAAAAGTTCTATACTGATACATAAGGAGCAGGTATTCTCCCCGTCCATTTTGATAAATATGTTTATCAGCTATGCTTTTCTCCTCCAGTAGGACTCAGTTACTTATGGCATTTCCTTTTTCATTGCTGGAATATTCTTAATGTTTCATGAACACTGAAGCAAAGTTCCCCATATGGAATAGGGGAATCATTCCTGCATTTGTGTTTGTTAGGACTGGAAATGCCATTTCAAGTATGTGTTACAACATTTACAGCACAATCAAGATTTATTAAAACTACTCCACAGAGCACCATTGTAAAGAATTTATGAACTGTAAAACTGCTATAAAGGTCACTTGAGATGCAAAAGTTTAATTTGGAGTATCATGTTATGGTGTAGTACTGCTAAACTTAATGCTTGTTTAAACAAATGGCTTGAGGATATTTGTTTCAGAAAGCGGGGATTATTAACTTTAGTAAAACAACTTTATTTTATCTATTTCTTTCCTGCTTTGTTTTTTTAAAAGGTAGTTCACCTTATGTTTACTAATCCTTTATTTTATTTCTATGAATATAAACCTAAGAAATACAAGAAAAAAATATTTTTAGGGTTTTTTTAATAGTGTTTAATAGCATCATGCATTATTTTATTGTTTGTCTCTCTTTCAAGGTTTAATGTTCCAGTTCGTGTCATTTATTTTCTTTCATCACCAGCTGTAAATATTTAGAAAACAACTTTTATCTGGAAAAAGAATGAAAAACATCATAAATACTTAGGAAGGTCTCAGAAATTGAAGTTAGAAGACAAGTTGTTATTTGCAGATAACAAGCTAGAAAGGCATATGATACAAACTCTATAACTCATGACTGAATTAGTGATCACATCACATGGGTTAATCTTTGTGCACGTACAGACCTCAAATTAACTGTACATAGAGAGAAGTTTAAGATTAGGATTCAGACCTAACTTCAATCTTCCAAACCTTAGAGACATCCCTTGCTAATATGCTGAAAGGAATGCCTTTAAACTATCAGGAAGCTGCACATGCCAAAAACCTGCAAATTTGTAAATGTTAAACATTTATTATTTGCCAGCAATAATAGCTTCCTGTTAAAATTGGCAAGGTTGATTAATTTCTTTCTCTCAGCATTTTATTGAGGATTTAGAAAGTTAACAGGGAAGCTGTAATGGGTATCCTAACAAATATCTAGATTTGGTCCCTAGATAGGCAGTGCTATTAAAAGATTTCATGAACTGACTTAAAAATACATATTATTTACAGGTCAATAACATTAGATCATGTATTTAAAGATCTTTTAGAAAACAAGCTTCTGTATTATTATTCTTTATTCTAGGTCACAGGAAAAATGAGGTGGGTGGAGAGAAAGAATGAAGAATAGGCTTGTTGTACTGGTTGGAAGAGGATATGAAGGGACACTGGCTGTAAGATTTACAGTGACTTCTAGTACTCATATAGGCTCGTGGCCAGTTTTGTTCATCAACATTTAACTAAAGCAAGTTCAGTCATGCAAATGCCCATGAGGAAGGCAGCTATTAGAATATTTATTCCAGATAAATAAATGCAGAAGACTCTGGGGAGATCCCCTTGCAGCTTTTGCATACTTTAAAGGAGCTTTTGATCAGGAGGGAGACTGGGCAGTTAGCGATAGGACAAGGGGAAAGGATTTAAACTAAAAGAAGGTAAATTTAGGTTAGATGTTAGGCAGTAATTCTTTACTCAGATGGTGATGAGGCACTAGAACAGAATGCCCAGAGAAGTTGTGGATTCCCAGCTCCTGGAACCATTCAAGGCCAGGTTGGGTGGAGCCCTGGGCAGCCTGATCTACAGGGTGGCAACTCTGCCCATGGCAGGAGGAGCTGGAAGCAGACGACCTTTCAATGTCCTTTCCAAACCAAACCATTGTATAATCCTAGGATAAAGAAAGGGTTCAAAACTGATCAAAATATTGTTAATTTTAGAGACAGAAAAAACAGCAACATGTGTTACCTACCATGTGTTATCTACCAATACGAAAGCTCTATTATTAGAGTGCTTACTCTATCTTTCACTGCAACAAATTGCCCATGGTTCTTGATGTATTTCTTCAAGTTTTAAATTAACAAACCAGCTGTAGAAGCTGTCACTGAAGAATGTTTCTGTGTATTCATTTTCAGCATGAGATAGCGTTCACCCTGTAGATTCAGCAGTCTGCATAGTTTAGGTCTTCTTGTTATTATGGGTACTGCATTCAGAATAAGCATATTTACTATAAAAAAGAGGGGCTGTTTTTTTTTGTTGTTTGTTTTTGTTTTTTGTTTTTTTTAAAACCTTTACACAGCATGTACAAATAAAGAAGCGTGTACTGCCATGAAATATTTAATCAGAGCCATAGGAAAAAGTAATTTCCTGAGATCCATGTGCATGTATTTCCAAATATATTCTGCCAACCCTTTGATAAAACTTTCATTTAAATGCCAAGTTTTCCAAGAAAGCAATTTAGGTTTTTGAATAGTGTTGCATATTTCAGGGGGAAAACCAACTTTGTATTTACTTATTAACTTACATTCTACATAGCAGGATTATATTTTTTAACTCAAAGACCTCATGCATACACCTCTGTGTATCAAAAATATTGTTGTACTCATCAACACAATGAAAAATATGCCTTCAGGATACACATATGAGTTTTCTTGTGATGTTTGTTCTTCATGACTAGTCAAGTATCCTTGCCAAAAACAGCAATCTATGCAAGTTGCTATGACAGAAATACCTCCTATTTAGTTCCATGGAAATTACAATAGACACAGTGAGTACAACAACACTGACAGAGCAAATTCTCAGCTACTAAATACTCTTTTTCAACATAGTCACCACCACTAGCTATGCATTTTTGCCAGCAATGAACAAAAGTTTGAAAGACATGCTCATAACAAGCTGCATGGCTGTCCATATCATGGCCAGTCTTTCATTTGGAACATGGCTGTTCCAAATGCTGAAACACACCACACCACTGTGTCCACATCCACATTTTGGTCTCCAGAAAACTTAGGAAAGCATCAGTGAGTGCTATTTTTTCCACATGGAAGTTTTAGTTTCACACCACTGTTCATATGCACTTCCATGTCAAATGCCATTTTTTCAGACTTCCCCTCTGCTGCCATGTGCCACATAGCTAGAAAATGTAAGGGAATGTTAGTGCAAAGATTCAGCATCTATAGCCATACCATCACCATCTGCCTCAGACATCATGGGCTAATATAATAATAATAAAGGAGGCATTACTTTCAGAGTAGCTCTCATAGCTGATGCATGTTATTAATCAACTCAGCAAATGCTGTCTTTTCTTTGTGGAACACGTATCACTGCAACAGAGCCAGCCCATTATCATCCAAGCAAGATCAGAGGATGTATATATCTATTAATCAGTGTTATAGCCCACTTTAAATCAATTCCATGTCTAGTGCCTGCACTGTAAAGTCAAGAGCATACACAACAAATAGCAAACCTAAAAGAGATGCATAAGAATTGCAACAGTAACAGTAGAAAAGAAAATAAGGTACTAAATACCTTGCAGATACAGAAAGTTTTTCCATGTGAAATTTTGCATCACCATCTATAGAATCAAATATTGATGGGGATTTTTGGCAGGAAAATAAAATCAGATTCAAGTAATCATTAAAGAATTATGTAATTTTTCTCATGCGTTTTTGGGTAAAATAAATGAACTTTTCACATATTATTTGTTTCTGACATTTCTTCATAGGAGTGTTGTATATGTTTACAAATGCACAGTCTTCAGCTACACGTGCTCCATAAAATCCAAGACATATTCTCATATTTTCCATACTCTGCTGTCATAAATATTTAGTCATTGGAAAGATGGTAACTAAGTATAGAACACACAGTAGATTGTTCTCCTCCACCGGTACCAGGAAAGATCAATGTATACTTGTGCATTTTATACTGTTGTATAAAGATAATTTTTTAAATAATTTAACATGGGTTCCTTTTATGATAAAAAAAATGCCTCTTTTTGGTGTTTGACCCAAGCAAATACAAGGAATCTTAGTTAATTTGTATAATTTTTTTGTTTAATAATTAAAAATAATTATAAATTAATTTTGTATAATTTAGTTAATTTGTATATGAATTAGAGCACAAGAAAGTGATTTACCCTCACACAATGATCTTCTTAACATCACAAATATTAATTACAAGATATTTGTCTGTGTTTCTGTGGGTGCGTACAGCTTAACATTCATATTAAATGCATGTAAGCAAATATTTTCAAAGAAAAGCAAGAGATGGAATGTAGGTAATTTGAAAAACTTTTGTTCAATAACAATTTTAAATTGTGGCTTTAAAAATAATTGAAAAAGCATAAAAACTCAAATAGAATAGAAACATACACTGTTTCAGACCCCACACTCTGAAGACAGAAGCATTGTTATTTGGAAACTACAGCAAATCTCTTTACAGAAAATGGCTGGAAGGTAAATTAATGTTGATGTCAAAACTATATATTGGGAGGGCCTCTGGCTGTTCTGATGCAGCTTAATAAGTGTCTTAGCTGCTAGGTTTTTTAATTTGTTATGTCTTCAATTCAGGAACAAAATATAAGTTCATTTCTCTGCATGTATGTATGTAAGGACAAGTAAGGGCAAGGAATAGAAAACTGAAACATTTAAAGTATTCTTCAGTTTGTATCCTTTATAGCCCAGCTACAGCAACCATACGTACGGCATTCTGTAACTATGCATGCAGATCCAGCACACACTAATAAAATAAGTACAGTTAACAAAGAGATATCCTTACTTTAACGTGAGAATAAGTTCTAAATTTCCATGTTTTTGAAATAGCTACTTATCCAGACAGCAGGCTGAGCATCCAGTCCTCTCACAATTTCCCACTTGGAAATTTATCATGTTACTGGCTTCTACCCCTGATGTCCACAGTCAGGATTTCATTTTAAAATAGTTTCTTCTTTCACAGTCCATGCAATCCCATTTCTACTTATTTTCCTTCATTTTTATTTGTGACAGAAAAAAGCAGCTTGAGAAACAAACGTTTCTCTGAAGAAATAAATCAATCTCAAATATTTTTCCTTTTTTTTTTTTTTTTTTACTTCAAGGTTTTTGTTAAGATAAAATATCCAATAATTCTCTCAAGAGCAGAAATAAAGAGACATATTTTCTGAAAAGCCAGTTCTAGCAAATATAGGAACGCAGTCACTCTGCACAAATCTTAAGTATTAATACTGATATCCCCAGAATACCATACAATTTTGCCACATAGCTGAAAGTCAGCTTTTAGAGAAATAAGACTCCCATTGACATCCATAGAGTTTTGCTTAGGGTTGTAATGCAGGTTCAGACTCTAAATCACAGTGTAGCTGTCAGACTAAGCCAGAAACACTGCCAGTGCATCATTTCTTGTTCTCTGTATTTCAAAAAACAGTGTCACCCACTCACAGTTTAACAATTTTATTTAAACAAATCTATATGTAACTGGTTGACACAACTACGTATTTCCATCTCTAGAATTAAGTAGCATTAGATGTAAATTTGATAACGTTCAAAGAGTTTCCTTAATCACTTCATTTTCTTTTGTAGATACTTTTTGTAGCTTTTCCAGCTAAAATAGAGGAAGAAGTTTTTTATTTCAAAAGTCATATACTGACATTGTCTTTAAATATCCTTATAGAGTTTAAATACTAAAAATCCCCAGGCTTCATTTCTGTTCTTTCTTCACAAAAATTCATAATTTTTTAGAACGCCCTTTGTCTTGCAAGAATAGTTGAAGAATGAAAGTACAACTAAATTAGGTACTACAAACCTAAACATTAGAGACAAAAATAAAAAATAAATGATACTGAACAACATTCATGATGACAATACTTGTGGTGTTAAGAATAAAGCATTAATACCTATACAGCAGTATACTAGCTTCTTACAGTGATATACTGGAGCAGAAATAATTTAAAAAGGACAGGCATTTGTAAGCTAGATAGAAAGAAAAAAAACTAAACAGAGGCCTCAAGAGCAGAAATGGCTCAAAAAGATGAAATAAGAACAGTCTAATAGCATGGAGATACTGAAAAAAGATCAGTTCTGAGCTGAAGACAGTTGAAGAAGCAAGATGGAGAATAGCTCATCTTTACAGTGAGAAGGAAAGAGGGAATAAAATCTCGGTGAAATAATAACAGGAAAAAGTAAGTCTGGGGCTTCTCTGTAAACTAGTTTTTAATTATTTTTATGCAGACTGAAGCTGCAGTCTATTGCAAATGAGAGGCCTCTTTGGAAGGACTGGCTTTGAATGTACTGATGCAGAAGTGTCTGATACTATGGAAATAAGTAAGCATTTGATTAATATTCTTAAAAGTGTTGCTTTTAGCTGCTTATCTGTGTGAAATGTGAACACTCAGACAAAAGCAATGTCTGCTATGAAAAAAAAAAAAAAAGAGGGAAAGAGGAAAAAAAATAGTGTTACCTTTTTAAGTCTTGTTTAGCTCAAAATAGACTTCTCAGCAATTCTTTGTTAGAATCAGGTATCATCCATAAAATAATTCTCTGGAATAAAGGATATGTTTGTTCATACAAAATAAAATAAATATGCTGCAGTATTTGTTTACAATGTCTTCTACTAAATTTGGTATACAAATGAGTTAGAAGAGTTTGCAGCTCTTAAGTTAATGTAGGTTAATGAATTAATCAGGATAGTTCACCAGATCTTAATTACATAGGCTTAAATATCAAGTTTTAAAATGGGAAAATTAGATGCTTTCATAAATTAATAATTTTGTGAATTTTGTCTGCCTGTGAACAAGACAAATAGGATTTTTTCAAATAACTTAGTTTAAAAGCTACAGTTTAAATTCTCCTTAGACATCTTTAATAGCATGACCTATTTATGAATAATTGCTGTTGACACAGGATTTACACATGTCCTTACACTGTGTTATTTTCTCAAATGCAAACAAGACGCCTGCTGAGTATTAGCTACAGGAAGAATGTTAAATATGAATCAGTAAGTAATTACCCCTGGAACTTAATTCATCTTTAAAACAGTATTTTATGGTATTTTTTTTTCTCTATGTGAGGAAAAAGGACATTGTTATACAGAAAGAAGAAAAACACTCCCTTTCAAAACACAAGGATAATTTCAACACCATAATGACAGATCAAGATAGGTTTTTCTGATACAATTTGCATTGAACAAGCATGTCTGTATGACTTTAAAGAGTTTTCTATCTTTGATGTAATCTGCAACTCTATATAATCTCAACACAAGTCTTGGCGTGTTGAAGTACTTGTGATTGTTAATATTACAGCATGAGTTTAATTTCTTTCAAAAACTAGATTTAGTCCAGTCACATTTCAAGATAATGTTCAAAGCAAAATAAGGACAGACCCAATGGCATGTACTTGGAGACAGAAAACATGGACAGATTTAAAGGAAGAAAACAGAATAACTGGTTGACCAAGAAAAGCGAAATTATTTGCTGTGAAGTCTATATGGAAAAGGAGGCAAGTAGCTGCATAAGAAAATAATTTAAAACTTCAGGACTCTAAGAACATGCAAAATTAATTATGGTCTTAGCACTTCTGCAAGACTTGGACCTCCATCCGTACTCTGCTCTCACTTGGTCTTGCCTAGAGAGTGAAAACTGGGCTACAAATTGCAGCCCTTCAGGAAAGTTTTCTGACTTAATTCTCCAGACGTCTGGAAACTATTATAAATAGAAGGCAACCATTATCCCAGTAGTACTCTGGCATTTTAGGAATATAAACCCACCTCCTACAGAGTTTGCAGGGTCTCTGTCCTATTTGGAGGTGTTGGATTTTTCTAAAGAATTTACTAGATGCAATTTTGAGCTGAAAGACATTTTCTGGATCTTATTTTGGCTGCTTAGATGATAGCTAGAATTGAAGAGAATTGAAGAGTTATACAGGATCACAAAAATTAACTAAGTTACATTCAAACATGCTTGTCTTGATCAAGGAGCAAGATTACTAAGTCTTTCACCAGTAGGTATTCAAATAAAGTCGATTTATTAACAGCACTTTTTTGGATAAAAATGGTGCTTTCGTCTAGGCAGACCCTGTGGTGAGGCAAGTGTGGTTAATGTAATGACAATTGTCCCACTACTGGCATAATTAAAAGTTGTGCTAAATGAAAACCTCTTATCAGTGAAATGCAGCTAATATCAACGTTGAATTTAATTTGATCTACAATTAGGAAAATTGTTATCTGGTCATTTTGATCAGCTATAAATATATATTTTTTCTTTTCTTTTGCTGCTTGAGTGGAAAAAAGGACCCTATTTTTCTAAATGAAGTGTTTAGCAAGACTTTTGCTCCAGAAGCAGGTTTTTTTTTTTTTTCTGAACAGTTTATGGTCAGATACAATAGCTTTTACTGCTAAGCTTTTAATTACACCACTGGCGTAGTTTTTCATCAGGCAACTTTTTAAAATGAAGTCAAACAATAGCTAGGAACAACAGCTAGGAATGACATTAAGCCAGAAAAGCGTAGTTTTTGGTACTAGGAGCTATGCTGGCTATCCTATTTGTGTAGTTCTTTACTTGGGTACTAAATCTAACTGGAAACACATTGGAATGCTGAAATCAGTCTTTCTGAGATATGAACTGAATCTGCACTGATGTTTGGAGGTCAGATGTTTCTTGGAGATATAATGCCACCAGTTCTGCACACACCTTCCCTCTACCAAAAAAAAAAAAAATATATATATATATATATATATATCTCCCAAATAAGTTAAATCAAACCTTAAATTTTCTAAATAAATAAATCCTAAAGGTATAGATATTCTAAGAAAGGCAACCATGCACTTAAATTATAGAAGACTCAGGTCCCAGTTAAGTGTTAGGAGTGATGGACAAAGATCAAAAGTAACACTCCACATTTCATGTTCTTGCTTAAAAAATATGCCAAGAATTTATCCTGCATCATTTTCTACTTTTCACTTTCTTTCATTGCAGATGAACTGTAGGCAATGCACAGTATGTGATTCTTATTCCTACAAACATTCATAGCTAACTCATTGAATCATGTCAGTGTTTGTTGTGAGATACAGAAAAAATGAGCCTGTCTTGGTTGCTCTTATCTCTGAAGATAACCTCTATTAACATTTTTATCTGAAAGTTCCTTTGGGGATATACATGAATTAACTAAAGACAGTGGGATAAGCTTGCTACAGACCAAATATTCTGCTTTGCAGAAGTTAAATTTTACAAATATCATCTGCCAGCTTTAAGGGCTTAATCCTAAATATCAGAGGTGCCAAGCATGGCTTGTATAAGCACAAGATTAAAAAAAAAAAAAGATGAGCTGCAAAAGGGGCACAGCAAAGCTTGCCACTGCATTAGCAGGAAAGCTCTGCTACATAAATGTCAGCTTGCTCCCATTCGCTGCCAGATGTTAAGGCTAAAGACAAGAGAGCATTTAGTCCTTGCTGACAGTTCAGGATGACACTTGAGAGCGATCAAAGTGCCTGGAGAAAGGTGGGCTCATCTCCCCTCTGCGAGGCAGATGAGCCAAGAAGTCTGAATAGCTTTGACAGTAACAAACCAGTACTTTGCTCCTCGTCCACCTGTGAAAACAGTGCTGCTGATGCTCTCATCTCCCCTCTTGACTGCATACAGCACAGGGACCAAAATGACTCTCTATCTTATAATCCCTAATTTTTTTCCCCACACAGAGACATTTATACAGCACAGTTCCTGTATTTCAGCACTCTCGCGTTTGCATTAAATCTGGCATGCTGTGTATCTGTTTAGCATTAAGCATGAATGCCTTCCTTTTAAAGGAATTTCTCTTTACTTTGTATGCTTTTTTTTCAAAGAGCTCTCAAAAGCCCTAGACCAAACAGCCATTTTTAATTTTAATGAATAAGGTATCTCAAATGAGGGGATCCCAAGGCCCCCTGGCTGCTTTTGAATTCTGCATGAAAAGGAGAACTTGAACTCTGCTCACAAAGCACTGTGTCCACTGGATAGTTGTTTTGAAGAAAAAAATCCTGCAGATATCACGAGGAAAACAATTCTGCAAAAATTCCAGATTGCTGGCACATAATTTGCAATATTAAGCATTGTCATTTCCTTGCCATTACTCTTCAACTGTCATTTTAGTATAAAAATTTAAGTATTTGATCTCTACAAGATATTGAGCATTATAGAAACATTCAAACCTAATTACAAAGTGACTTAAATTTTAAAATCTTAATCTCTGTTTGAAACCTTCCATTTGGAATTGTTTTCATATCTTTTTATTCAGTGTTCTGAAATAGAAAATAACTGTGAAATAGAACAAAAATTAAGAACTCTCACAAATTAATTTGCTAATCACAAAACATTCGTAATTCAAGTTAATATAAAGCAGCATAAAACAAAACGGATGGAATATGGCTTTTCTCAAGCCACAGTTTTTCTTTCATTCTTTTTTCTTAAGTTTTTCTCAGAGTCTTTTCAACAGCAAAGATAGACATATGCACTAAAAAAAAAAAAAAAAACAAACCACGTGATATCTGCCTAAGCTCAGAGGATGTAGAAAAATCTGTGATCAAGTCTTGCTGTCTGAAACTGTTGCTGTAGCATTAAAACTTGTCTTACACAACGTACGTGAATATCAACACAGACAAGGTTTGTTCTCATACTGTATTCACAGTTTCTTTTCTGTGAAAATCTGAACTATAATTTTCACCTTAGAGCAGAGAAAAATTGTGCCTTGATGGTATTTTGAAATTTACAGATTCCTTACAAATACATAAAATGTGACTTTTATTAATTTTAAGCATCATCTTCACAATTTCTTAATAATTATGAGCTTTAAAGAAATTAATACTTTAGCAAAAAAGAGAAAAGCTGCCAAAGGAGACAGGCACACTAAAAGTCTGTTTACAATTTTTACAATATTTACATTTACAATATTTACATTTTATATTTATAGCAAGCATTAAATTTAATTTAGGAAAATGTGCAAGTTTTATTTCAATGTATTTTAAAAACAAATGTGATCTTACTTTAGAAAAGAATGTTTATTCCCAAAATACAGTGAGAAAAAAAGAGGATAAAATGTATAATTCAGATCTGACAGATGTAAAATTAGCATTGGTGTTTTTTTCTGATACTGTTATTCTCTATTCTGTATTCTTGCTTTTATCAGGCCTGAAACATTTCTGTTTCCAATTTCCCTAAGAGGAAAATCTTGTTTTCCTCTATATAATTAAAATGAAGCAGGAGAGCAGTGGATGTGGTATAAGAAATAGCTATGTGTCTCAACAAATAGTTAAGATCTTGGTGGATGTTCTGCACACATTTATGCAGGCTTAAACAGCAAAAAGAAAAAGAGAGGAGACAGAGATACCAATGAATTTAGAGAGATAAAAGGAAAGAATTAAATTCAAGGTGGCAAAAAAAAAATAGTGCAGAATAATAGGAAGGATAAGCATAAGCTAAGTTATAAGAAGAAATGAGAATCATGTTTTCACCCTCAGGGAGGAAATTCTAATTTCTCTGAAACCATCACAGGACTAAAGACTTCCATCAAGGCTACGTATAGGACCAAACTATCTTTCCCTTTCAGGCTAAATATAACATGAAGTTTGCATATTGAATATAAACACTAACTCGAGACAGACCGTGCCACCAGAGAAACCTGAAGGTAGTCAGTGGAGTGTATCCACCAGTGAACAATGCTCCTGGAGCAAGGAATCATTAGTCATCTGTGTAAGTGCCTCCCTGCAGCCTGTGAAAATCAGGACTGCCATTACCCAGCATTGCAAGAGGCTCTGAAGTCATTCATCACGAATCAGCAAAACAGGATAAGGTCTTCAACAGAATCACCAGAAATCATAACACTGTGTGATGAATCTTGAAAACAGCAGTTAAGCTATTTTACATCACATCAGATAGCATAAGGGAAATGGAAGGATACATCTCATAAAGTAACCAAAAAAACCTGCATCACAGTATTAAATAAGAATCTGAGATAGCATGATTATTTTTAAAGACTCATCTATGCCCATCCTTTGTTGTTTTTTCCCTGGCTAAACTATTACAATGGCAGCAAACAGGAAAACAAAAACAAACAAAACTGAGATCACAATAATATACAGTATTTCACCATGAGAACCATGTGTGAAGCACTGCCAGGACTTTGCTACTACAAAATCCATGTAGGAATGACACCTCAGTTTCAGGGAAGTTTGGAATTCAGAGATGTCTGCTCAAACTACACATGCTTGAAAAAGGATTTTTTTGAGCAAACTCATGTCACTAGCGTGAATTTCCAGAGGCTGAAAGGCTTGCTTATTTTACATTTATCTTTTGAATGGTGACGATTATGAGTCTACCAACTAGCCGGATTTTTTCAATTTATTTTTTTTAAAGCAGATATTGAACATATAGCTCCTTATTATTTGAGTTTTCTTCGTTCAACTCTTAAATAACAACACTAGAGTGCTTAAAATATCTGAAAAAATAACATATGAAATATCTAGTGTGAATGCTGAATAATTCATGGAAAATCTGAAAGATAACAGCTGGAAGGATGCTAAATTTAATCTGTCAACAGATCTGTCTATGACAGAAGGGGTAAACAGGCTTCCTGAGTGCATCTTTTGGGATTTGCCAGTTTTGATACAGCTATGACTGGAAGGCTCAGTAAGGACCAAAGGCAAATTAAAGCCCACCTCAACAACCTCTGCAGCACAAGAACAAAACTCCACGTGGGGTATCAGTTACGAGCCCAGAAACTCAAAAGGACAAGTCTCATCTGAACATCCTGCAGCAGCCCCACTGTGCTCCCATGACATGCCTGCAACTGGCTGCAACAGAGCATTTATTTCTGCCACATCACAGCATTCAGTCTGAAACAGCAAGTGCCCTGTTAATTTGAGTCTCCAGCTTAATGATAAATAGCAGTGCTCTTTTCATGTGTAAATATGAAAATAGGGGAGAAAACTACATGAGAAAGGGATTTCCCATGTTCTACTTTACTGTAACATTCAGGAGTTATTTTTACATACACAGAAGAAGTCCCATACTGTCAGAGTCCTCATGTGCAATAGGGTAGTAAAAAGATTAAAAACCGTATTGGCTAATTGTAATCCCTTTCTAGAACAGTACAGGAACCTTCCTGCATGATGTTTTCATACTGAGAGGATAGGAATACTGATCAGATGAAATACTCTTTCCCAGTAGGTGGTTCAGAAGTAGCCATTGGCATTCAAGAAAAGAAAGTTGCAGCCAAGCAAGAGATCAAATTTGCAGCTCACTTGTAACCCTGCAACACGGTCCTGTCCACAGCCTGCCCAGCAGCAGCTATTCTACCCTGTAGCTCAGCTCAGGTTTCACATTTGGCAGAACAGTCTTACTGATGGGTGAAAACAGCAGATAACCAGCTCCCAATTTCTGCGTGCTGCAGATCAAAGGGGTGGAGCCACCTACCAGAGCATCTGTGAAGCACAGTAGCACTGTAATCCGTTTTCTCAAGCGACTGAGCAAAAGAAACCCTTACTTTTGGTAAACCTGAGTACAAGAGTCATTATCTCTGGTCTGAGCCACAGAAACGCCATTTCCACTTGAACAAACTTTATTGCAGAATCTATTGTTTGCATTACACTTTTTCAGACTGGTTTTCTCTTTCTTTATAAAATGTGATATTTTGTAGAAATTCAGTCTTCTCCTCTCCCACAATATCTTTCTGATCTACCTCTAGACAGTTATATGTTCTGCATAGAACAACATTGTTAAATTACTGCCAAATACACTCTTTTTGGTGTGCACAGTTACCTTAATTTTTTCATCTTACAAGGAAGAGGATTTTTAGAGAATGGTCTAGCAGGAACAGATTTACATTTACATTTCCGCCAGTTATATTCATGTGAACTTTAATATTTGAAAGCTATTTTCTCAAGAGCAATCTGTTTATGCAAAAAAAAACAAACCAAAACAAACAAACCTAACAAGAAAGGTGTGCTACAGAATGTTGCTGCTTTTTTTTTTTTTTTTTTAAATATGGATTTTTAAGATACTGTATGTCACATCTGATTCTTAGAAAATTACTCATAGTGCAGATTTCTTAAGCACTTCCATATACCACCCCTCCAGTGATGGCACACATCTCAAAGGAGTGTTTTCCATCCTCAGTTGCTAGTCCTTCCTGT
This sequence comes from Lagopus leucura, assembly GCF_019238085.1. Taxonomy (NCBI): domain Eukaryota; kingdom Metazoa; phylum Chordata; class Aves; order Galliformes; family Phasianidae; genus Lagopus; species Lagopus leucura. The sequence continues at coordinate 41,900,754 of NW_024962264.1, forward strand.
AGGCAATGTTTATATAACAGTAATTTCATTGTTATAAAAAAAATAATTTTACCAAAAGCAATTTTAAGCTTCATTCCTGCAAAAAAAGAAATAATTACTTCTATATTGCTTTTAAAAATTCAATCTGTTTGTAAGTGGAAAGGAGGTAGAAAATAAATAGATTCTTCGAAGCGTTGATTTCTTTGGAGAAATTGCCAGTAATTATAAAGTGGAATGACTGCATCAAGTGTCAGGTTTTGATAGCAAGAGAAAAAAAAAAGTCAGGAAACAGAGCAGGGTATGTGAAGTAGTATGTGTCCGCTATGCACTTGTTTGTTGTTAATGTTCTCAAAAACATGCCCAACTCCATCACCCCAGAGCTATATATATATATATATTTTTTTTTTTTTTAAAGCAGCCTGCTTAAAAACATTTAGCAAATACAGGTAAGAAATACCATGGGACTTTACAATTGGTATGGCTTCAGCTATGGCACATCCTGTGCACTGCGTGTTGTAGTTTACTGGTGCATCTTCTGAAAGACATTTGCTCTAACAAATGTTTTATTTGTGGATAGTAAGTAATACATGACAGTACGCATTTGACTGATAGAAAAGTGCACTTCAGGTAGGTAAAGTTCCTAATTTCTGTCACATTATCTGTCAAATGTATAAATAAATCAATTAATCTTCATATGATTATCTGTTTCACTTTGCTTTTTTGAAAGGTGAAAGAAATTACATAGATTATTCAGTAATCGTGAAGGTGTTAAACTGACAAGAACAAGGAATAAAGCGTTCTGTTTATTCCTGTGGTGTTCTCATAGCACTTTTTTAGAGAATCTTGATATCCCTTATCAACACAATTAATTATACTGTTAACACCCATCTTAAATGAGTCTCTAGTTTATGAATTACTTCAGTACTAAGCTTCTACCACTCAATTAAACTTCTTGACAATTGAATTTTAAAGAAATTAAATGCACTGGGTTAACAAAGCAAGGAAAAAGATGAAAAAGCAGTAAGTGAAAACAAGTGTTAGTAACAAAAATTTTTAGTAAATCATTTAAAAACATTCAGCTAAGAGCCCAGTCACTGTAACATGGCATCTTTCTGGTAACAGAGAAGACCTTTATAATCATTCACAGAGTTTTTTTATTTTTCTTTCACTAAAAGATATTATACATTATCTTCACACAAAAGTTAATGGAACTCATAGACAATGCAACGCTCACATAAAAACGATCCCCCTGGTATTAGCCCACTGATCAGCTGACTACTTTGTCTCCATCATAAAATTCGTTAAGGTTGGAAAAAGACCACTAGGATCATCTAGTCCTACCATCAATCCATCGCCATCATGCCTGCTAAAACATCTTAATAATGATACTCAAAAACAAAGGTCTATGCCAATAGTACAATTTCACTGCCTGCATCTTGTCTAGTCTATTGATGTTAAACAAGTGCCCTTTGTAAGATGAACCTTACAGCTGTTTCTTATTTCATTATAATAGATATGCAAGAAAATCACAGAATCAGTAAGGCTGGAAAGAGTATTAAGACTATCTAGTCCAACCATCAACTTATCACCACCAGACCACTAAACCGTATCATTCAGTGCAATATCTACCCGTTTCTTCAAAACCTCCAGGGACAGGCACATCACACCTCCCTGGGCAGCCTGCTCTAAAATTTACTACTCTGTCTGAGAAGAAATTTTTCCTAATATCCAACCTAAATAAAATATAAATATATAAAATATATATAAAGAAAATAAATATAAACTACCTGTAAGTCAGTATTCCTGATTCATGCACAAGTTGCCTAGTGAGGTTATGAATGCCTGCACCCTAGAAACATTCAAGACCAGACTAGATGGGACTCTGAGCAACTGGGTGTAGAGGGAGGTGTCCCTGCCCATACTGCAGTGGGGGAAATAAGGCTGGAATTAGATAATCTTAAAGGTTCTTTCCAACCTAAACCATTCCATAATTCTATGCCCAAGCAATTTACCAACCCACAAATACACCAATTAACCGAAGCAGAAGGTCAGATCTGATGCTGCAAGGGTTGAAACAGTAAGGTTTGCTAAGTCATACCTAGAAGTGAGGTCAGAAGCAGCTGTTAGCAATGAAGACCAAATAGGTTTGATTGGCAGTCCACCTCTAATGCTTCTGGATTAAGCAGACACACCCAATACCAGCTCAAGGATTGATAGGTATAGGATGGAAATGCATAGTTGTGTGATTTTCTTTCCAGGTGGTCTCTTTTTGTTGATAACTCCTAGTACCAAGAGAGAGCTAGGAAAAGCTTTCTGCTTTTGATGAGCCTGTTCTGGGTGGAATTTTCAAGATAATGGTTCCTTGCAACCTCCCTTATATTCTTTCAAGAACAAATCATTTACTCCTGTAACCCAGACGAGGATTAACAGCAATCTTTTATTCTCTTTCCTGATGATTCAAAATTGAGTTTTTAATTTTTTGTGTGTGCATGTGTGTCAAATCATTTTAAATCTAAAAAGAGTCCATAATAATATAAGATTTTCATCACATGGAAATTGAGAGAGAGAAGTAGAAGAAAAGAAAAGGGGAAGGAAAGCAAGCATGACCACCACAAAGCTTAAAAGTGAATATAATTCTTTTCATTTTCTCCATATGAGAAAACACACTTTTCTCAGACTTCCTGTTTCCAGAATGCTCTCAGAGACATCTGTCTTCAGTCATCCATCTCAGCTGTAAGATTCTTTAAGTCATTATTGGACAATCTTCCACATTCACAGAAAATATCAGGGTGAAGTTTGTTACTTAGTTTTAAAATTAGTTATTCAAAATGCATTGCCTTTTGTATCAGATGGAAAAATTCCAGGGACAAATTATCAAGATACATTAATCAATTCATCCTTTAAATAAACTTATACTGTATCTGTGGAAATCTCATAGTTAAAAGCTACCAACAAAAACTAATTAAGAATTGTTTGAAGTCATTTTGTAGAGTCACTTTCCCACGTCAATTCCAAGTTATTCAAATCCTAAAGTTCTAAGTTAATTATATGCTTCCAAATACTGGGAGAAATGTAAGTACTTACAAATTATCAACTGATATGTTAATCAACACAGTACATTTCATCTCACTGATTCCGTAACCAGCACTTTTATTGTTTATAAACCTCAAAGCACGTGTTGCTCATTTGAAGTTTAACAGATTCTTTTGAAAAGTTCAGCCAGGGTAAGATAGCCACTAAAAAATTAATTCTTTTTTTTTTGTTCAATTGAGATTGCCTACTTTACATTTAGCTGACTATATCCTATTTATACTGCTTGTTGTGAATATAATTCCATTCACTAAATCTGTCCAGGACATAGAATATTTTCAATCTTTTGTTATCTTTTTTGAAGTTAAAAGTATTCTTTTCCCCTTAGATGGATGGACAGTTCTCTTAGGACATATGTCCAGTTTATGGGAATGTGAAAGGGCAATCTCCAATAGAGCTATAGTTCTAGTATCTTTTTAAAGATTTCTGAGTTTCTGCATGTGTCACCTTTCATGTGGCTCCATTTTCACATACTAAAGTGATAAAAATGACAAGTGAATAGAGATAACCTAGAAAGCACGTACAAGTCAAAGTAGAGTTACAGTGAGTAAGCCAGAAATTCAAATGAAATATCTTAAAAATACCATTTCCTGTACAGAACCCACTTTTTTCTTACTGCCAGATTTACTGAGAGTGAATCTGCACAGCAACTGGTCCCGAAAATGAAAACTCATGCTGTTGTTTCAACTGACCTTTCCATAGAACTCAGTATTTCTGTACTTCAGAAATTCCCATTTGTACAGTTGAATAAACTCAGACTTTTGTTAATGAGCTACAGAAAATTAGAAAGGAAAGAGACAAGTGCAATCTCATTTCCTTCGAAGTTTATTTCCATTGCCTTTTGGCCTATCTTCAACTACTGTGCTAAGCAATGCCTTAGTTCAGCAGGGATTTCTAGAGCCATTTACCCAGATAACAATGTGTAATGTGTGTCTAACATACAATTAAAATTAAGGTTGCCTGAAATTAAGCTGAGGTAGCCTAGCTAAACAATGAATTAATTACATTTTTTTGTGAGTGTACACCAAGGCCATAAAGACAGTGGCATCTTGTTACAATACAGCTTGTTTTTACTTTGCAAGCATTCTACTGTTCTGCTTTTCAAGCATCATAACCTAAATTGATTTACAAGGCAAAAAATACTGGCATTTGGGATCTGTCATTTATATATGCATTTTGAGGAAGTTTTGCTTTGGACTTACATTAGTCTGCTGACGGGGACTAAGTGCCTGCTGGAATGCATCTGGAATCCTTCTGCAGTACATTTTCTAACTTAGTTTCATTGAAAAGGAATCCAATTTTTAAAAATGTCTTTATTTTTGATTCTCCATTGCCCATGATTTTTGTTCTTCAAAGAGGAATTTATACCAGTTAATGCATTTGTGCTATGTATAACTTGTGTAACTGCCTACTTCATATCTGCACTCAGATCCTAATGTGAAAGCATTCTTAGCTATGATCGCCCATGCCAGCACAGTGCCTGGAGGGAAACTTCTCTGCAGTTTCAAGAGCAACATGATTAAAGGAAAGCTGGATTCCTCTGCCTTTGAAATCCCATTCACAAGTAATAAAAATTACTTCTCTGTCTACTGACAGGCATGCTGAAGAACATCAGATTATTATTTAACTTCATTTTTTAAAGATTTCTCCATGCAATATAAAAGAAATAATAATAAAATAGTGGGACTGTATGCCATGATGTACAGTTCTAAGACATCAGTAAAATGCCCCCACCTTTTATTTATAGCAACAAAAGGCTGGAATCATAATGTCATATCACTTTTGGAAAAGCTTTTGACAGTAGGAATCCATAATGTTGACCCCATTCTCAAGATATCTTACTTTCCTTTGATGAAATCTGAAGAAAATTGTTTCATTTTTTTATTCCTCCAGAAAAAAAAAAAAAAAAAAAAATTACAGTTCAGCTTCAAGTATAAAATTTACATGAACTAGATAAATTTTACGATGATCTAGGTGTAACTTATCACAGTATCACAGTTATCACAGTACTGAGTACAGTACTTTGAAGAGATTGAAACAAATTTAAATCTCTACAAGCATCCCTTATTGCAACCGCAACAAATCCCCATATGGAGACTAAAATACACAGGTATTATGGGAGAATAAATGATTTAAGTTGAAAACTTTTTTCTGAAAGCCAGTAAAAGTTCACATATTGATCATAAGGACCTAATATTGCCATGTCATATTCATAACTGAACATAAGATATGTGTGGCATCTCACTTGATCTCTAGTCTTTTTTGAAGCAAATTAGAGGATTTCAGATTCATCTCTTTGGAATTTGCAGGATTTTGCAAAGATCTTTTGCTGTTACAGTTACCCTTTTGTAGTAAGCTTCTTGGTGGGGAGAGCCATACTATCTTTCTGAAATGCTTTCTGAGCCATACTATCTTTCTGAAATGCTTTCTGAAATGCTTCATAACTTTGGCACATCACAACCACATCAGCTCAAGCAGGAAAGGAGCGTATCAGCCCCAGTTTTTGATTGGTTTGAATTGTTCTGTAAATTCCCAGACAGGGAAACAGCATTGTCTAAGGTAATGTAAGCAGATTTATCACTCTTTTCTGAGCATCTTTTGTTTTGATCACACTGACCCTAGCTCTGGCACGAATTTGTGCAGCTGCTTGGTGAACTAGCTTGGCAAACTGAGCCAGCAGGAAAAGAATCAGAAGGAGCAAAAAGAGCTGAATGATTTTTTAACTTTATCCACTGGTCCAGGAGGCTTATGAGAGACACTGATCACATTTAAATAGAAAACAATTCCCACTAAAAGGCAATGAAATAAAGCTTCAAAAAGTAGAGTTATTTTCCTCATTAGAAATGAGAAAGCGTTTTGAGGAATACTATGGCAATTTATGTCACAAATCACTCCAAATTCTGGGTTTCATGCTTTTTCCTAAAAGAAAAGAAATCCTTTTAAGATGATCGATTTACAAGAACAATAGAAAACGTTGGTCTCCATAGAAAATAAAAGCATCTGTTACCTAATAAAAATTACAGTCTCACAGGTTTTTGTTTTTAAAGCTTAGTATGTATTCAGTCAGGACTTGTTGTATCTGAAGTGTTTTTATATGTAACCAAGAAGGTGTGGATTCTACAGTTTTGTGGTTAGGTTTAAACACAAGCATGACCCTCTGAAGAAATTCAATACAGTCATAGGAAATACCATTCCCCTTATTTGACTGTAGGCAGAAAAAGTATGTATTTTCTACAGGATTGTTTTCAATTAATACAGTACCTCCAGTTAGTTCACCACGTATTTATACTGTCCCAAAGCAGGAGCAGAATAATGTGCCTAGGGAACTGAATAAAACAGCTCAGTTATTTTGAGCATTTTTCACACATACCAAAGTATACTTATTAAAGGAAAGGAGGTGACCTTTTTGAAGCTGTAGGTCAACCACTGAAATGCAATAAAAATCCAGAAGGAAACATGTTGATTTTAAAAAAATGACAATATTTAATTAAAATTGATAAGTAAGTAGAATAGTGCGTGTTTTGAAACAACTGAAAATAAATACAGGAGATCTTTAAGATGCTAAAGAATTATAGGTTCCGGTTCCTTATGAAAGCTCAGAGAAAGTAAAAAAACGTCATTTGCCTCTGCGTAATTCCACACAAGAAGAGTTGATTTATGTTCAGCTCTTCCTCACTTCTTCTCTTTGCTAAAAGTCAAATACCCCTAGCAACCATTTAAAAAACATACCAGCCTCTCATATTGTCAAAGCACTTGACTCTGATAACTTAAAAGTCATCTTCTGTCTTCCCTGCTGCAAATGCAGTTGGATTCATTGTTCATGTACTCACAAAGGGTGAGCATAGCTGTTGTGCACACACGTACAACTAATAGTCAAACACTTATTGAACTAATTATACTTTCATTATTTGTGATTTTCTTTTACTTACTTGGTTCTACTGAAACATCTCTTGATGTTTTTATTACAACAAGGTTTATAGTACTCTCTGAAGAGAGAGTTTATCTACACTGTTCTCATTGAATAACCCGTACCACAATAATTGCCAGTTAAAACAGCATAATGCACATCAGCAAATTTTTTTTGAAAAAAACCTTGTGAATAGGAATGATCACAAATTAAATAATTTATTAACCATAGCATCAAAAATACAAGTTGTGAATAAATACTAATTTAAACTATTAACCAAATGAGTGAAATTTTTCATTTGCTAGAAAAGGCCAGTACAAATGTATCAGTTATATCACTTCAATCATCAACATATATAATCTCACTGTACCAATTCTTTCAACTGCTTTATGAATGTTTACTATCTTTAAAATATCATCACTTGAGAAATATAATCCATCCCCTTTCACTATCAGGAAATACAAATCTTTCAGAAATTTTCATATTGAAGTTTACTTGGAATGGAGGCCATATAATGATATAGTCTACACCAATCAGCTATAATTAATCTGCAGTGCAGCTGGTTCCTAATATATACCATATCCACATCTAGATCTGTCTTAAAACTATGACTGTCAGAACATAAATTCATTTTAACTATCACTTTTAAAGATATTTGCAAAAGTGCCAACATCTGTGTTAGACATAAGATTAATATTCATGACTTGCTTATTATTGCTTCTCATTCTTAGCACTTATGCTGTAATAAACTAACATCTGTATCTCAAATCACTTAGACTGGACTGAAATTAAACAAACATGACATAGCACATTATGAAGTAAATATGTTATGTTTGCTTCCTCAGGTTTATTTTTGCCATAGTAAACTCTGTATGTCAAGTCACCCCAAACTGTTGTTTGTGCAAGTATCCCAATATTAGAGACTCCAAGTGCTAAAAGGTTTTTGTGAGAAAAAATAATCATGTAAAACATATTTAACAAGGCAGATAAAAATATACTTTAAGAGTTCCATACAGGACAAGTTATGAGAAAAAGCTCTTTACATAAAACATTTATACCTCATTTCCTTTGTCAGTTCCCAGTGTGGTGCATTTCTACTAACACATAAATGGAGATAGCCAGCAGATGAATTAAATATTCCTGTAACTCCAACTCAATTAAGTCCTACTAGATGACTCCTAAAATTAGGCCCATGTATTCTCTTGAGATACTTATTTTTAAAAGTACTTAAATGTTTTTTGAGATATTCAACAGGGTTAGTGTCTGAACTGTTTGTCTATCAAATTCAATGTCATCTTTGCATACCTGAACTCTTTAAATCCAGACCTTAGGCTGTACGTTTAATAGAGAACTATTGTACTAACTTACGACTTGACTTATGTATCTTAAGCCATAATAAAGATTCAGATAACAGATTTTTCCACAACGTCTTTGGAATTGTTTTCCCTCTATTACATTAGCTCTGCTTTAAATTAAACATAATTGTTTCAGTGCATTTCCATTATATCTCTCCAAAAATAATGGGAAGTGCTGAGCTGATATCAACACAGTAAGTTTGTGTTCCTTAGACAGGGAAACTTACAGTTTTTGTTTTTGCAGGGAGCCTTTTAAAAAGAGGTACTTGCATAAATAAGTAAATACACTGTCATGGTTTTATGATTTTTGGTTATCAGTATTCCACATCATAACATCATGTAATGCACTGGAGGTTTGACTGTTGATGCTTAAGTTCCGGGTGCCTGTCCAGAGGAGAAGAACTACATTCCCCAGGGGGCTTTACAATCAGCGAGGAGATAAGCGAGGCAAGGTCACCTGATGTTCTCTTCTTCATCTGCACTTCTTCTCCTGGTCTTCTCTGTCTGCTTTTCTTCATCGGCTCAACTGGACTGCACTTCTCATCTCAGCATTTTAGTGAGGCCTATCCACCTTTTGGACACGCTGTCTCTCTCTCTCTCATTATGTTTTGATTTATTAGCTTCAATTTCATTATATCGCATTATCTTGCATTCTAATACTATATTTAGTAAATTAGTTTGTTTCACCTCAGATCGTTGCCGCTGTTTTCAATTATTTTGGGGTCCCCTGTTTCCCTTTTCCAGAGGCGCGGATCCGTGGATCCCTCCACCCTGCTGGTCATGGAACCGGGCTGAACCAGCCTGTAAACCACTGAAATAAATAAACCAAGGCATCCCATTTCACAGTTCCAGTCCCCTTACTGAAAAAAAAAATAAAAATCAATGCACGCTTGTTTGCTTGAATCCAATTTAGTAAATTACTTATCTGTAAGTTTAAATAAAGGAGTGTAAACATTCCTATGTATACCTATGAAATATATCTAGATGTTCATACTGAACTAATAGTATTTTTTTTTTTTCTAACTTAATTACAGTGAATAGGTAACAATCAGGCAGGACTGACATTTTGAAACTTTCAAGAGGGAGTTTAGACTTTTTTGAAATTAGAAAAAAATCACAGATACTAGAATCATGGAGAAGAGAAGGCTGCGGGGTGACCTCATTGCAGCCTATCAATACCTGAAGGGAACCTACACCCAGGAGGGGAGTAAACTCTTCAAAAGGGCTGATAACAGCAGGACTAGGGGAAATGGTTTTAAGTTGAAGGAGGGAAGATTTAGGTTGGATGTTAGGGGGAAGTTCTTTACTAGGAGAGTGGTTAGGCCCTGGAACGGGCTGCCCAGGGAGGTTGTGGATGCCCCGTCCTTGGACGTGTTTAAGGCCAGGTTGGACGGGGTCCTGGGCAACCTGATCTGAATGTGTATGTTTGGTGGCCCTGCTAGGCAGGGGGGTTGGAACTACATGATCCTTGGGGTCCCTTCCAACCCGGGTGATTCTGTGATTCTGTGATTCTGTAATCATCAGTTTTTGATTCAGTTATTAAATACTGGCAAATAGCTTTTATCCTTGTTAAAATGTAATTAATATTCAGTCTTTGAAAATCTAGCTTTTTTATTTAAAAAACTACAAATTCGGGTCTAAAGATTTGTAAATAGTGTGTCACTTTTACATTACTATTGTAATTGCATTATTACAGTAAAAAACAGATTTTCTGTATCTTTCAGTCACACGCTCATACTGATATTGGTATTTTGCATCAATGGTATTTTGCCTTAATGGAAACCCCAAAAAATTCAAAGAGCAGAAAATCTATAAATAAGCACCACATTATTTATCCACAAAAAATGATCTTTATATAGACAGATGGATAAATACATGAAGGAAGGTCAGGAGAAACTCTTGATTTTATCTGATTTCTGAGGAAATTTAGGGCATTTCTGGCAATAATACCAAAATACTATTGAGCCAATTGTAGTCGAACAGGGTCGACAGGGGCCCCTCGGCCCCTGGGAAACCATGGCAACAAATGGCCTGAAGATAAGGGAGAAGAACAAGATAGACCAAATAAGGAAGAAACAAGACATGCCACATGTCCATTGGTCAGGTAGTAGCCCTAAGGCATGGGGAAAGTTTTAAGAAGGGTGTGCTCCTTGCAATTAACGCCATTTTACCACCCACCACATTGGTGTGCACCTTGGGTAAATGGACAGACCGTTGAGTCCCTAACGATAACGAACACCTGTATGAAGCCCTTTGCAGGCGGAAGGCTTCAGCCAATACTTGTAAAATCTGACTTCTTCAAGGAACAGTGCTTAGGGAGACCCCAAACTCTTGTATCATGTAAAGAAAGTTTTCATTGGGAATTTACTGTATTTACTATTTAATTTAAATATAAATATTAACATCACAAATAAGAAACAAATGAGCATGGATTAGTATGCCAAACAGAAATTCTATTGTGGATTAGAATTCTGATATTATAATGTCAACACTAATTGACATTTAATTTGTTCAGTAAAAACACTGGTAAATCTCTGCTTTCTCAATTACATTTTTCATGCTAAATATAAACTGACACAAAATTAAAAAAAAAAAAACAAACCAACAGCCTACAAAAAAAATCTTTATGAACTGTATGAAATACTATTGTAAGTGTTACACACAAGGGCTTCATCCTCTGAAAACACTGGGAATTTGCTGTTTACTTTAATAGCGACAGAATCAGCCCAAAGGTATTAAAATGCAAGAAACATTATAAATTAATTACTCACTATTCAGGAAATGGGGTTGAAACCATAGTATTAACTCTTCCCCATGGGCTATGTGCAATAGGATGATGTGTAACTCCACAAATGCATAAAGTATTAAAATGTAAATGTTCAGAATTCCTTCCATCTCTAAAACAGAGAAAACATCTTGTAGTGTTGCGGAGTATACTCTGCGTACGTTTTAGTTGTTACTAGAAAACATAGGGCAGAAAGTTTCCAAGTATTCAACAGAAGAAATACTGGGAGTTGACATCCTTGTTTGTTCAGATAAGCTGCTTTGCATCCCCAAAAAGTAAAAGAACCACACTGAATTGGTATCTACAATTTGTATAGGTCTCAACATAATTTCATTTCACTTCAGATGCCTGCTGATAAGAGGCTTTCAAATCCCACATGTGATATTAGCTAAAAGATCCTTTGGATGAAACAAAGGAGAAATACTTAATAGAATTTCATATATTGTGTTATACAGTTTATTTTGTTCCCCCTTGCATAATATGTAAAATTAATGTTCATGTAAAATAAATTTTACAAGTCACTTTTAAGTCATCATTAACATTTGTAAAATAATGTATGCCTTTCTTTAAAAGAAGTCAATTCTACGGCATAAAACTATAATTTATTTAAAAGTAAGTTTCACACTACTACTATGGCAGGGAAACACATTCTCAGTAAGATTATGTGAAAGGGATAGCTCAACCCATCACCTTTGGTTACAGTACACTTGCTGATGTCACATCAAAAGGCTCATTTGCAAGAATAATTATACATTTGATATAAATTTAGTTCTCTCAATTCAACCCTTTCCTTTTGGTACATTACTTTCTATATAACAAATACAATATTATGTTGTACAAGTTGTTATCTATATTCAAAGTGTAATGTTAATGTAAATATTTCTGAAATTCTAAGTATACTCCAAATCTAAAGAAAACACTATATATTCCATTTTTTCTTTTCATTTCTCAGTACACAGATAAGAGGAGATTCAAACAGGAGATATTCAGTTCCCTTTATAACACTTTCTCAGACATGAAGGTTTTAATTTTTACTCCTCATTCAACAAAAATTAACCGAAACCACCATTCAATTACCTATATGATAACCAGCGAACTAATTAAAACTATATCACCAAGAGATATGTCCACATGGCAATTCTACCTAAGCTTTCTGTGTAAAAATCTTCATTTCATTTTGAACTAAAAAGAGGCTCAGAGAGAAGATGTACAAAACCAAAGTACTGAAAAGAGGAAATTGACATAGCTCTCAGTTGATGATTTGTCCAAGTTCCAGAAAATCCTGAAGGATCACCACTTTCCTATCCCAAAAGACAGTGCACAGCTCTTTATCCACTGAAGGCTGCATCTTAAACTTTGTCTTCAATGTGAAATTCACGTCATCACTCCATGGATTGATGTTTTGACTCTAGCTTGTAGTGGTGAAATCAAGTCTGCCACCAGTCACGATGCAATTCAGGAAACATCAGCCTCATATTGGTTCATTAGGTCTTAACACACTTGAAGATGGTGTTCTTTCTGTTTCTTTATGTGAGCACTCATGAGAAACACTTGGGACATGAGCTGATAGAGCTGCTCTTCATCTTCTGATGTCACAACTGTGTATGACCACATGGAACATGGCTAAACTTTCACATCAATCACCGACACTGAAACACTATTTCAACTCCTTGAAAGGGAAGATAATAGCGGGACAAGGGGAAATGGTTTTAAGTTGAAGGAGGGAAGATTTAGGTTGGATATCAGAGGAAAGTTCTTTACTATGAGAGTGGTGAGGTGCTGGAACAGGCTGCCCAGAGAGGTTGTGGATGCCCTGTCTCTGGAGGTATTCAAGGCTGGGTCAAAATGGGCCTTGGGCAGTCTGGTCTAGTATTAAATGTGGAGGTTAGCAGCCCTGCCTGTGGCAGGGGGGTTGGAGCTTGATGATCCTTGAGGTCCCTTCCAACCAAGCCTTTCTGTGATTCTATGATTCTATGAACACATCACTCATGCCTCACTGTGCTCACATCCATTGTTTGATCTCCGTCAACATTCACCAAGTGTCAATGAATGTCAATGGCTGCCATTTTTTCTGCATGGAAGAATTTAGTGATACCATTGCTTCACGTGCACTTCCAGGTCAGACTCCATTCTGTCAAACTGTCCCTCTGCTACCACTTGTCACACGGCAACAAAATGTAACAGAACATTGGTGGAAAGGTTCCATTTCTGCCATACTACCAGCATCCACCTCTGATGTTGTAGGCCAACATAATAAAATAAGAGGCATTACTTTCAGAGCAGCTCTTGTACAAATAAAATCTGAGAGAACATGCCACCCACTTATTTCAACTCTTGCATAAAATGTTACAGTATAGGAAAGCATTTAAGTGAGCTCCACAATGAGATTAAAGAGAATTAAGGGCAATGTTTACAGGAACAATTTAAGTTTTATCTAAGTATCAATGGCAATTATAAAAGTTCTGCCCTTGAGTCGGGTTTCATGATAAAAGAAAAATTAGAAATGCGAACAGTAATCTTCTCTCAACACTGAAATTTTCCCGTGTTGGCTTCCACAGGGCCTACAGAATCTTTGTACACATGCCTTATGTAATAACCAATAATGATAATTAATATCTGTTGTGAAGAGATTGCTGTCTTCCCTGGAGACATCACTAAAATTATTTTAAAAGTGGAAAAAATAAATCCTTTCCTGAAAATGCTCAGAATTGAATCTTTGTAACAGTAAGAATATTGTTTTCAAGTCAGTTATTTCACTGAAACTATATCTGTATTATGGCTACTGTGATGTTAAGTAAGGCCTGAAATGCAGAACTGTTATGGAAAGTAATGCCACTCCAAGAGAATAAGAATTCTGACCTGCAGGCAATGTATGCTTTTTGTACCAGAGCATGAATTCAGTTGTAGGAAACATTTAGTCTTAGGCACAAACCTGTATCAGAAGAAAAATGATTTTCTATTTAATGTTACGAATAAACTAGAAGGCAATGGCTTTTTCCCATAAAGGAGTTTCAGACATTTGGCTAAATGTCCTTTATTATAACACCACTGAAACTGTTCAGTATAGGCAGAACAGTTCTCCCAGCAACACACAAGCAACACATTGCTCACTGTTGCACAAAAATAAAACAAAAAACAAAAAACAGAAAAAAAATAGTTTTGTTTATCATTTTTATATAATAGATTGATGAACAACAAAGGAATAATTCAACTACTTAACTACATAATGGAAAGAGATGGAACAGAAAGGATAGGTCAAAAGCACATACTCATTAGGTATACTTTTCCATGTCTGCCAAGACATATTTTTGGAATTTCTTCATTACTTTCAAAAGCTTAAAATGTCTGCTGTTACTTTCAGAAGAAAATGCACATAGTTTTGTATGCATGCTACCATGTTCCTTTTCTTTCCCTAAATCTGGAAAAACAGCTGATCAGTAGTCTCCTTAATTACTTTTCCCTTTATTCAGATCAGCACTATTAAAGATATTATATACCCTGTTCTACCTCTGTAATTTTCAACAAACATTTGGTCTACACATAAATATCTGTGAGTTTCTTACTCTGTACCTTCGTTTGTTAGAAATGGGATCATAAAATCAACTGACATTTAAGGAATGAACCTGCTGTACTTTCATGTAGTGCTGTTCAAAGCAATAAATACAATCTCACCAAAACTAAGCAAGAAATAAAAAGCAAGAGAAAGCTGAATTAATCTACAGCATTGCTGACTTTCTCAGACTACAGCAATACATTGAACTAGAGTTTTGAAGATCATCATATTTGTTTGATTATTCCAGGAGCCCACTACCAGCATGCCCACCTTTTTGATGACAGTCAGGAAACTTTTAGAATCCAGTGGAGGACAATAAAGATTATTAAGGGCTTGGAGCATCTCTCTTATGAGAAAAAGATGAGAGACCTGGGACTGTTCAGCCTGGTGAAGAGAAGACCGAGAGGGGATCTTATCAATGCTCATAAATATCTAATGGGCAAGAGTCAAGTGGATGGGGCAGGCTCTTTACAGTGGTGCCCAGCAGCAAGACAAGGTGCAATGGGCACAAACTGGAATGTCGAACATGAGCACTCGCTACTTTGAGAGTGACAAAACACTGCAACAAACTGCTGCTGAGAGAGATGGCGGAGTCACCTTCTCTGGTGACATGCAAAACCCACCTGGACACTTCCCTGTACAACAGACTGTAGGGAACCTGCTTTAGTAGGGTTGATCTATATGACCTCCAAAGATCCCTTCCAACCCCTATGATTCTGTAATTCTGTGATTTGTACTCTGCCTTTCTCCCATCATGTGTCAAGAGGCATGGATAAGACTATAAATCAACACCTTTCAAAAGACCTTAAGAGTTCAGTACATTCTCCCCTTCTGCTGCTCACTGCCTAAAATCTCTGCCAGCAGCCATTAAGTAGAGGGCTGAAATCTCTTCCATTAACACTCACCTGTCTGAAACTTCCAACCTATCAAAATTACTTTCTCAACCACATGCAGAAAGAAGTCAGTATGATAACAAGTATAAATATCTGCTACCGTAAAAAATAATTAAGCATACATTAATAAGGAAATGTTAACACATTTGAGATAGAAATTCAACAAATATTTTCTTATTCTGACTCCACAGGACTGTGAAGCACTAGAAAAGAAAGTTCTAAATAATCTCAAACAAGGAAACTGAAGTAAGGAAGATAACAAAAGATTCCAAAGACTTCTCAACTTAGATACATAGATGGATAGAGACAGCCAGAGGAACAATCCTATCTCCATCTTTTATTCATTTCCTATCTCAGTATTTCTGTCCAATTGCTGACAGAAACATGACCCTGAAATCTAGCCACATTTTGCACCTGAAGGGGGAGAGATTCTTCTGCCCCTTCCCCTTCTGGCAGCTGAAATTCTTCCCCTCTTTTAAGCATGCTACAATGAAGCTTCCATATTGGTGCTCTGAGACCCTTATTTGAATTAATAGGAGTGAGAATTTCTGTAGAAACCATTACACTAGCCCATGAAGCAGGTGATAAATAGCTGATCTCGTGTGTGTTACTGAATATCTCAGGAGGGTAATTTACAATTCCTTGGAGAGAACAGAGGTGAAATAGTCCCTGACTGTATTTCACCTCAGCAAACGTATCATATAATGTCTCAAGAATATTAGCAGCAGTAAAGTTTTTATTCTACCACTTTCAGCCAGTTGGAATAACCATGAGCAACAGTGCACATCCTGCTGAGAGCTTCATCTCCTTTTCAGCATCAATAGGGCCTATGTTTGAGTGATGGAATGCTCAGAGAGTTAAGTCTAGTCTGCATGATCAGTTGTTATACATGGAGTGATAACTATACCTATCTGATCAGTTTTTATCAACTGATTTCTCTTATAATATCTTCATCTACATCTTAAAAAAAAAAAACAAAACCAAACAAAACCAAATTGTTTCTTTTTTATATCTTACTGATGTGTAGAATTCATCTTGCATCAGTGCACCTTTAGTATTTCCAGTCTAAGACAACATATTATACAACTTTTCTAGAGACAACTCCTCTTTTTACATTCTGTATGACCTGCCTCCCCATTTATATACTGTTGCATACCATGCTTTTCTGTCTTAACTTTCATGTCTTAACTTTTATTCACATTTTGGTAACAACCTCAGAAGCCTTTTGTAGTTTTCCATATAATATTTTATGTTTCTGGTAGTTAACACTGAACTATTTTACATGAAAGGCAAACTTTTAAAGTAAAGGTACAGAATCTGATACAATCTGATACAATACGTAGACTGCACAGCTGTGTTTCATACCCAAATCCTTGCCTGTGTTCAGCAGTACAGATACAATGAAACTCCAGTGCTATTTCATACATGTAAGTAAAAATTATTATTTATTCCTTGTTTTACAAAGAAATCTGTGGAGACGCAATCAACCTTTATTTTGTTTTAAATCTTTCCTTTCATACCTTAACACTTGGGGTACAATAGATACACCTCTCCTTAGCTGTGACTAATAAAAGTCAATTCACTAATGCAATAAAAATAATACTTTTGATTCCTATGGATCTTTCAAAATATAGAAGTCAGCAAAAATAAGGATGCACCAAAGAAATTTAGATGTGTTGCCTTCCATCACATTCAGTTGTTAACTGAACAACATTTCAACTGAACATTTTTATCAACAGATTTGCATTTTCTCTTCAGTTCACTGCGTACCCAAGATGTGGCGTGCACAGTTCCAGCTTATTTTTTGTTAAGTCAGTGTCTATGAATTAGGGAATTTTCTTCAGCAGTGGTTAAAGACAATAAACAGTTAACCCCTGTATTGCCTAAGAGAGTAGGATACAGCAGTTTTACTCTGCTTTTTATATCAGAATTTTTTGTATATCAGATTTTTATTAATACTTGAAGATTTGTATGGATTACACATGAAATGGTGTACTCTGATGTGATTTATTTATTACTTCCTAGGCATAGTGTTTTTTCTGAATCATCTATTCATATTTAAGAACATTTGTAATAATGTATACACAAATCCAGATTAAGTTATTTGAGCTCAAACTGCTAATTATGCAATTAGCTAGAAAGCACACTTTGTATGAACTGTGTTAAGTAATTTTTTTTAGAAGCAGGTTGTTCATTCTGCCCTCTTTCAGACAGCACATACTTTCCCTCTGAAGGAAGCCATATTTGATTGTTTGTAAAAAAAACCTCCCAAAATATAATTTAAAGATGGCTAGCCTGATGTTTCTTGGAAAAATCAGCCTGCATTTTTGTAGTGAATTGCTTAAATGTGGGAATTATAGTAATCTAAGTCTCTGCATGCCCTAAGCATCTAAGCACCCCTTCTAAGTTTGTAGTGCTCATACTCTCCTCACTGAAACCCCAAGCAGAAGTTTAAGTAACTCCTCAAGTGTTATTTGTAAAATAACACAATTTTAATAGACGGACTGTGCTTGCTGCAAAGACCTGTGCAAAGAATCTACGACAGAAATTGTGAGCAGGAGGCAGAACTGCCATTAGAAAGAGATAGATTGATGTTGGCATATGTGAGAAATAACCAAGCTAATGTGAACTTTTGTCAAATACAATAGTTATGCTAAAACTCCAATAAATTAAGGTTATTTTTACTTTTAGTGCATTATCAGAAATATACAAGAAACAATGTATTGCACAAAGAACTTTACATCTAAGGCATAATGGTGCAGAATACTATTTATGCTACCAATCACCTGTCTTTCTCAGATAATATAGATTATTGCATAGATGTTAAGCAATTTGTTTCAGCCTGTTTAAGAATCCAGTATGACTGTTTTAAGACTGAACATCATTCTTGCAGCAAAGACTGCCTTCTTCAATACAGGAACTGAAATGTACCAGCTCCCTGAAACTTATATTTCTGATGGAATCCATTACATTGAAATGTAAAAATTTAGTTTTAGAAAAGTGAAAGATGGTGACATCATATTTGCACAAAATAAAGAAACATGAGGAAAAACACAGATTCATGGGTATTTACAATTTATAGGCTCTACTTAAAGCTTGCTAGCTTTAAAGCTTTGCCAGAGGGAGAAAAAAGTAATTTTAAAAGCTAGTAGGACCTACTGGTTTCTCACTGCCAATAAGTTTTCTGTCCACTTTTAATACATAACTGATATTGTTGCATCTCAAAACTGTTTTTTGTTGGGTTTTTTTTGTTGTTGTTGTTGTTGTTGTTTTAATTTCCAATGATAGGTTATTCAGATTCATTCAGATTATGAATATTCTCATTTCTAAAATCTGACTCAGAGCCCTTCTTATAGATCTTTCTGTTTTGTTTGGGGTTGTGTTTGGTCTTCTAGAGACCTAGCTGGATGGATCTACACTTCAATTAGTGCCTTTTTGGTCAGGTACTGTCTAGACATAGAAATAGAAATATCTCAATGTAAAATCTCCTAAAGTTAAATGATCAAAAATAAAAGTTGAACAATATTTTGTGGTCCCTGCCAAGAACAGAAATCAAGTCACTTCATTATCAATAAAATTTACAGGAATTATATGAAAATAGCTTCTTAGGATTCATTACTTTTATCCAGTTACATGAAAATATAGAACACTTGGTGGTTGACTTGGGCAAAGATTTCTTCTCTAGAAGAACTTAGTTTGAGAATTGCAAGTAAAATTTAAATCTAAGGGATTCTTTAATCATGAAAATCCTATGAAGATCTTTAATTACTAAAAACAAACTAACAAACAAGTACATTCTCAGAGGATGAGAATGGAGCAAGGACAGTCAGAATAACTGCTGGCAAATTTTTCTAGGTGTAGATACATTTAACAGACAGCAACTAAACAAAACTCTTCCTCATACAGATCTAATATCACCACTTAATAAAACATATACTTCACTGAGCTTCCACATGGTTTAAATATTTGAAAATTTTTATGCCAAAAAAACCACCAAAAAAACAAAAAACAGAAATGCCATGAAGAAAGCTCCTGCTACCCTATTTCCTGCTGAAACCTTAAGCTGAATGCAAGAGTTCACACATGAAAGATCTCATTTGTTTTAATTTCTGTTATATTTTTAGAGAACTTTAATGTTTTGCCAAACATTCCTTGTGTGCTTTGCCCATCACACACATAAACTGATGAGAGTTTATGTAAGGTCAGTGTTTGCTAAACCGTAGTAACAGAATCTTGCAGCTTTGTTTAGTGTTTTGAAGCACAGCTGTCAGCTTCGGTTGCAAAGAAAATATTTAAAACAAGAAACAGAACTGATACATGCAAATACAATTGACTAAGCAGGCAGAAAGTCTGAAACAATAGCCATGCCACATTAATTCCTGCTTTGTCGTAGTGATGTTTACCCAGGCACTAGCTACAATACTTTAAATATTAGCATTGTTAATTATTTCCTTACACATCAGAACACATTATGGATATTTATAATAGGATGGGATGCAAGAAAGCAGATGTCAGTGTTTTGAGTTTTATGCAGGTTTTGTCAAACAGCCATAAAAAATCATCAACAGCATGAGAAACATCAGGCTAGAGGATCTCCAGCAATGGGTCATAGGTAAAAAGCTTCTCCACAGCTTCCACTGTTTTCAAGGTTGACCTTGGCAATTTTTTTGAGTATTCAGGTGATTTCTCTTGCTAGCGTGTCGCATTATTATAGAATGGATTTGGATGACCATAGTCCTGCTTTGAACTATATAAATCTGAAAAGAGATAATTATCTGGGCTTCATACATGGAAAGTCAATGTCAAATTGCCCTACTGCAAATATTAAAACCATTTTAAAATGACATACAAATCAATAATTTTAAATAATTTTAATCACAACATAAAAATAAACTTACCAAAACAATTTATTGTCCTAATTTCTAGTCACTGCAGCTCTTTAATGTATTCTTTCTGGGAAAAAGTTTAAAGATTAGAATATCTCTAATGGATAAAAGGACACATGGTCTCACGACAACCATATGAAATGTAACTTTCTAGCATATGGCATAATCAATTAAAGAATGAGATGGACAGCTATCAAGTAGAAAATGCAGAACAATTCTACTGAAGAACTTCATCCTGTGAGATTACTCCAGGTGCTTTTATTACATATTATCACAAAATCATAGTATCATAGCATATCCTATTGGAAGGCACCCACATGGATTCTGACTCTTGGTTCCACAGAGAACCACCAAAAATACAAACCCTGTGTCTGAGAGCATTGTCCAAAAGTTCCTTGAACTCCATCAGCTTGGGGCTGTGATCACTGCCCTGAGGAGCTATTCCAATTAGGGCCCAATTAGTCTCTCTCAAAGAATCTTTTCCTAACATCCAACCTGACCCCATCTGATGCAGTTCCATGCCATTCCCTCCCTTTGTGAGGAGTTGCCATAAGGGAGCCACTCCTCTTCTCTGGGCTGAACAAACCAAGGAGCCTCAGCCGCTCCTCATACATCTTACCCTCTAAAGCTTTCACCACCTTCATTGCCCTACTCTGGACTCTCTACTATACTCTACTGCTACTATAAGCAGATACAGGAAGATCAAAAAATTTCATGTTAATGATTCTATTTGAACAATCACTAGGGAAAAAGTAAACTATTTTGGAAGAGGATAAAATTGTTTTTTTTCTCCATTAGTCTGGCTTACTGACTTCTTAAATACTTCATACTTTGGCAGTTCTGAAACCCTTCTTCCATGCAAAGAGAAGCTGAGAAAATGACTATACAATGACTTGAATCCTTTATGCAGCAAATAAGAACACCACATGCAAGGGATGACTTTTTACTGCTTCTGTTCCACTCCTCAGTCCTCACTTGGAGCAAGTCCTTCAGTGGCTGAAATTTTATTTTCCAAACCCTTATGATTTTCAGCTTTCTTGTTAGCAAGAAATAATGAACATTTACAAACAAAGCTTACATTTTCTAAAAATAACTGTTGTGATTATGGCTGGAAGACCACTGTAAATGGAGGAATTAATTATTCACACAATGGTTAACCTGATCACGACCAAATCTTTGGTCTGCGGTGCTGTACTGCACATACAGCTTAGTCTTCAGGCAGTTGTCATGCACAGACCCCTTGCCTAAAAAATAATCTCATACATATCATTGTATTGGAGGAGCCTGCAAGCACCTCCCACTCGGTACCAGCCCTTTTCTAAAAATGCAGCAAGAATTTCATGCAAACATACTTTCTGTTTGACAGTAGGAATCACTGTTTTATTGTGAAAAAAAAAAAAAAAATAACTGGAATGACCAAAATGGAGTTACTTTCTGAAGGTGGACTTGCAAAATGTGCTGCAGCCTGACAGGAAATATAGTTGATGCTACACAGTTTGGAACTCCCAGCATCTGTTGGGACTCAAAATTATCTAATTTTTATCTATTTCTCTTATTTTTATGCATCTATTTCTTTATTCTATAAGCTCCAATAAATTGCATTTAGAATGACACTTTATAGAGTCTGAGTGTTTTCATTGGGATCATAAGAGATCTGCACCTTCTGGTACAAAATGCTGTTCTTTTGAGGCTTAAAAATTGATGACACTTTTCAGCATCACCTCTAGGAATTTTGTGGAAAAGAATGATCTCAGGTAGGAGATCTGTTTTTCTCACTCATGTTCACGTTGCTATAAAACAAGTAAAAAATAACTCACGGAGGGAAAAATGTAAAGGTCAAGAAAGATATATATCAAAACCTTTGGTCTGACTCTTATATGAAATCACATAATCAAGTTCTTCTGTTAGCTAGGTGATTATTACAAATGAACAAAGATTCATTTGAGTATTTCTCGATGGTGCATGTAACAGAGAAGATAACTTGATGATGGAAAAAACAATAACCTGAAACACAGAAATTGGCTATGCATGAAATTGTGACTCTAGATTTATCAGTAGATCTGTTTCTGAATAGAATTATCATATAGCATTATCATCTTAGGAAGAACTGACAGAATAGAACAAGTATTTTTAAGGCATTACTCTAAAATAGGGAAGAGGCTTTGGGGGAATACAAGGAGAGATCAATCACCCCTTTTTACAGAAAATTCAAAAAACTATCTGAATTTTCTTTTAAGCATGTGGTACATAGACAGGCTCAGATTTGTAGTATAATACCTGAAAGAGTGATAGGCTATCTATCCACACTTTCAAAAGAATTCAAATGAGAAAAATAAGAGCATTCTGCTAAGAAAAAGGAAAAAGGAAAAAAAGATACTTGCCAAGGTCTTCAGGGACTATACTAATATTATTCATCTAAGGATTAATGACACATTCTGCCCCAATGTAGAACTATTCAATACAAAATGCCAGGAAAATGAAATCCTAAAAGAAACATAAGGGTAGCACTACAACACAAAGCTCTAACTACAGATGACCAGGTCAACCACAACATCTTTTCCTGAGGCACAGATCTAATGGGTAAATAAGGTCTCTCTTTGGATCTTTGTTAGCTTATGATTTTGCCACGATGGAGTACATCACAGATTATTTTTGCCAGTGTTTTGGTTTTGCAAATAAAAAGTGAGTGCACTTGAGAGGGAAAGGATTTGAAAAATAAATACTGAGCTATTAACAAGATCTCCTCCGTATTTTTCATCTTTATTTTTAGCCAGCAGTCACTGTGGTATGCAACACGGATTTTTTCACAAGGATAGCCTTAGCATAAAACACGGACATGTAACTTAGCCATTTTTAAATAAAGAGGTAAGGTAAGAATAAGATGGAAAACAAAAGCAAGTGAGAATGAATTTTGAAGATCAGCATTTTATGAGAATCTTCAATGGAGATAGAACACCATGGCAGGGACTGATCTGCATTGTTTGTCCCAAATTTCAAGGGACAGAAAACTTGCAGTTTACATTTAACAATGAAATAAAAATAGATCAGACATGAGGGAATTCAACTCAAAATGAAACTGGTGGGAAAGGTCTGTTTGCACTGACTCCATGTCTAAGGTAGACAAGAAAATCATGATGAAAAGTCCAAAAGTTTACATGAAAAGTGTCTTAAGGTCAGGGCACACAGAAGAAAGGCTATGGACAGGCAATATAAAAAAGGAGGAAGTTTATGGGAAACAAGAAAAGGATGACAGTACATAACATCACTTTGCTTTGTTCAAAAAAACCCCAAAACGGTCAAGTGTGAAAAATGTGGGAAGGGAGTGACTACAGTGGGGGAATTCTTCATAAGAGTGATGGACAGAATTGCCTCAGAGGCCATTATCAGCATGAAAGAAAACAAAGAGTCTACTATATTTAATTGAAGTTGTCAATATGAATACAAGGTCATATGTTGCCAAAATAATGGTATTTAAACTGAAAAAGTCTGAAATAATGTACAAAAATTTACACTGATTATGTTGCCTTCAATGGGAGCTGAGCACATGAGAATGGGAAATGTAGGAAGAGAGTCTTGTTAAAATTTCACCTGGGGAAAGTATCTTTCTTAAGGGTAGTCAGCATTACCACAAATGTTCCCCCATTAGAACTGTGCAAAACTGATACACTTAAGAAAGTGTTAAAAATACCTTTCAGGGAAAAAGGAGTACCCCAAAGAGTGGATAAAATCCAGAATGAATATAACTACCCCGTAAGTCATGCCTTTGGGAATGTCTTGCAAAATGACTGGAAAAGTTCAAAGAAATAAATGAGAACCAGCACAGAGTAAACACAATATTGAAAAGGGGGAAGGAAAAGTAGAATAGAAGTCTTCATCTCTGTATTAACCTAAGAAATTGAACTAATACATAAGACAAAATTTTCCACTACCTACAAGAAAAAAAATTCAAGAAGTTTGTTGCTGCCAAATGTTTTCTTCTTACATCCGCATTAGTTTGGCAGGTGTCATTAAAAATACATAGCTCACATATATACGGTGCCTATTCAAAACCCCTTCATTTTTCTCGGACTGCCATTTGGTTTGCATTCAACACTTGGGGTGTTTCAGTAGAAAATATAAACATTTTTGAGTCTGGAATGTATGAACATCTGTTTAGGTGACATTTTGACATGAAATGGGTGTAAAGTGGAAAAAGTATATGACCAGAAGCTTTGCATACTTTTAGAACAAATTCAAGCTGTCACGTTACAGCTATCTTAAACAAAAATCTAAGTTTTGTTCTATGTAAATACTGGATCTAAGAGTAATTACCACAGCATGAGGCCTGATAAACAGCAGCAACATTAAGGCTATCATAAGAGATATCTCAAAGATTTTGAATCACTTATGGAAAATTGCATCTCATCTAAATAAGGATTATCAACAACCATGACCCAAAGACAAGAAATACAAATTTTACATGACCATTCATAAGTTATAGGTAAGTAATTAAGACTTAATATTCAGGGCCTCAGAATAATCTGTCAATCAGATTTTCCCTAGTGACTTCTAATATCACTGACTTCATTCTCCTACTGCAAAATGATCAAAGTACATCACATACAATAACAAACCTGAACATGTTCTCAAAGAGACAAGAAGAGTCTACTGGTTTTTAATTCATGCATGTAAAAAATGTAAAAGTTAGTAGTAAGGAGATAATACACACTGCAGTGCCTATCAAATGAGCACTTCTAGTTCCTTTTTTCACTCTTGTAGTAAAGTCATAAAAAAGGTTTTGCAAAATAACAGCCTTCTAAAAAGGTTGTACTCTGGACTGTGTTTAGTATTATTAAATTTCATAAAGGTGCCACAGAGATATGAAATGTTACCTGCTGGCATTCTGCTTAGCATAAAATCAGAAACAAGAACAGTAGAAGGTGATGCTGGAATCACTGAACAGTAGATGATGTACAAAGAGTCACACACACATGCACACACACACAAAAAGCAAAAAAGCAAAAAAAGACAAAAAGTGAAGCAGTTTGGAGTATAAAGCATTCAGCATTTCATCAGTTAACTGCAAAACTGTGATCTTAAGCAGCACCCTGCTTACAAAAGGTAGCCACCATGGAAAGTAGAGATTATTGTACGTGGAAACACTAGAAGGCAAGAGAAGAGACGTTTTCAAAATTCCAACATGGAGAGTGGAAAAAGAAAAAAATAAAAATAAAAAAAACTTAGAAATTATTTAGATACATTCCATTATTTAATGGACTTATTGGCAAAGTTCTCAAATAATAACTTCACTACAAACCATAAGTTAGATATAAGGTAGAAAAATAAGTATCTTGAGTAGTCTCTGACAATATATTTCTTACACAACTTAATGTGCAAACATCACTGGCCCATAACAGTTAAGAAATGAGGAATTGTAAGGACTATTAAACATTCTGCAAATATATCAGCTGAATGTTATTCAGCGCAGGTGTTCTTATAATTAGGTAACATTGGAAAAATGTAGTGTTCAATGATCCTTGTACTTTGCCCTTCTTCCTGTGCAGGGATGAATATTACCATTCATAATTAACTCAAAACTGTTTCAGTAGAAAAAAGCACTGAGTGTAAAACAGTTAACATTTCATTTTTATAACATTTAAAACTATTTTCTAATAATTATTGTATATGTTTTTATTCATATTTACAAATCCTAACTTGCACTGGAGACAAAAATGCTAATAAACTGGGAAGAGACTGCAGGATTTTCCCTCATTTCACTTGACCAGAATGGAACTAGAAAGCCCAGGAAATTTTACTCTTTTATATTTTCCAGCCTAACCTTGTTGTAATAAAGGACATGGGTGAGAATATTAAAAAAGTTGTTAGAGATTGTTGCTTTTTCCCTAGTTTGAATCACACAGTGATTCCATGCAGAGAAACATATAATTACTGTTTTAAAAATTAAATTTGACCATAACCATGAGATCTCACAAATATTCCAGACGTGCAATGTTGATGAATTTTCCATAAACAGTCACTGAACTTGCTTTCAGGCTGCAAAATCTTCAGTTGATTAATAAATTTAACTGTTTGTTCAAGTAAGTTTATTCACAATTATTTATGTATTTTACAGCTACCTGGGTAACTGCCATTCACTGAGATAGATCTATTGGAACTTGAATCTTTCACAAAATGAGTGTTGTTATTACAGTTTTAGGTTTACTGTAAGTTTTACTTTATCAAGGGAGCTGCTGTGCCTACAAAATTGTTATGGGACTGTGAGATTAAATGATTTAGACCTGCAAAGATGCAGCTAACATGCAAAAATATACATTTAGAAGAAAACATATGGAAGGGAATTCCACATGACAGACTAATATAAGTTTCAGTCTTTGTTTTGTAATTCAGAAGAAGTTTGGAGCAGTGTACATTTATTTTGTTTTTTTTTTTTTTCCTGGAGAGGTGATGTGGAGAGAGAGAATTGGGCTTCAATACATATCACAAATTGTTGATAGTTATTTGAGGAAATTACCCTTACATAATACATACATCAATAAGTATGAGCATTGTACTCAAATATTCTGCAGTTCTAAGCTACACTTAAAAATACTGCAAGTGGTCAAACAACACAAGAAAAAGTGGAAGAAAGTAAGAGTTGTTCAAGCATTGTTTATACATTTGCATGCTCCTACATTTTAATAATAATAATTACAATGACTCTCAAATAAAGTGTTTGCAGATCTTAATTTGTTTCCCAAGGTGTGGTATTGCTGCTTCACACCAACACCTGTTAATGTAAACTTGCTGACCATTATTGTAAGATTTCCCTGTATGTCAATCTGTGAAAGTATGAGAATGTAGTTTTGGAACTCATATGTAGGTTCATATGGGAGATATGCTGCTTGATCCTTCCACCCACATCCAGTGCTGGAATATGAAGAATTGTCCATTCATGAGGCAGGAGGATCTATGGTTATTTCTGCCTCTGACACTGTCAGTCTGTGTTATCAGGGGATCCACAGGGTCACATCTATCCATATATACTTATCAATGTGCAAGAAAAAAAATAAAGGAACACAATCCAGATGTTGGAAAAGAACTTCTTTTTTCTCCACATCTATCTCCATCACTTGAACATTAAATTTTCCTGAGTGTTTCTTTTTGTTTGTTGATTTGGTTTGGTTTGTGGGTTTTTTTTTTTTTTGTTTTTTTTTTGTTGTTGTTGTTGTTTTCTATAGAAAAGAGAAAAGGAGATGATAGGATATCTCACAACAACATGAGAACACTTAAAAGGTTGTTTAGTTTACACAGTTCACATGCAAACTTGATTTTGACTGCAGTTTCATGATGTGCAATAGGTAAGTTTGCCTACGGTTATGGTACAGTGAACAGTCCCTCAGAAGCCATTCAACTTGCTCCCACATAAAGAAGAATGTGAAAGATGATGCAGACCTATACTTTGCAAACAGAGGAATATCCACAGTTGTGGAATTCATGAAATTTATATTAGAATTCTGAAAACAATATGTGGAGAGAGTATATATCAAGGGGAGAAAATCATAAAAGACAATATTCTTTTCAGTTAAACAGCAAGAGATAAATCATCTTTCTGAAGCATAAATGTGATTACAGAACCCACAGGCAGCGGCTTTTGTAAACTTTATGCACTAAAAAATATTTGACTTCCTGAAATATACCTGCGAAATCTAACAAAGCAGTTAGATTTCAAGACCAAAGCAGTTGGCAAGGAACAGATGACTTGTATTATTTATTATCCCCAAGTACTTGACTTCATAAAACTCTCATAGCAATTTGCAAGGAGGTACACTTTTTTAATAGTACAGAATGAAACAATCCATACTCTCCAAGGACAGGCATATTATTGAGAGCTCAAAAATTAGGAATTTAAGGGAGGAAAGGGAAAGCTGTAGTATGTTTTTGAAAACAAGAGAGAATTCTTTTAGATCTTAAAATAATAAATAAGTAATCATTAATTTAATTTCTGTACTTCTCTTTCATTCCCAATTGAAAACAGAGGCAAGCTGTTTACCGCCAAAAATTTTACTTCCTGAAGTAACTGCAGAAAAATAGATAATAAATAGCATGAGTTCAGACAAGGCATAGAGGAACAGGTCTGATTCTTTAGAAACCCTCTTAGAAGCTTTCTGACAGACATGCATATGTACAATGATTTATAATTCTACTTTTATATCCTACTCCTTCATGACTTCACACATTAATACAAGAGTTCTTGGCTTCACATCCTTACATGAGCTGATCTCCTTCTAATTATTCTGGATAAACTCCATCAGATGCTTCTGGTGCTACTACTTTATACTGGGTAGCCATTTCAAGTTTGTTTCAGTTGGAAAGTAGAGTACCCGTTACACAAATTGAATAGACTAAGGGAAAAAGCATAAAGGTGAAATGCATCTATTTATAGCCAAATTATGGTATTCAAAGACTTACAGGTCTTTTCATTGAGTATCTGCAGAGATCAAGCTCCAGCTATTAATTTTAATGTGAAAAAAGTGGCATGAGGAATCATTTCAATTTATGTCCTTCAAAGAGAGGACAACACCTTATTAATTCCATGCTCTGAGTGGTGAGAATCTGTGAACGTGGTCTACAGAGTAATTAAAAAAAAAAAAAAAACACATGCAAAAAAACAGAAAACAAAATAGTATAGATGTTCCTAAAATTGGGAGATCTTCACTGTGAATTCTGGCTGAGAATATATATATTATATATTGATTCTGCTTATTACAGAAGGGAAAAGAGGCAACACATCAACAGATAAGCACATCAGAATGAAGTGTAAGCAAGAAAAAGAAACTGTTCACATAACTTTTAACAGCAAGATATATTATTTCTTTGCTTGAGAGAAAATTACATGGTTGTAAAACCACTACTTTGGAAATATATCAACATACTTCTCATGAATTTAGTTTCTTCGTTAGTGGAACATAAGCAGTTCCTAAAACATTTTACTAGGTCTGCTAGTAAGACTGTCTTGTTTCCTCAGTTATGATGCTCATAATAAACTGGCAGCTGTTTTGCACTTGGGTCAAGGCAATGCCAGATATGTTTACAGATGGGGAAAAAACTCATTGAGAACAGCCCTGTGGAGAAGGACTTGGGGGTTTTGATGCACAAAAAGCTGGACATGAGCCAGAAGTGTGCTCTTGGAACCCTGAAAGCTGCATCAAAAAGGGGTGGTCAGCAGGGAGAAGGAGGTGCTTGTTTCCTTTTACTTTGCCCTTGTCAGGCCCCATCTGAGATACCATGCTCAAGACTGTGGCCTCCAGCACAAGAAGGATGCAGAGCTGCTGGAGCATGTCCAGAGGAGGGCCACAAAGATAATCAAAGTGCTGGAGCACTTCTCCTATGAAGAAAGTTTGAGGGAGTTGGGCTTATTTAGCTTTGAGAAGAGAAGGCTCTGGAGAGACCTCAGTGCAGTATTCCAAGTACTTGTAAACGGATTATGAACAGAAAGGAAAGCAACTTTTAAGTGCTTTGATAGTGATAGAACAAGGGAGAATGGCTTTGAACTAAAAGAGGGAAGACTTAGGTTAGATGTTAGGAAGAAATTTTTTTCTCAAAGAGTGATGAGGCACTGGAACAGTTTGCCTTGAGTTGTTATTGATGTCCCACCTCTGGAGGTGTTCAAGGGCAGGCTGGATTGGGCTCTGGGCAGCTTGATCTAGAGGCTGGCAACCTTGAGCATGTCAGAGGAACTAGATAACCTGTAAGGTCCCTTCCAACCTAAGCCATTCTATGATTCAGTGATTCTGTGATTTACCGCTGACTTGATCTTAGCATCCACCTGTATTTTAGCATCTAGACAAACCCTGAAGTGAGGATGAAATCCTAAATAAGCAGAAGTAAATGCCAACAGTTACTATCTCTTGGTAATTTATTCTGTGTGTGTGTGCAAGGATTGGCTACTTTGTACAAGATGAGAGGAACTTTAAGAACATTTTAAAACTGTTGATTCCTGTTGGCCATCTGTTGGGGGAGAGGTTCTATTCCCCTAAACAAAGGTGTATTTAATGCTATAGTTAAGAAATACATTGCGTAGTGTTGTAAATTAGCTAACAGGTAACCTCTGATAGCAACTCTTACGAAAACAGACCAAGATCTCTGCTTGCTAAAACAGAGTTTTAGGCATCTTCCCTTTGACCTTGCCTCTCCAAACAGAATTTTACTCACTAACAAATCTAAGCTCTGAGGTTTTGTTAGTCTGCTACTTCAGTTTTATGATCCTTCAGCAATTCTCAGTAAAAATCTGTGATGGGGAGAGAATACTAAAGTAGGTAGAAACTATTTTGGTAACATGTAAGAAGAGGAACTGCATGCTGTAGTAAATTTACCATGATAGCTACCAGAGAGGGTGGTAAATAACGTGTTCTCTTTCTGCATTTACTTATTTCAAGCAATCTGTTTTCACAAATTCTCAACCTTTACTCAAATTCTTAAGATTTTTAGATGTTTGAATAAATTATCAGCAGTGATGACATAATGGGTTTTGTTTGTTCATTTTTGCTGTTGTTTTTTTCTCATAAAACTACTCATGAAAGAATAATTATCAGCAGAACTACAAGGAAATGGTACATTATGGAAGTACAGTTGTTAAAAAAGAAGAGTCTAGGATATGTCTTATAGTGATACAATGCTGAAAACACCAGAAATCCCAAAGAAAAGAACACGTGTCTTTTACATTACAATATTTAATCAAAATATATTCAAAAATCTTTAATTTTTTTTTCCAATCACAGAATAATAACAATGCAGAAAAAAATGTGTTTAGTTTACATAGCACACATCTTTTTAAACATAGCATCATCAAAAATTTGTATACATAAATTCTCATAATCGTAATGGTATGGGTGTTTAAATATTCTTAATTGACAAAAGATTGATTATTTGAAAATAAGCAAGGAAAAATCCTTTGTGTAGAATTAGTCCTAATATGTTATTGAACCTCAAGACATTCCTGAAGATTTTTCCCTTTTTCTCCTTTCACTACTGTATTTTAACACTAAAATTTCACAACCTTTGAGTTTCCTCTTCTGCCAGGCTTTGAATTTCCTACATGACTACCACTTGCTATTCATGAAATGTTCCCATTTTGCTTCTGAAGGAAACAAAAATTGGATATTGTAAGAAAGTAATCATTTCAGACTTCATTTATTAAGAAACCATATTCAAAGAGGTTCTTGAATGCACTGTCTGATAGACTATTAACCTCAGAAGCTCTCTGATTTTGATGGTGTTTGGCACATCAAATTAGAAAAGGTGACTTATAAACAAATAAACAAACTGCTGCCCTTCTGCTTCTGGTTTATCTGTCATATGTAAAAAAGTTCTGAAATGTTTTTTAACTTTTTTTTTATTTGTCTTTGACCTTTAAAATACAATGAATATCAGTGTAGAATTCAGTTTGCAAAATAACTTCTTTGAGTATGAAATAACAAGAATATGAGATGTCTCAGCTCATATAACATACGATTCTTTCATTAAAAAAAAAGAAAAAGAAGAAGAGCAACAGTAGCAACAACAAAAACAGCCTCAAAAAATAACATGACATTTATACCAGAATGGCTAGAAAAGTTAAATATATTAAACACAAGAACACAAATAGTGTTTTATTTTTCATGTTTGTGGCCTTTCTCTCTTATAACACAGCACTCATATTTTCACTGATAAAATTTTCACTATGTTACATACAATAGAAATGAGAAACAGGTTTGAAGTAAGTCTTTGAAAAATACATAAAATGGCTTTTGCCCTTGACCCACCTTCTGAATTTATCTGATATTTTAGGAAGCTTTCTAGCTATTTCATTTTGTTCAGTAAGCTAGAAGTACAAGTGAACACTAAGCTATGTCTGCCTTTACAGAAGGAAACAGGAGAAACTAAAGAAAGAGTCTCTGTCAAAAAAAAAAAAAAAAAAAAAGACTAGAATTGAGATTCCCACTCAAATCAATTGACAGTGATAAAAATATTGAGTTTCTGTGTAACTGATCAGTTTTATATATGAGGTATTAGTTATTAAAAGCTAAATCTGTGGAACCTACACACAACAGACAGATTAAAAAATTCCTTCTGAGATTTTGAAACATATGATATACGACTAGCTTACCGTAAAAGCATATTAGCATCTAGAAGAGACACAAGCCTTCTAAACAATTGGCCATAAAAGATTAGTCCTCCCAATTCATTAAGCACGTTAAAGGGATTCTGAAACATTACATCAGCGTTACTCCAGAGGAAGATACTTTTCATGGCTTTAGATTTGAAACACGTGCATTGATTCCGCTTGCATATTGTTGAAAATCTTCAAAACTGGGTTTTTTTGACAGCTTTCTCTGGTATACTGTGGAAAACGAAAAGCTGTGCTTTGATATGAGAAAAGAAGGGGTTCCATGTTTGTTTTTTTTAAGCTCAAATGGAATTTCTTTAGGTATTAGAAACTAGAATTACATGTTATTCTGGCCATTAAGAGACAGCCAGCTGTTAGAATATATAAACATCCGTGAATCAGAAATGGTCTACAAGAGGTCATTTGACAAAGTATAAAGTTGTAAGTTGACGAAGTTGTAAGTATTCTTGCAGCTCTTGATTGTATTTTCCATACAATTGGATTCTGCAATCCTGTAGAAAGCAGGGAAACCTCAGAAGTTTGTGTGATGGTTAAATTGACCTCATTCCCTACCTGACCTGGGGGAGAGTCTCTTCCCAGGAGGCAGGACTGCCACTTCTCACAAATAAATCTAGGCAAAATTCAGGCTGAGGCTGTTCAAGAAAAGATGCAAGAGACACAAAAGAGCTGCTACTCTCATTTAATCACTACTAATCTAAAAAGAAGCAAAGGTCTTAACAGTAGAACAAACCACTAGGGAACAAGAAGTCAGTCTGCATGAACTGGGAGAAGCAATAATGAGAAATTAAGAGTTTAAGCCTGAGGTAAAGACCTTGTTTGTTTTGGTGCCACCTGCCTGAGCCAACCCGAGCCAACCAAGCCTGCACTGATAATTGTGACATTAACACTGTATACCTGTTGGTTTTGCAATCGAAGGTTACAGTTACTGGCTCCAGCCTATTTCTGTGCTGCGTGGATCAGCAAGATCAGACAATAGACTGATGCATATGAAGGGACCCAACTGTACAGCGGACAATGCCTGTTAACTTATAATTTTGATGGTGTTTCTCTGCGTGAATTTACAAATGTGAGGAGAATTTTGTTGTAAATCCTCTTTCAAACAGTTCCATGAGTCTACTTAATTCAGTGCAGATACCTATAAAACTCTACTTGAAATACAAACCAGTATGAATTAGCCT
The DNA here is from genome assembly GCF_019238085.1 of Lagopus leucura. NCBI lineage: Eukaryota > Metazoa > Chordata > Aves > Galliformes > Phasianidae > Lagopus > Lagopus leucura. The sequence goes on from NW_024962264.1 coordinate 41,934,525, forward strand.
GATCCACTTCACATGGAGCCAGGAGTTCAAAACAATTGAGTGGGCTAAAAAGAGGGGGCTATTTACAATAGGTGTTACAAGGTAATCTGCACATGCAGAAAAATGCCTCAGGATTCCTTTGTGATTTTGTGATCTTGAAGTGACCATAGGTAGCTATTACACTCAATAGCAAGCTGGCAAACTGCAGCAGTGGCTTTCTGTTTGGGAAGGAGCACTTTGTGAGTGGGCAGATCAAATGGTTCAAGCTAAATCTGATGCCTGTGAATCTTGGCTATTTGAATCAACATCAGCTTAAAGGGAGGAGGGGAAAAGTATCTTGAAATAGCGTATATCAAAAGTGCTACAAAGAAAGTATTTTGTTGCAAAACTGTGCTGTGATGGGCGCTTTTGGGAGTGGAGTCATGTAGTTCTCACATACACTTCTGGGAAGATCAAGAAACAGCCAGAAGAAATAACTAGATACGATCATCTTGTGGAGTGAGTGATAACATGCTCAGATGTATTAAGGTTATCACATTTAGAAAATACTGTTACTTCTTAAACTTTTTTTCTCGCTTCACTGACAAAAAAGTGTATGTGCTTGGGTTTGTTTTTTTTTTTTTTTTTTTTTTTGGGTGGGGGGGGTGGGGGGGGGAGTTCTAAATAACTAAAATTCAGTGAAATAATAGACAAACATGGTCCATTTAATTGAATCCAGTTCAGCTTTGCTGATTCGGTGTTTTGTACAGCATAGAAATGATAGGAAATGGAATTTATTTACAGAGAAACAGAGTCCCTGGAACTCTATTCCTCCTACCCAATCATTTCATCCTTGCAGGAGCTTATTGCATCCAGGACAGCAAAAGGGAGAAAGTAAATAGAAATGACTGAAATACTACATTCTCTCTTTTTAAATACTGATTAAATAGCAGTCTTCCATAAACATAATGTGACTGATATATTAAGGGATCCAAATGACTCTACTTTTCTGAGTGTGATGTTTAAGATGGGTGTCAGTGCCTGGAGGTATGGTTTTACTGTTTGATATACTTCTCTGAGTTCTGTACCCTCTAACTTTTTATTGTTATTTATTCTTAGTTGATACTTTGAGAGAACTATTCATGAAAATCGTATTTCACAAAAAAAAAAGCTTTTATTCAGGAAAATCTTTCATAAATTCAAGATGAGAATCTGGAAAAGGAAGAGGTGATGCATCTAGGTTGAGATTATTCTTCTTCTCATCCAGAAGCCATTGCTGAGAGCATACAATCAGGAGATGAGTGACTCTGTGCTGTTTTCTGCTTAGAGCCAGGAAGGGACAGATGGTGGCACACTGATTCCCACACCTAAGCTGAACATACAAGAATTCTCAAGTGAAATCTACCCCTTAATAATGTCTTTTAAAACAATACATCCTCATACAATCTTAACATTTAAGAGAGGAGTGTTTTGAAATATCAGTTTACAGAACTAAGAAAAATTATTTCCTGCTCTTTTCTGGTGCTGAAGCTATTTGCAATTGCAGAGTCAGTGACAGTGCTGCTCCTTTCCATCAACACCTATTATGAATACACCTCTGCACTGGATTTTATGGGTATTAAAGATCTACTTGTTCTTTCCACCTCATCTGGAGTTATGAGTGCTCAATGCCTTTCAATACATAGGAGCTGAAATGAAAAATTCCACTCCATACTACTCCCAGTAAAGCTCAGTACAAATACAAAGGTTGGTAAAATACTGGGATATGTGCATGAAGTCAGTCTTAAATGTTCTGAAGGTTCCCAAATCAAAACAGACTTTCTTTTACCACTGGAATGTGTGGGTTTCATACTTCCAGATATATAAACATATTGTTAAAAATACAATGAAAGGCTGAATAACAAGCTAATAAAGCTTGTCTAATGTTAAAGCAAGGTGTTTGTGACCTAAATATTGAAGTTTGCAAACATTCCTAATTTTAATCTTAGACAAAACATAAGCTTTGTATAAAATCAGTTCATTTTAAGCAACTGTAAATATAATTTAGCAAGGCACAACTCTTAGCAGCCTTAGCAGTATATGTAGGTCATTCTGAAAGTAATGCCTCCTATCTGTTTCCATGGAAACTATAACTGGTACAAAGAGCACAGAAACACTATCTGATAGAGAGAATTCTCAGCTACAAAACACTATCTTTCAACATCATCATCACCATTAGCTATGCGTCTTTACCAGCTATGAATAAGAGCCTGCGTACTGCACTCGTAAAAATCTGCACCAGAAGAGGTGTCCCACTGTCATAAAATGCACTACCCACTGTTTCACTGTGCTATCATCACTATTCAGTCTCCATAAACTTTCAGCAAGCACTGATGAATGTCAATGGATGCAATTTTTCCCACATGGAAGAATTCAGTTACACACCTTTGCTAAACCTGCACTTCTATGTCTGGTGCCATTTGGTCAGACTGCTCCTCTGCTGCCATCTATCACATGGCGATGAAAGTAGAGATACTGCCATATCATCAACATCTGCCTCTGATGTTGTGGACCAACGTAATACAGTAGGAGGCATTACTTTCAGCCCTCATAAGTGCTGTTGTACTCTGCAGAAGGAATCTGAGAAAGGCTGTGGTTTACTTCTTCTCAACAAAACTGAGTAGTGACACTACTTTCAATAACTAGTGCTTGAGGGTCTATCACATTTTTAACTAATCTAAAGCCCTTCATAGTGAAAAATATGTTTTGCTTTTGCATGTAACACAGGGAAACAAGGTAATTAAGATATTAGTACATAAAAATAGCTATCTTTTTCTTGTAGACCACACCATGAAAGTCTCCAGCAATCCACTTACTTATTTACTTTTTACACTTGTAAACAATCATAAGTTTTTTTAAGTAACGCTCAAACCAGTGAAATTCTCTTATATTCTTCAGGGTATTGTATTTCCTGCCCCTGGAGGTGTACAAGGGCAGGTTGGATGGGACTTTGGGCAACCAATCTAGTGGAAGGTGTCCCTGCCCACATCTGTTCCATGATAGTATTTGGAGCACAGACATCAATTTCAGCCCTTATATACAGTTTCTCAATATGACTATATGATACTGACAGTGAAAATATTAATGATATTCATAAAAAAATTATGAATCATTATCCAGACAGTCACATGTCAGTGTTCATGTCCAGAACATGTCAGTGTTCTGCTATATGGTAGGAGCTGTAAACGCTGCATCTAGCCTAACATCTAGTATCCAATAAAATGTTAAGCTCAAACTGATTTCACTTGGCATGGGTCAGAATTGTAGCAAGATTAGGCCTTGGAATTACAGTTGATCCACTTGCACATACCAACAAAAGCTGTTCGTGCAACCTTGACTTCACAGGATGCACTTGTATAGCACCCACTGAAAAGCTGGGAGCTTAATTTCTCCTGCGCTTATCTAAACAACTTACTACAGTACAGATAGGTGATGCCACTGTACCAAAGAGAAATGTAGTTAAGTGTAATGGACTGGAAATTCACTCCAGCAGATATAAGCCAAGGTGTCAGATTGCCTGAAGATGTGTTTCAGGACTGAGCTCCTTAGAGTGTTTATCTAGTGACAGTGTTGCTAAGGATGCAGCCATCCTCTCTGCTTACTGCCTCAACCATAGAATACTTGGCTTTCCATTTCCTAAGGTCAGCAGCTAAGGGCAGCTTTTGACTGCTTATCAAGACTTAAAAATGGATAGTTGGAATTAAGTTACAGTACTTCTGCATATTGTATCAATGAAAATTAGCTGTCATTAGATCAAGATAAAACTGATTTTTAGAATCTGATTAAGTAGAACTGCTACTTTCCTCTTTTTTGGCTTTCATTACACACACTAAATCAATATTTCATCTTGGTCAGTGTTCCTCCTTGAGATATGCTGTGTGGTTGTCAGAACTACAGTAATCACTATCACCTAACCAATTTAGCAATGTATTAAAACTTGAGTTGTAAACACTCACTAAAAATTAGTTTGCATTGCCAATTTAATCTCATTTTTAAAAGTCTCTTTTTATACTAAACTGAGTGATACATAAATAAAAAACACCATTTCTCTTGTATAAGCTGATGTAGGAGGCAACTTTCCATTCCAGACTATTTAGAATAAGATAACGGTACAGCCCATGCACACAGTCCAAAATTATCTGCACACACTTCAAAATGATCTTTAAATTTATAAGTGACAGTTCCATAAATTAGACTTGAAAGGAAATGTTGAGCAGAGGGTTTTAGAACTTGCATGCAAAACTCAGGACAATTTGTACAGGAAAGAGCTTGACTGCTTATGTTTTACTGCACATACCCACGAGATGTTTAGTACTAAAATGAATTAAAATACTCCTGTCACCTTTTTCAACCTTTTATATTTTTTTGGGTCCCCAGTGATTTATTACTGCTCCACGTGGATCATAGGATACATCAATTCCTAGTAATCAGAACCTTCCTAGATAAGAATATTTTAGGAAGATAGTGTAAATTGCTGCTGGGGAAATACCTTTACAAAACTTAGAACTAATTTCAAAATAGACGTGTGAATTTTTTATGTCTGGAAGATGACTTCCAAATATTTTTTCTATTGCATAGTTAAATTACTGGCACAATATTTTGGCTAAAGCCTTAATCGTATAAAAATACTTAAGACTGCATGTAGGACAGTTCTGACTCTTTAGATATCCTAGTGTCAACAGGCTTACCAATACATTACCAACACTAATCTCATGAGAAATCCTATTTCATACTGAGCTGTATTTACAGTCCTGAGACACTTTGCCAATGGATTTCACAGATTAAGTGTTGAGACTGGATTCCATTTTAGTTTTTAAAAAGGAATGTGCTCTATTGAGCCTGAATCTTTCTGTTGGGTACATCCAAGCCTAGTGCTTTATTTTGTATTCAGTTCAACTTTTCACTGTTAAAGTACCATAAGTTTTCCATCATCATTACAATTTTAGAAGGTCTCGGTTTTCTGAATTTAGTCTCTTGAACAAAAGCCGATGTTTGTTTGCACGGGAGCTGTGAATCTCCTTGGCCCGATCTCTTCTCCTCCAATATGTTTTCCACATCCACAGTTGCCTCTACCTTGCAAGTGCATTTATTTCCTATTCCATGTATTTTCCTAGTCAAAACTCATTTCTCAACAGAGTTTCTCACCCAATCACACTCTGATAATTGATTCCTTCTTTTTAGGCACCAGTCTCCTGTCCATGGATTAGAAGGAATTTTATCCCAGAAAGAGTGAGGAACTGGGAGTATAAAGTAAGCAATACTGTGCTCATTGCTATTTTTTAAGCTCATAGTTGATTTATACAAAACCAAGTATGATCAATAACTGAAAGGATATTTTTGGTATTTCAGTGCAGAAGAATGCACATTACAGCTAGTCACTGCAGAAACTGGTAATTCCTTTTTTTTTTTTTTTTCAGATTTCGAATATCAGATTATTAGACAGTGTCCAATAAATGTTTCCAATTATAACACATTCTACCTGCTTCAAGATCCTGGGGAGGATGACTTAATGCATGCTGTAAGATATTATTCTCTTACATCATTGTCTCAAAGATTGCTGGGGACACAGATGAACAAGTGTCATCTCCCTCCTATAAATTAGAGCAAGACAATGCAACCCCTGAAATCGAAGCCTGCTCTTTCCATTTGCAGTGCTATTAGATAGAAAGATGTATTTTCCTACCTATAGAAAAGGAATCACACTGGTTTTATTTTATCATAACTCTATAAATCAAAAATGAAGCTTAACTTTTATTAGAAGTTTCACAGAATCATAGAATCATAGAATGATTTGGGTTGAAAGGGACTTTTAAGATTATCCATCTAGTTCCAACCCCCTCGCTATAGGCAGGGACACTTCCCACTAGACCAGGTTGCTTAATGCCCCATCCAGACTGAACTTGAATGCCTCCAGGGTGGGAGAAAACACAATCTCTCTGTGCAACCTTTTCTGGTCTCACCATCCTCACCATAAAGAATTTCTTCCTAGTACCTATCTAAATCTACGCACTTACAGTTTAAAGCCATTTTCCCTTGTCCTGTCACTACCCTTCCAAAGGACCCTCTCCAGATTTTCTGGAGGCTCTTGTCAGATGAAAGGCCTACAAGGCTTTCCCAGAGCTTTGTCTTTTCCAGGCTGAACAACCCGAACTTTCTCAGCTTGTCCTAGCAGGCAAGATGCTCCAGCCCTCTGAATCCTCTTTGTGGCCCTCCTCTGGACCCACTCCAACATCTCAATGTCCTTCTTGTTTTGGGGGCCCAAGAACTGGACACAGGACTCCAAGTGGGGTCTCATGAGAGCACAGTACAAGGGCAGAATCATCACCCTTGACCTGCAGATCACACTTCTCTTGATGCAACCCAGGACACAGTTGGCCTTCTGGGCTGCAAATGCACACTGCTGCTCATGTTGAATCTTTCATCAGCTGACATCCTCAAATATTATTCCTTAGAGCTGCTCTCAAGCCATTCTCCATTCAGCCTGTATTTGTGCTTAGGATTGCCCTGAACCAGGTGCAGGACCTTGTACTTGGCCTTGTTGAACTTTGTGAGGTTGGCAAGGGCCCACCTCTCAAGCCTGTCCAGGTCCCTCTGGATGACATCCCTTCCCTCTAGCATGGCAACTGCACCACTCAGCTTGGTATTATCTGCAAACCTGCTGAGGGTGCACTCAATCCCTCTGTCCATGTCACCTACAAAGATGTTAAATAGCACCTATCCCCACATAAATCCCAGAGGAATGCAACTTATCACCACTTGGATACTGAGCTGTTGGCCACAAATCTCTGACTGTAACCACCCAGCCAATTCCTTATCAAGCAAGTGATCCATCCATCAAATTGATTTTTCTCCAGTAAATGGTGAAAGGCTTAATTTACATCATTATAAAAATCAGAGAAGATGTAACTATTCCTTATAAACACACATTGTGATTTGGAAAAATAAATTCTGAATTTTTTCCTTCATTTAGTTGAAAAACTAGGGAACAAATGAAAAAAAGTATTTCTTAGGGTATGTGATAGCAGTGTTATTTGTAAGCATTTGTCTGTTTCTGATATTGAACTGAAGGAATGGTCAAGTTATAGTCACATAAAAGTGCTTTTCAAAGATATAAACCTTTCAATAGCATTATACATTTTGCTCCCTTTGCCAGCATTTAGACTTTGATTTACAAACATAATACCCTTCACTCAAAGGAAGCAGGCATAAAAGATATTCTGTGTATATTTAATCTGCTTACCATTATCAGGCATTGAGTATATCAGCAATAAACACATCTATTTTAAATATTCCCTGAAGAAAAATCTTCTGGTGCCATTTCATGTAAAAGAATCATTGCTTTTTTTCTCTGATTATCTTTTCTTTGTGTCATATCACTGCTGAGAGTAGGAACTATGAATTTCAATACAACAATCTAAGCATAATACTTTAACTGCAGAAAAATCTACCATGTCAGCCAAAGTTCTGTTTCAAAAGGAAAACAGTTTTAAACAAACATGAGTATCATTTCAGTATTATAAACGCTCGTTAGCTGTTAGCCGTATACTTCTTTTAAAAGAAAGAATTCTAAAAGGGTCTTATCTTGTCCAATATGTTAGAAAGCTTAAGATCCAGATACCTTCCAAAATATTCTGATCTACTAAGGCAATGCAAAGGAAGGCTATGAGCTACACTGTTGTTTGGTGTCTGGTTCTGTTGTGTTTTATTTATTTATTTATTTATTATTGTGAGGGTTTTTTTTCATTTGTTTGTTTTGATTTGGCTTTGGGTTGTTGGCATTTTTTTGCTTTTTTTTTTGTTTGTTTTATATTTTGTTACAATGAGATTATAGAGGATTTGCAATGCATTATTCATTTAACCTCTAAAGTACTAGACAAGAGTCCACACTTACTAATTAAATTTTCACTGCATATTCTTAAGCCATTTAAGTAACGTATCTTAACATCTATCTGAGTAAATATCAGCTTATCTCTTGATTGCTTCATATTTTCAAATAACCAATTTATCTTCCTTGTTCAAAAATGCATAAGGACTGTAGACTCAGAAAATGAAGCTAACGTGGAGATGTAGCAAATAAATTTTGTGCATAAAAAGGAAGAAAAGAACCTAAAACTCTCCACAGTTTCAGCTTCACATAAGCTCCAACGAGCATTTTCTATTACCTCTGGAGTTACTATAATACAGTAATTTGTGTAAAGAATTTTTTGCGTATCTTGGACATTCTTCCACTTTGGAAGAGTGCTTCTTTCTAATGCCAACTTACATATTCGAAAGGCCTAATTCACCATTTAAAGTAATTCAAGCACGAAGAGGAGCTTATACTTACAAGCCCCCAAATTTTGATGTTTTTTTTTTTTTCCAGATTTTCTTAAATAAGAAAATACATTGACTTTCTTGAAATAGTTTAAATATCCTAAGAGGGATACTGTTCAGACCAGCAGTCATCTTGTTCTATACTTTCATCTAAGATCCTTGCTCCTTCCCAGCTGTTAAGTTCTCTCTTGTGTTGATCTAGTTTTGATAAAAAGTGTTTCAGCACTGAATTGACCTTTATTTTCACTGACATATTCATATTTTCATCTCCCTCCCAAGAAATTATCATTCTTTTCTTTCAGTAAAGAAATATGCCAATTACAAAAATATCCTTTATTTTATAACAAATTGTCGCTTCAATTGTGCTGTCAAACAGCAATTTTTGGGAAAAGAAAGGAAGGCCTCAATGGGAATAAGAAGCAACTGAGTTGGTGACTCAGACTGTGTATTATTATATAAAATAAACGAGCATGCCAAGAATTATGTAGTTTTACACAACTTTATCTTGGGATTCAAATGACAACATAAACCACTTGAGCTTTGGTTTTATTGTTTATGATGCCAGCAGAACACCTCAGCAGAACTCTAGACTCGTGATTCAAAATTGGCCACTACACAAAAACTATCTAGGTGGAAGAATAAGAAAACAGTATAATTCTTCTTTTTGTTATTTATCTTAGGGATATGAAATCCAACAGAGTATAACAGTAAACCTCTTCATTCTTCACGTAATCCAGAGAAGAATAAAAGCTATATTTTTACGCAGCTATATAAAATTCTGCTTTGAAAATGCACAGTTATATAAATGATACCCACAGATTTGTGAAACAGAAAAATAAATGTGACTTTAATGTTTTTAAAAAGTCTGCTGAGCAGAGAAGTCTGTGTACTTAGCAAGACATGATAAACTGAATGGTGTGAGTCTGAACTGTAAGCTTATTACTCATCTTCCCAGTGTGCATGTGTCAAAGAGGAGACTGATCTCAAAGGACAGTTGATGCTTTTTGATATCTAGGGATTTTTTTTGCCTGAGAGAATGGGTAGAGGTATTTTCTATAGAAAAAACAGAACACAGCTGTCACAAGGTTCACCATAGTTAAAGGATTCCTATCAACTACAATTTTTTGTTTACTGTTTTTAAATTTATTCTCAACTACAGGGAAAAGAAAAAAAGATTCTGTCAGATAACTCACTCAGTAACTTTCTTCATAGACATAGTAGTGAATATGACAGGAAATACAAATATTCACCTCTTTAAAACGCTTTGTTTCAGTGTGATCATATTCTTTAAAACTTTCCTTCATTGTTTCTGGAGGGTAACCTTTTTTTATTGCTGTTTGTGAAACAAAATAAACACTCTTGTTGTATCAAAATCCAGACTATCATTCTTTAATATAACCTCGTGTCAAAAATCTGTTCATCAGTTTGATAAGTATAAGGGGTTTTGTTTATTATAAAATGTAGCCATGCCCACTGGAAGCCTAAAGCAGGTAGGATATACTTCTGCACTGTCATTTGTATGCAGCAGAATCTATTGCGTACTGCTCGTTGCCTAACTGGGCACTATTAAATATCACATAAGGTCATCTGTTAGGCTCTGTGTTCAGACTTGATTACTGGGAAGTTGGTCTCTCTTCATTACTCACCTCAAATCAGCTTTTTCCCATCCCACAGATATCTACTGCGAAATCTCCACACAGGAACTACTAGCTGGCAAATGGTATACTATCTCTGAATTTAAGCAGATTTAGCAGGGCCTTCAGTGAATGATTATAGGGCTTAAGCTAATTGGAAATAAGATTTACAATTATTCTTATAACCAATGCTATTCTATACTTGAGAGAGGGAATTACTGGTATTTCTTAATAATCTCATTTACTCACAAGTAACTTCTTTTAGACAGTGCCAGTGTAGACTTTAGGCAACACATCAGATTTATTTTTTACTTTATATTGTGTGAGAATTTGAAAGGTCATTATTCTTAGGTATATCTAATTATATCTATGTAGTCACAAACTGTGAAGTCTCAATTCACACAAGCTTACATAGGGAGTGCAATTTGAATCAAATGACACTTTCAAATGATAGACTGAAACAAAAGTTCTGATTCTTAAAGTTGCTCATTTCTAAAGAAACTCAATGCTTTAACTGCCTCAAGAAAGGGGCTTACTGCGACTACTAGTAACCACTTGGCAATAATAAAAATTACTATCTGTGATTATTTGGTAAGAATAGAAAATGGAAGATATATAGTCCTAGGAAATTAATTCTCAAGTCTCCAAACAGTTATTTTATTCTCCGCCTGAAGGAAATTTCTGCAAATCTATGCACCATTCTTGTAGGCTGAAAAGAACAATTCTTTCTACAGGTGTAAAGCTCTTTTTATCCTGGGAACTGAAATGGAATTTCATCCTCCTTATTATTCCAATTCCTTAATAATTTAAAACAGATCTCAATGTCTTCATGTTCCGGGCTAAGCAGGTGCATAACCACTGTTTTATTCCAGCTGCTTTTTTGAGTTTTTGCTTTTAAGCATTTCCTAGATATTCCTTACTCTTCTCATATAACCCTTACTAGGCTACATGTCAATTAATGTTCCAAACCATTTCTATCTAATATTTTTTGTTCTGGTAGTAAGTAAATAAATAAGACTCTCTCTATTTATTTTAAAAAATGTTTTTATGAAACTCATTTAGGTGCTGATGAAGATGGTTTATGTTAAAGGTGATAAAAGATGCTGTATGTTTGTTTTCAAGGTTCTGATAAAATCACAAGCTGGCATGGAAATAAATGCAAACTTATGACTGGTTTCTTTTCATTCTGGGAACGATAACAGACCTATGTTGTTCCTAGCAAAACGTTCATGACTGCTTGTGTCTACATTCAGGCAGGAACTTAATACAGGAAATAAAAAGATGTCATCTGCAAACAGCTACTATCAATTAGCCTCACAGTCCTATCAGAGCTAATATGAACAAGGCTGTATCAGTCACGTTTCTGTTATTGCTGAATACCGTTGGTCATTTTAACTTCTTTAGATCAGGAATGGAATTAGAATCTGAGTAGGAGAGAAAAGGAAATATTCATCTGCTGGCTTCAAATGTAATTTAGAGAGGATTTGGAAGACGAGACTATTGTTCCTTTTCTTACTTTTGTGTGTGCTGCCCTTTCCTGTCATCATTTTGTCATTTTCAATTCAATTTAATGAAAACTCAGCTTAGCCAAGTACTTCATCCCTTACACTGTTCTCAAGACTCTGTGACCCATGAAGCTGTCAAAAGTAGTGCCCTAAGCAGCCTGGTGTTCTTACATATGTAACAAGTCACTAATGAAACCTACAGCTTCTGTATTTCTTCAATGTCTTTTTTTTCCTTATATTTTACATGAACTTGAAAACCTTTGGTATGTATCAACTTAAAAACAAAAATTTCTAAATTAATTACTGAATTAACCTGTGACAACTAGAGAGCACCTTCAGGTTTTTCTTATTGCATGCAGACTCTTATTGCATGCAGACTCTTGATAGCATGGGCATGATGCTTGCTGGTAACAGTGCTAGCTATTGCTGTAACCTTTTCTACTCTGTCATTTCCTTTTCCTGATTTTATGGATGAAAATGAATATGGGTTACCCTCATAATAGTGAATTGGCACTGGGGAATAGAAATGAAAACTATATGTTTGCTTTGCTGAAGAGGAAATGTTGGATTACATGCTTTCTGTCATTCTTGCTTTCCCTTTGCTCTTATCTCATTTGCTTGCATTCTATATATAAATACGGGGTGGCGAAAAAGGTGAAGATTCTCATAAGATTTTTGATTTCTCTAAGAGGGGTTTAGGTCCTCACAGAACTTTCCAAGATCTAATCTGTAGAATTAGCAAATTGTGATGAGACAAATAAACAACAGATCTTTTGGTTTGTGGCTAATAATATGGCAACTTCATTTAAAAATTATGAATGGATAACTGATTGGATACACTGATGTACTCTTTGATGTTCAGCCAGAGAATACTTGTCAGATAAAACTCTTACTCTGGTATGTCCTGAAAGTAAATGAACATTCTTTTCAGCCTCTTAGATTTCCTTCCTACAAAAAGTCATTTAGTACCCATCTTGACATGCATAACTGACTTGTTTCTAGGACTATATATGGAACCTGAGAGGATGTAGTATAAATTATCAATAATATGTTAAATGAAGTAAAATCTAGAAGAAAGAGCAGCATCAGAAGAACTTCAAGAGAAAATGTATGTGGAAAGAAGATTAAGAAAATGCACCTGATTCCTAATTTTCTGATTTATTCATTGAGCCCACTGTGAAGGCTTTGCTTTATGTCTTTGAAACACTCGAACTAAACAAATGTCCTACTCACATGGAATAGCCCTTGTTTTGAACATTTGAAAGCCTGAGAACATCAATTTTAAGGAGGAGATTATAGGAGATTATATCACATTCCTGACTAGGAATAGTTACGATAAAGCAACTGCAGTTTGCCATGTTTAAGATTATGGCATGATAGTGCTTCAAAAAATCTGAGATGGTCCCTTGAGACAACTCACAGAAGGAATTTTATATATATATATATATATATATATATATATATATATATATATATATATATATATAATTTTTTTTTTAATACACAAAGCAATGGTTATTCTTTTGGTTTTCTGGGTAAGAAAGGAAATAAGTATGCTTCTCTCTTAGATGATACTTGACTGTCATTTTATGACATGCACTAGTATTTGATTCTGCCAGTTGAAAGATAGCTTGCTAACACATCCTCCTGACTAAGTATAAAAGAAGCTTTTCTCAAATGAGAGGGGGCTTATTAAATGAACAATACAGAGAAACAAGATAAAATAACAAAATCAAAAAATCAATATAAAATAATGATTCTGCTGTTACAATCAAGGCTTACAACAGTTATGTCATCATCACCAGTTAGAAAATCTTATTTTGCTACAGACGTAAACCACCTTTATTACTAGAAATAATGTCTTGTTACGACTGGCTTTGGTAGCTTAGTACATTTGATACAAGTGAGAGCACTCATGGTGTACTACCAAGTTTAGAATTCTGCCTTTTGACAGATAACATTCAGAAAGGAAAAAAAAAAAAAAGAAGAAAAGAAAAAAAAGATAATGATATAACAAGTAGGCACTTAAGCAGATGGTTTATCTGAACAAAATGGCTCAAAAACCTAAAAGAATGCATATTTGCTTCTCCTCCACAGTTTTTCTTCAGTATTTCAGTTCTTTTGGGAAATAGCTTTGAGGAATCATGAAAATATTACCCATAAAATAAAAAATGGCTAAAAAGTCTTTTTACTCTCAAATGGAAAGTAAATCTCAAGCCTTCTGATATGCTGAGCGCCTGTTGCAGCTAATGTACTACCAGACATATATGTCCAAGTTTGGAGAAAGATATGCAAGCGAACTCATCCTGGAAAGGCAAGTTTTTCATAGTTAGAGGAAGCAATGTAGATCATGTTCGTAACAATCATTTTGGCTCAATTCAGCCAAGAGTCACTGTACAAGGAAAAGCACAGGAAAACATGAGTTGTTAGCTGGCAGCATGTTACTCCATTACACCACTTTCCATTCAAACAAAGTTAAAGTTAAAGCTCAGTCAAACTGAGCTGCTCCATTTACAGCAGTGCCAGATGAGCTGGTATCAAGGAAGCACAAGCAGACCTTTGCACTCCCTATGCTACACATTAGAAAGTCTGCCAATGGTTTGTGTGGGTTGTATGCCTATCATGCTCAAATTGTGATTCAGAAAGTTATATGCTGCCTTTCAATTAATGTGCAGTTCCTTACTCTCAGTCCTAACTTATCTCACTACACAGTAAACTGTGATAGTTCCCTGTATTTTAATGATTATTGAACGGATTTTTTCATGGATGGTAAGCAGATTTTGGGATCTTATTTGATGGAATTTTGAAAAGTTATTGAATATTTGAGCAGCTAAATCAGTAGCATAGCTAGATCCTTGATCAGCTTCAGATACTCTCATAACTGTGACTCAGAACCTGAGAAGAAAATTTTTCAGTTCTGCTCTACTGCTTGATTGGTGAGTGGATTTAATCAAGTTGTCAACCTGCAATATGTCACTGGGATGGGTGGTTGTAGTAACTGGCTGTATTGAGTAGCTATCAGCACAGATGAGTAGCCAACTGCTTCCCATCTAGCTAGCATATTTACTATTGGTGAGAAATGGTTGAAGTAACCTCTTGTGATTCAGATGCTCCAATATGATCCTGGCATTAGGATCACTAATTAAGTCACAAAACATCCTCTTCTATAGTTTCACTTCTAATAAGAGAAAGAATGCGCAGATATTAAGGGCTGGAACTTTATTAAAAACAAACAAACAAACAAACAAACAAACAAAATCTCCTAAATTACTCCATCATTACTCCTGTATTTACTACACTGGAAATAATGTATTTGTATTTTAATCTCCCTGCTTATAGCTTCTCAATATAATAATTGAAAATCGCCCCATGAGAGAAGGAAAAACAACAGTAACATTCTGGAGCAGGAGACTGGAAACTAAGAGAGTTCACATGATGTTGTGGTTAAATAATTGGCCAAGAGTCAGATAATGAGTATTTATCACACAAACTTCCTGTGTGATTTTTCTGAAAGCTGTTTCAAACCAAACTATGATACTTAGTTTAATAATAGTGAGTTAGAACACGTTCTGACATGTCTTGATTAGAATTACTTGTTGAGTAAAGCATCATACCTCTTTGCGAATGTGGCAGAAATCTGACTTTCACTCTCCTCTCTGCTTGTCTTTAATCCAACAGAAAGGTAATAGAAATAGTAACCTGCTTTAAAAAAGTGTTATTCTATTTACTGCCTCACTTAACTGTTCAGATATTTCAGTGATGGTGTTAATAGTCTTGGTCCAGAAAAGTATATAAATATGTTTCTGGCATTAAACACAAACACTATCATTAAAATTTATGGCGTACTGAAGTATAAAACCATTAAACCATGGACAAGCCTATGTGAAATCTGATTGCTACATTTAGCACCTGTGAACTATGGAGCTCTGGAAATACCTACAGCAGTGCTGGAAGTCTTGGCTCCACTTCTAGTGGAAATACTTTCAATATAAGATAATTTAGACTAGATGATTGATGAAGAATCCCCCTCAAATATTATTCATGATACAGAAAGTCTTACCTGAATATGCCTCCAAATATGAAAACAAGGGATATAGATTCTGTTTAGGGACTACCATCTATTTAATCTCTAATCTATTCTAATGTCACCATCTTGTTTTACAACTGTATCTTCATGCACTGATTATGAAATGCATAAGGCAGTGATTCCAGGATACCTCATATATTTAACTCATCATTGTTTTCTAACTGTTCAGAGCTACTACATATTATTCAGGAACTGTAATGAATATCCTTTATAAGCAATGTTTTAAATGTTCTTTACTCCTAAACTGGCATTAGATTTCTACCTGCTTTCTACTGATATTCAAAAACTGCATTTGAACCTTGATATTTAAACATACTAATTTGCCCATTCTTTTGGCCAACTTCCTAGTTAACAGCTCTTATTTTTAAAAGAATTCTGATTCTGTGAAACTAAAATATGAAAGGTAACTCAAGATGATATGACAGGAAATATCTTGTATTTTGTATTTCAAAAGTTTCTTCTTGCATGAAAAAGAATGAGTATTTTGGATAAGAAATGTGTCAGCTTTTCTAGTTATATTATCAGCAGTACACAAGCATTTATAGAGTTTTGAACTTCAATAAAGTATTCTACCAGTCAAAATACAATTTGGTACATAATTTATGTGGTATAATATGACATAGCCACAGGCAGCTTCATACTAGAGCTCAAAAACAATTTGCTTGTTAAATTAGCTAATAATATTTGTAGCAGTATCTGATTAATTAGTCTTCCAATGTATTAGTGATACTCAGAAGGAAAATCAGGAGTAAAGACTACTGATTGTAGAAAGTATACCTTCAAATTAGCTTCCAGTTAATTAGGTAGAGATATTATGTATCTACTTGTATTCAGTATCACCACATCACCACACTGTTGGTAATGCAGAATTCATGACTTCATTCTTCTACCATCAAATCTGTATCAATTAGCTCTCATCTAAAATTTTTCTGCTGTGCAAGACAACTGTTTTCTACTGAATACTCAATCGCATTTGAAGGTCTTTGTTTGATGTGTGGATTCAAACTGCTTCTCTTAAGTTTTTCTCAGTAAATTAAAGAAGCTTTGTTGTATATAATTCTGAATTTTGACTTCTCATCTTCCCCACAAAAAAATTCTGCTCGAATATGTATGCTGTAGGTCACTGACTCTCTGTAAGCAAGAGATGAAAAATACTTTTCTTAAATGGGAATGGAGAGTATTAAATTTGAATTGATGCACTGGAGGGGCATTATGGTGCAGCGTCACAATGTTGTCACAACACTCAAAGTACAAACATGCACTGAAGTTGCCTCATAAGGTAAAAATCACAATGCAGTATCAGGATGTGAATCTGCAGTAATTTCTTAGCCCTCCATGATATTCTTCCTCTATTTAGTGAAAGTACTTGTTTTCCTCTCCCACTGATTCTCTATAGCTGCTAAGAGAGCTGACTCGCTCTCCTTCCTATATTACTAGTTTACAATCCTAGCCATGATATTCCCATGAAAAGCAGCCTATGATCCAGCCCACCAGAACACTTGCAGAAATTTGAAATTCCCTTAGCTCCAAGTATACCTAGAAAATGTGTACTTCAAAACAATACATGTAATCAAATCCTGTAAATAATGCAGTAATGTTACCTAATGTTTCACATCTGTTTGAATGGCTCTTCCTTGTTTCCCTTTCCTGGATTTTAAGATAACAGAAAAAGGAGCTTGTATTTCTTTCCTAATACCAAGGTTAAAGTTGGTCTACTATTCTTAGAATTCAAATATGCTTATCTGAAAAAGAAGTAATCAAATATATATTAGAGCTTTATAATTTATCAGAGGACTTAACTATTTAAGGAAACAAACTTCTTTGAAAAGGAGTCGGATCTCAGGCATTTAAGACCACATTCAAAAGATTTCCCCGGAAAAAACAATGAATTATCAACTATGTAATGGCATGTACTTTTTCTCCTAAATTGAGGAACAAGAATACTTTGAAAACTTCCCTTGTGATCCGTCACTTCCACTGGACACCTACTCTGTCTATATGACTATTATAGATACAGCACAGGAAACAGAAATGAGCAGCCTAAAACTGATAGCTGAGTGGCACAATCAAGGGATTAAGAATTTAAAGAAATATATTTTCTGTTGAAACATCCAAAACACTAGAAAAACAGACATACTTCCATACTTCCATAGCCACTGCTGGATTATCTTCATTCTGCATCAAGGGACTATTGTCTGAAACAACTGAATGTGCTTGCCAATCTGAATCACTCAACAGAAAGTAGGTTGAGTGTGAAAAGCAAAAGCTACCAGGAGGAAAAATCATCCAGCTATCCTGATCACATTCTAAAATATTTTGGTAGTTTAATGAACTAAATTTTTTTACAGTTAAATTCACTGCTATGCTGATTTGACACTACCCACATTTGTTTTAGAAACAGTGACTTTATTTTAAAATGGGAAAAATAATATTTTGTCATGAAACTTAAAAAATGGTTTAAAATTCCCTGACTTTTTCTTGACAATTTTTTTTTTTTATTACTTGGATTTCAGAATGGCTCCTGTTTAGCACCTCAAATTTCTCTCTCTTTTACTTCATTTCATTTCATCTCATTTCATTTTTAGATTTATAGCAGTTAAAATAAGTGAAAAGGACCTGCCCAAACAGTAGCTCACTTCAAGCACCTCCAAACTCCTTTCTGCTATTAATAAAAGAGAGGAGCCTTTGAAAAGCAATAAGATGTCCATTTTGGCACAAATGTCACTGAAACTGCAAGTCTGCATACTTTTTTAGACATTACACTCCTTAATTTTCCAATAAGATATGCTGGTTCCCAAACTAATACACCTAATAACACAAAGGATAAAAAAAGTGGCTACGGCTTCATGGGCTTTACTTTTTTTTTACTCTGACAAATCCAAAGAGACCATTACCTATGCATTCTATTACAAAAGAAACTATTACCTGATATTTATGACAAACTGTGTATTAAATATTTTCCAAAGCCTTATTCAAACATACGATACTTTAAGTGTTGTCTAGTATAAAGTAATACTCACAGATGCCATCTTAGGCAAAACCTACATGGGACAAATTTTAATTTTGTTTTAATCGTGCCCAATAGAAGATTAACACCCTAGGACAGTAATGAACCACACCAGTGATACAAATTTATTTAAAATGTCTCATATTTTCTGGTGAAAATATCAATCCCATAATGTCGCTGATGGCTTTTTTAACGAATGTAGATTAAAACTCAGTTAATCTGTTTCAACATATTATTTCACAGTACCTTCTCTTTGTCTTGGAGCTTGGGAGGGTGAATGGCAACCTGTTTGCAAGATAAGGTCTTACAGCCTTCCTGAAGAATTTTTCCCAGGAAGAGTGGAAACTGCAGTGAATTATAGGTGAATCTCATTTTTGTAACTTTTAGTACAGCTTTTTATCCTTAGGTCTTTCACAGATTTTGTGCTATTAAATCTAAAGTCCATGCTAGCAAGTTCTAGACCAGACAGTTTATTTAGGGGTCTCATGAAGACTGCTAAAAGGAAACGTATCTTTTGACTGACTTGGTTATAACCAAGAGACATGCCTAAGCACAGAAAGCAGCTGTTTTGATGACACTGTTGAATAAGAATCTCTTTCTAAATGTCATGTAAACAGCCTCAGACAAAGAATAGAAGGATCATGGTCCATTAACTCTAGGCCGTCTGAATAAATCATAACTGTTAAAAGCATTTGCAGCTGAAGTTGAGAAGAAAAAAAAACAACATAGGTATGTTGTGAGGACACCAAGCTGATGTGTTTATACTCAGTTTATTTCCCTTGATCTGCTACCATTTAAAAATAATAATAAAAAAGCTTCAGTCTGTCTGCAGTAATTCAGCAGCTACATTTCTCTTTTATTCACTTTTAATATGTTTCTCCTGATGCTATCGTGGAAAATTACAGGCTGATTTGAATGAATGCATGAATTTGCTACTGTTTCTCATAGCAAAACTTGAAATGTTCTATTTGTCTTCAAGAATGTTATTTCTGCAGCAAACTGAAAAAAATTAGCATTTAAATGAAGATGTTGTTAAATTCTGTCAGAGAGAAAATAATGAGAACTATTAGTAAAAAATAAGCATAATTTTTTACTCTGTTGAGACACGATATAGATCTTACAGTCCATGTAAGTGAGAAGCTGAATCTATTAAGTTACAACCCAAACTCAGGGAAACTGAGCATCTTCTAACTGCTGTATAATCTGACTGACCATCATTCAGAAAGCAATTACTTTATTTTGTGCATTTAGCATGCGTATTTTGAAATCAACAGTAAAATTTTAGTCCTTCACCACACCCTTCCCTTTAAATTGGAGAGGTATGGATTTGAAAGATGGACTGATGGATTAAGTATTGGTTGGCTGGTCACAGCAAAAGCACTGTGCTCAATGGTTCTACGTCTGGGTGGAGGCCGGTCACAAAAAGGTGTATGAGTAGCTGGACATGCACCAGCAGTGTGCACCTGTAGCAGGGAAGGCCAACTATATCCTGAGCTGCATTAAGAAGGGATGACCAGCAAGGAGGGGGAGATGAATGTTCCCCTCTACTCAGCTCTTGTGAGACCCCATCTGCATCCTTCAGTACAAGAAGGATGCAGAGTTCTTGAAGGGGGTACAGAGGAGGGCCAACAAAATGGTCAGAAATACAGTAAAAATTAGAAATGCAGCTTGTAAATTGGAAGGTTCTGAAATCAGGTTTTATAGAGGAAGATCAAGAGATTAACAAAATGTGTTTCTTCTGAAAGATGAGTGGTTCAGTATTGGTATCTTCTGAGGTATTGTCAGTACTATTCGAACCATTAGTCATAAATTATTGATTTTGTAAGGCAATTACACTATTTTTAAAAAGATTTCAGAAGCCATCTGCACCACTTCCATTAATTTGTGTAGAAGAAAATCAGATCTTGAAACTCTCTTTAATTTTACAGTGCTTTACTGGCATCACTACTGAGTATCACTACATCAGAATTCAAAAACAAAAGATGCAGTCCCTAGAAGTTAAGTGCTTAGTATCAAATTTCCTTTATTTCCTCTAGAAACATTTTCCTCAGAAGTTAATTACCTATGCTTGCACAGCTTTGGCAATATCATTAAACAAATTTCTTGTGAAAGATTGAACTGGCAACCATGTGTTAAAATGCATTTTTAAGAGGGAAATAAATGCACAAGGGCTTCTGGGTGGACTTATCAGAAACCATTTAAAGACACGAGTAATTTTGCTTGGACAAGATGTTCTCCACCTATCTGTGCATTGTACTCAATCCAAAAATTGGTTTGGGATTTCCTTTTGGAGAGGTTGGGGTTTTTGAGCTTGGTTTGGTTTTAGAGAATTGTGGGTTTTTTTGTTGTAGCTTTTTGTTTTGTTTGTTTGTTTATTTTGCCATATTCTACTCAGTAGTTATAGGCTACTAGTTTGTCAGTTAAAGAAACAACATAATTTCCTTTTCCAGCTGTCTTATAATTAAACACTCAGGGAGTTGTTTGTGCACAAATGATTTTTCCTTGATTACACACATGCTATCTTTAATCATACTCTCGAACTTCTAAGCAAGGTAGTCTTATTGGAAATGGTGCAGTCAGGATGATCTCTTGGCTATTTTGTGGATTGTTTGAATGACAAAATTTAACTGATAAGAGAATATATAGATGACCTAAACATATGCTCTGTCAAGTGTTAAACTGAGCAAAAGCCCAAGGAAAATAGTAAATCAACAGAGATTACTTTGGTGAAAGAAAAATGTGTGATACTGTTTGTCTGAAAGCTTATCCTACAAGTCTTAGACACAAATTTTTCTGTTTATCAATGTTTTTCTATGGTAAGTGAAAAGTATCTATTTTTTGTAAAATTGCATTACTGAAACAAATTGTGGAAATGTATCCACTCCTTTCAGGTCTTATTCAGCTAGACAAAAGCAATGCTACAGGAAGTCAAAACATTACAGAGGTTTCTGCAGCAGCTGATTGAACTACCAGCATTTTGAGGCAAGACTGCAAGTTCATATTGTTTGTGGTATTTCTTTTTGTGCCTTGGGAGAAAAAATGAAAACTTCTGTATTGTGGATGAAGTTGACTCTCCCACAGGCCCATGAGAACCTATTTTTTATGTGAGCTCTGAATTTTAACATAGTTTCAATCCTCTGTGTTCAAATGCTTTTGTGTTCTTCCCCTTATTGCTGAATTACTTCCCAGTCTCCACTCCTCTTTCTAAGATAATATGCCATTTAAGCATAAGAGGTCTGTAGAGGAATCTACATAAGAGGTCAGTCAAAGGAATCCCAGTTTTCCATACAGGCCAACTTCATTTAAGGCAATCAAGACTCATAAATTATGAAGCACAGTAATTTACATGTATGACTTTTATTTTCAGTATATTGAAAGCAGTATGAAAGGTCTGTGGTCCTGAACATCCTATAAATAAGGGGCTCCTACCTGTCCTCTATGCACCCCTCAAAAGGTAAAAATTATTACGAAAACAATAATTTTTCCCACACATGCTAAACTGCCAAATGAAAGGTAAAGATCTGTCTACATTATCTATGGGTATGGTTTTCTCTTGCCTGAGAGTAGGGGCTGAAATCCCAAAGAATTCTTAGGATTGAATGCTATAGGAAAACTGTATCCTTTCTCCACAATTACACTAAAAGAACAAGAGATAAGAAGGCAGAGTGTAATACAAATTTTGCTATACACAACATGTGATCATGTAATTGCCTGTACCTCATAAAATTGGGTATTAACATCCTGTTGCCTCGTGATTTTCAAAAGAAAGTTTTCAAAGAAAGGCACCCAATTTATTTCCTCATCACTCTTCTAAGTGGCACATAAAGTTAAGGAAAGAAAGATCAAAGGACAATCTTTCCCAGAACTCTTACTTCTTTCAGAAATTATATGGCTTCAGCTCATTGTAGCACATCCCAAAACAATGAAAGTTGGAGGCAGCAGTCCCAGCTCATATTCTTCTGTGGGACAGCAATGCACCTTTCCCCAGCAGTAGAGGATGCACAACAGACTATAACATGTTCTCTTCTGTCCCTAGTTTGACTGTATGGAACTAAGGAACTGCACTGCATCTCTAATATAAAAGTCAGCATGATGTATAGAAAGTGAATAAGCATTATCATCAATGAATTAGCTAACAAGTCATATACTTTTTACTGAATAGTTATGCCTCAGCTGGTAACAGTCACCTTCAAAGAATCTATACAAATAAAATATTGCTGAGTTACAGGAACTGTGACACTGAGCCTCCTGAGTAGGAAAAAAACATGTATAGGATGTAGGAACCAACTCAGTGTTGTTGCATTTCTTCACATTATCTAGATACAACATTAATAAATATACCAAACAGATACCATGTTGATAGAAATAGGTCTTGTGTTGCAGCTGAAATTTCTGCAGTCAAATACGTGAAGTTTTTCAAAGACAGAGATAACAGCGATCTTTGGAAGACAAAGAGGTGACATTTGTTTTCAAAAGATAAATGGATAATACTGGTCATCTCTCTTTTTCCATTTAATTGAGGAATTTTTATTTTAATGTAAATGTACAAAACTTTTAAGGGTAAAATCTTTATTATGTGTTACTGGAAAAAAAATCCTTTCTCCCACAATATTTTACTGGATTTAAATCACTTTGTGCAGAGGAAAAACCTTCAGAGAACATTTCAGTGTTTATATAGCAGGAGAAAAAAAAAAGAGAGAGAGAGAGAAAAAAAAATCCATACCTGTTCTTCAAACAAATAATTATTTTATAAGAACTGTTACATCTGCATACCTGGCTTCACTATACAAATAAATCAAGTCTGTAAGTTAGCAACTCTCCTCTTCACAATTTTCAGTACTAAATTGTTAGCACAAACACTGCACAACAACACCAAAGCTCCAACAACAGAAACAGAAAGACAGTAATTTACAAACAAATGCTAAATTTTAAATAACGACCATAAATCACCATATTACTCTGCACCCAGAGCCGCTTCAGCTCACGCACACCTGAACAAACCACAGGTCCAGGCTTCCTGACTCTGTATTTCATATCACCCTGCTTGCACCATGCCATTGAAACTTGCATTGTTTAATTTAGTCATCTAAATCAACCCTTTCGGCTCACTGTTACTCTTTCAACACTTGCCAGTCCTTTTAATGGTCTTTGGTGGGCTTAACTTACACACTGTTCTCTGCATAGCATATATATACACTGAAAGCAGAGTTATTTTTGAAAGGTTATAATATCACCACAATGTTATAGGAAAACTGAAGTATACTAGTGTCATTTTAGAACTGGTCTGATCATATAGAAAAAATCATCCCTTGAGAGAACACAAAACATTTGCTCACTGAATAAGTAGTTTTAAAGCTGTGCCTACTAATAAGTCCCATGGAAGAATTTCTGAGAAGGCAATCATGCTCTTAAAATATGAGATTCATCAACAGAAAATTGTGGCTGTGAGTAAAAATTGAAAACTACAGGGCAACAACCAGAAACTAGGAAATGCCTGCTGGCAAATCTATAATATACACATATGAATTACAGAACTTTGGATCTGCATACTAGTTACATGTCTATCCAGAAAAACATCTTTTTGTAAATACCTAAGGCACTTATACACTTTGTCTTTTATAAAGACAGAAATAAATACGTATATACAGATGCATATATTCATATGTGAAAACATGTATCTGTCATTCTGTTTAGACATTTTCTTTCCTACATATAATTCCCTGTTAGCATTAAGACTTGGTCATTCTTTTATTAAACAGTTTTCCAAATTAAAATAGTCACATAGAACTGGTATTTTAAAAAAGCCTTCTAAATAGCGTGTGTTTAAAAAAGCATTAACTGATTTTTTTAAGTCTGCACCGCTATGTGAGTTAACCCAATTTTTATTGTCAATAGGCATTTTTATTGAGGTGATGGAGTAGACAGGTGTAAATGTATGAACATTGGGATTCAGCACCTTGGTAAAATCAGTATGCACACATTCAACTTTGAAGACCTGTTTAGGTTAAGCAAATCAGGCTGATATGCCATGTATTAGAAGTCTTGTTTGCTGATGACACTCAATTGGGCTGTGAAGTGAAAATGTCAAAATTTAAAGCCATAGTACAGTGACTGAGTAGGCTTGAAAATTGGGCAACCAAGAACCATTTGAAGTTTAACAAAGGCAGGTGTAAGGTCCTGAGAGCCCAGTACAGGCTAGGATGTGCACAGCTAAGGAGCATCCTTGATGAAAAGGATCTGAAGGGTTATGGTGAACAACCAGCTGAATATGAGACAGAGTTCATTGCTGAAGCAATGATAGTAAATCAGATCCTAGGCTGCATCTGCACAGGTATTACTAGCAAAGATAGAAACGTGATCATCCTACTCTATTCAGTGCTTGTCAGGTCACACTCAGAACACTGTATGCAGTTCTCATCCCCACAATTCAAATAATGTACAAATAGACTGGAGTGGATCCAAAGAAAGGTCACAAAGGGCTGGAGAAACTGCCCTGTAAGGAAAGAGGGTAAAGTTACTGAAAGGATGACTACAAAGAAGACAGACTCTCTCACCTCACAAGGAGCCACAAAGAGAAGACAAAGGGCAATGGGTACAAGTTACACCAGGACAGATTTCATCTTGATAGAAGAAATTTTTTACAGAGTTTGATCCTGAAGATCTTCTGAGTTCTCTTCCAATCTGGGCTGTTCAATGATTTGATGATTTGGTGATTTATACCATTCTGATTTCATACAAACTTGACAACAGTGATGACTAATTCTAACCCTTCCCAGCTAGCAAATCTGTCATACAGCTCACAAACTTAACTAAATTTTTGCTAAAATATGAAATCACTTATTAGTGATTCTGATTCTTTATCAGAAATCTACTGCTTTTAAGGATGCTCTTGTCCGCACTGTTCTGATAAATGTCAATTGAATGATTTAACAACTCAACATGTATCCTAAGAATAAACACAAGAAGCCCAAAGAATAACTGAACAACATGTGCTAACTGGTTGCCTCATTCATTTTCCACAAAAATCAATGGAAATCTTTTCATTCTATTATGAGAAAAGCCTAATGATGACTTTTTTTCCTTTACACATGACAGGAAAAAGATAATAATTTGAGTTCGTATACAGATTTCAACTCAATTATATCAAATCCCAGATGGAATCTTGCAGCTACCCCAAGGCTTCTAAAATTCTGTTTATCTTTGCAAAAATATTGACATTTCCAATATTCATTATTTAATAATAACATTTAATATTACTTTTTATCTTGCAACTATATAGAATACAGAGAACGAACCACTGTTGTAAAAGAATTCCAAAGATTTTAAGAAGTGGTAAGCTAATAGCATTTCCAGAACTTGTGCTGAAGTATTGCCATTCAAAATGGATCTTTTTTTTTTTTTTTCTAAATTCTACCTACAGTCTAGAAATAGCTTTTTCCTTTCAAAACCTATGTGTGTCTTATAATCTTTTGTATTTCATAGCAGAGCTGATATTCTTAAATATCTTCTTAATTAGGCAAGCAGCTTCCTGGCACAATTGTTGGATCTGGATGAGGAAGTTTAGAAAAGAAAGATGGAGCTATGTTATTCTGAGAAATTTAGAAGAAGCACAGGAATTTATAGAGAAGGAATCAGAAATACTGACTGATTAGCTAACAAAATGTCTTATGAAACATAGTATAGAGAAACATAAAGTAATGCACACAGGTTAAAATAGCCTCAGCTGTAAATACACAGTGTTGTGATAAGACCTGCAGAGAAATGAGACCTTTGGGTTATAACAGGCGAGTCTATGACAACATTAGGCAAAAGCAGCTGATAAAGGAAATAGAATGCCAGATATCATTAGGAAAGCAATAGAAAACTAACTGCAGTGCAATTGTGCATTTACCCCTTAAACACTGTATGCTGCTCAAGAATAAAACAGGAAAAAAAAAAAATGGAAAAAAGCAAGGATAATTTGATGTAGGGAAAGAACTCTATGCAAAAAGCAAAAGAAAATCGGGACTGTTCAGACTTGAAAAGGCACAACCAGAACAATACATGTGAATTTTGCTAATCTGAATTGAAATAAATATTAATTTTCATTCAACTCAGAAACTTAAAAGCTACCTTGCTAAATCTGCTTTTGTGCAAAACATTTATCAAATGTAACTTAGACCAAAAAATGTAGATTTGCTTATACATGAGCTGAAATAGCCACTAGCTGCCTATTTACATTTGTTGCAAAAGTGAGTCTCTAGTATAAACTCAGAGAATACAAAAACAAACAAGGAACCAATGAATGTTGCCTAATGTAATTCTCTGCTTATGAAACCTCTAATTGAGAAGACAAGCCCGTTAAAGCCAGGTAAGGTAGAAAATACCATTAGTGGTGCAGCAGTACTTTAACTCATCTATCTTCCTGATAATGTATCCACATAAAATGAGGAATGCAGAATAAGACAAAGTGCAGGAGGAGAGATAGTCAGATGCAGGCACTGAGATTTCTTACCTAAACAGAAAGAAACTTAAGGTAGTCATAATGAGCTTGTTTTTTCAGCAAGTTCTTCAAGATTTTATTGGCACTTCAAAGGTGCAAAAGAATTAATAGGTTAATTATGTGTCCATAGGGAATGTATATGCTGCCATGATCTTTACATTACAAAGAAAAAAGGATGTATAAAGGAAAAAAAAGACTTACTTCCAAAATGTTTAGAATAGGTTGACAACGCAGGACTATGACAAAGCCTTTGATGACCAAAGTTGGTCTGTTAAGAAATATATCTTAAGAGACATATTTCCATTTTTTTATTCTTTCTCTCAGACATATGCAGGAGAAATATCAAAGTTATGAGACTAGTTGTGACAAAATGATTTAAATTGATTCTCACCTTTGGTGTTGAATTGGATACACTATCTGTGTTCTTTACTTTTGTATAACAGAAGGAATTCTGGTACTGTCTTAAAAAGATCACTGTCTATCTGGGACCACTCTGTCCCAGGAAAACTTTCACCTTTGCAAAGGCCATGAGGGTAGAGTTCAACTGCTGAGCTGCCATACCTCCAATTCTTCTCATGTATTCATAGCACACTATTAACCTTTGTTCTGCTTTTCTATTGCTTGCTGGCTTCCAAATTCTGAAGAGAATGCTGCATACAAAATATCCTTGGACCTTTGATATATCTATACTACAAATATAGATAAAGAAGGCTTTCACAGTTCTCTGTGTATCTAGCTATAAAATACCAACTCACCCTTCATCAACTCATTCATCCAGATGGAATTCTATATAGAACATGATCAAGCATACTGAATCCTTGTTGAGATTAGCCACCACTGAACACGTGCAATAATGCTGTAGGATGTATGCTTCTGCAATCTGACCTATGTGCTATGCCTGAAGAAGTTCCTTGCTATATCACGTGATTTCTATGACTTTCTTCCAAAAAAGAGAATTGTAAAATCCTATTTAACATAGAAATCATTTTGACTCCTTGCAGGAAAAGATAATGGCCAAAACACAGGCAAAGCCTAAAACAAATCTTAGCATTAGTGTTTCAGAAATATAAAATAAGTTTTCTGCTAGAGTAACCTGCAGTCAGGCTACTTGTGAGCCTCTGTTTACTAGATTTCTAGTACAGGCACAGAAAGTCATTTGCTCAATTAGTATGAAGTTTAGACAATTAGATGAGGTTAGACATCTATACCCTGATGGTCAGAGGACTTCATTGATGCTGCATTAAAAGTCTTTACCACAAGCTTTTTGACTTGCATTTGTGGGTTAAGTTATCCTTGTAGTTCAGCTTTCAAAAGAAGTGAGAAAAAAAAGAAGTTCTGCTTGAGTATAAGAGCAGAAATTGTTTTTTAAGTCTAACATCATTGCACCCATTATTCACAGCTGCAAAGTAGCAACCATGTGCCCTACACTTCACAGAGCATAGGCAGCAAAGAATAAAACTATAGTACCATCCAGAAACTTGATGTGTAACATTTTATGATCCAAGACTTCCAGTTCAATTGCCTTTCAGCAGTGTGAGTCGCTTAAAAAATCAGTACTATAGCAGATAGCTGTTGCCCTAATATACATACATGCTCATATATTTCTGATTTTTCAAAAGCAAAATATTATAGTTATGTGTAAAAAAGAACATTATTAATTTGTTTGCTTCATGAATATATACGCTTTTCATAGCCTCACATTCTCACTGTTCTCTGAGCTCTGGCATCTTCAGTGAATTATGTTCATCAACACAATCTATTAGCTGCTATTCCACACACTATTTACTACATTATCACATTTTTACTGTATCATATAATCCTCTAAGAAATATAAACTCAAAAGTAAGGCACTCACGATAGAAAATAAATAGCCTTTTTATAGAAATTATATCTCTTATTAGATGAAAATATTTAGTGACATTTCAGCTTTTTTAGTATCAGTACATTTTTCCTAGTTGTTCATCTTCACAGCAGTAGTATCTACATAAAGTCATTTTGCATTATATACATTACATGAAATAGCTATATTTTGTCATTAACATTTAATACTAACTCTCTAGCAATTGAAAATATTGATTTTTATCAGCCACTCTGCTCTCTGGCCCGGAACATCTGAGAGGTCTTACGAGCATATCAGAACCTATGGCACGCACTACCAAATGTTTCATTACTTTCAGGGGTTATTAGCAGAAACTCTTCAAGTGTGTCACATATCAAAAGTTAGACTGTGAATTCTGATTGAGCTCTGCATGCAACCCAGAAAACCAAAACAGGATGGAAAAATACAAAGATACCCAAGATTCTCAGCCTGCTTGCAAGCTGTACTGAGATCGTTTCAGTACTCAGAAGCAACTCTACGAAGCAAAGAACGTGTTGCTTCATTTAAGGGGTTGTTAGATCTGCTTTGGTTATAACTCAGTGGGAAGGGCTATCAAATTACAATTCCCTATACTTTAAAAGCATTATGATATTATAAGTAAAAAGGATAATTACCATTACAACACAGCACAACTCCTGTATGCCAGCTTTGGTTTTCACCCTTTGTTTTGAACCATTTGGCATCATTTTTGTCTCAGACAATGCAATATGCTTTAATCATTCAAAAACAGCCTTATATATCTGCGATGTGTACAAATGTACATTGATATTTCTCATAAATACAGGGGAAGTGAACAAAAAATTAATTTATTTTGCAGTTACTAACATGAGTGCTAGAGTAGAAAATTCTTATATATAGGAATATATGTGTACTGTTTGTATACACAAAACATTTTATCTGTGCATTTCAGAAACACGTGGCATGAAATGAGTGTTCAATTCCCTGCAGAACTTTTAGCAGCCACTTATGGAAAGACAACTGAAATCCACTATATCTAATCCTCATCTTCAACATCTCAGCAAAAGGATAACGCTATGCAATTAAAGATGGGCTACTTGCTCTTCAGGGCCATATGAAAAATAGCCAGCCACCTGCTGTAGAAGAGTAAAATCATTAACAAGATTAACAAGGATCTATTTGATTAATGCTTTAGAAGCCATTGTCTGAGTGACCTCTTAGTATGTACTATTGAATAAACATTTTGATGAACTGTTAGTCATGCCTCCTTCTGAAAGACTTTTAGATACATTTTAGTGATTTACTATCATAAAGCTCTGGATGCAACATTAAAAATAACCCTGTTAAGGCACAGATGGGCAATTTGTATGATATGCTTGACAAACTAACTCATCAGGTAGATACGCAGTAGATGTAAATGTGTGAAGCAATTCCAAAAACATTTTTTTGTTTCCATTCATATAAAGGAACTGAAAGTAACATCCCTCTCAGTGTTTTTTTCCAGTTCAACATAATGACATATTCAGTTCATTACATGATTCCATATCTAGATAATTCTAAAAATGCATACTATTTATAAGATAGAATATAATAGCTATCCATTCCACCATATGATATATTTTGTAGTTCTTTCACATTGATTTATTAGACTATTCTATTTCATGCGAAGTGCAGCAGTGCAAAATATAGCAAGATTTTCATAATACTGTCCAGAGACAACTTCACAGGAATATATACAGATATCCATAAATAGCAGATTTTTAATATGTTAGCTGTTGCTAGTGTCCACTGTATAGAAAGATGTTTGAATGTGTTCTAAAGAGGGCACAGACGCTGCTAACAGGGCAGGAAGGCACATCCTGTGTGGAAGAGGCTGAGGACACCTGGGTTGGGTTGTCTGGAGAAGGCCAAGAGACTGTCTGCAGCTCCCTGTGGAACCAGATGGAGGTGTTAGGCTCTGCTCCCTGGGAACTGATGATAGAATGGGAACAGCAGAAAGCTGAGCTTTCTGCTTAGATTGGTCAGATTGGATACAAGAAAATATTTCTTCAGCACGAAAGTGGTCAAACACTGGAACAGGCTTCCCAGAAACATGGTTGATGCCCCATGCCTTCCAGTGTTCGAGGGAAAGTTGAACAGTGCCATCAAGAACACACTTCAACTTTTACTTAGCCCTGAACTGGTCAGGCAGTTGGACTTAATGATCTTTATCAGTTCCTTCCAATGAACTTGTTCTACAGTATTACACCCTATTTTATTCTACTCTAGACCTTGAATTAATATCTTTTTAAATGAAGAAATTGTCATGTTCTCAAAAATACACTGAAAATACTCAAAAATATTGTAAAATGAATTCTTGCAATAGTAATCTAATGTATGTTTGTATACAGGGAGACCTCTTGTTCAACAGCTTGCATGCCTGCAGATGGGGAGAAAACAAATAAAGAAAACAACTGTTTCTTTAGGAAAAATCTCTGTAGAACCTGGCAAAGAATATAAGAGAGCAGGGTATTTTTTGCAATAAGTTTGAGATGACTAAAGCCAGATTGATATGATTAAATAAATTAATAAACCAGAAAAGCACACACCAATCAACAAATTCAAGACCAGCATAGATTTGGTCACAAAATGCCTCAGCTGAGATAGTGAGTCCTGTGACTAATAAGATGCAGCTTAGCTGCTCCAATATGGTTACATCTGAAATTTCCACTGTGTCTTCTGAGTTAAATCTGGGGTTCTTCAGACTCCAGAGGCTCAGAAAAAAAAAGAGAAAAATATGCTCTATTTGGTGTGTTCCTCCCTAGGAAATTCTGCAAAAACTTCTGCCCTTTTTTATCATGATGTGCTCCTGCTGACACATTGAGGACAAGGCTCAGAACTATTTTTGTTAGCAAAATATCAAATGTGGAGCTCATTATTGCAACTCAACTAAAATATACCATTTAAATAGAGTGGAGAAAATACAGCTACAGAAATGTGTTCTTTTAAAACAATTTGTTTCGAGTTGAGACTTCATCTGGCAAGTTTTAGCCTAGAGCGCATTTTTAGAGTCTGGTTATAAACCTTCGGAAATGGAAATGCTGTGACTACAACAGCTCTAACAGGGGCTTCTACAATAGCCTGTGAAATCAACTATTCTAACTAAAGTCACTGAAGTCCCTGTTTATTTATTTACTATATAAGCTGTGACTGCTGTTTGTGGTTGAAACACCTCAAGTATACAATACTGGCGAGGTAAACTACGTGATCTTCAACGTATTATTCACAACACAGCATTCATACACTTGACATGTTAAGTACTCTCAATTTTTTAGCCTATTTAATTCTTTAAACATAGATGTTTCTGCTCGTCCTTTTAGTAAAACTTCTTCACAAAGCCTGTTGAATTTTTCTGCTATTATTTTACCAGACCTCATTGAGTTTGTAAACTGAAGAGCACATTTGCACACATAGGTTAGGAAGATCCAGCCAGATCATACACTTAAACATTCATGATGCTAATGTTGTGAAAAATATTAAAATACTTCAGTGTTTTGCTGATATGCTGTGACAGCAATAAAAAAAAAAAAGGAGAAAAAAGCACAAAGAAGAGCAGCAGTTTTAATAGAGACTGTTTTAATAGAGATGGTTATTCCATGTGATAGACAAAGATATATAGGTAATTTCACTAAGGACTTGTTTTAAAATGTAAAAAGACAGGAAAAAAAAGACGTTGGGGAGGGAAGGAGAAGGGTATCGTGGAAACCATATCTTCAGGAATTCAACGTCTTAAAAAATATTGCACATAAGCTTTTGTAGTATTTTCCATGTTTTATTATCTAAAATAAGTGTGGTGAAGGCCTACGTGATTTTAATATGTGGAAGTTCACTGTATATTTAAACACATTTAATAAAACTGGGATCTGAAAATATTTAGTCCAATTCAGAACAGTAACATCAATGAAGCTATTAATTTGCTTAACAAAACACAGAAGCATATGCCTCAGGTAGAAGATCTTAGCTCACAAACAAGGTCACCTCACTAGGGAATGGCAGTGACCTTTTCTCTCTTTAGGACTTTCTGTTGCAAGGATGGCAGGCTGCTTATTAGGCAGCTGCTGAATTTGAAAGAGACAGAATCCAGGACCTGGATTCTTATTCAGCACTGATATCTTTTAGTGAATTGTCTTTTTGCATGAGCTCCAGTATTAACTGCGCACATTTTTAGGACAAATGCAGCAAACTATAAACTCCTTTGTGCAAAAATGAATTAGAGAGGCATTAAACTTGCATGTTTGGCAAAGATCAGACTCTGAAAGACCCTCTTGAATGCGAAGAGTTTTCTCTCCCATGCAGGGGAAAACCTGCTTTTGAAGAGCTACACTCCTTCAGCCCAAGCAGTTAGCACTCCAGTCTCTGCTGAGCCAGAACCTCCTCTTGTGTCAGAAGGACATCATCATGCTGGAAGTTGTTTCCTCTATGCTACAGTGCAGTTTTCTTACCAGGATCATAAAGTCATACTCAAGGATCCCTTCAGGATTAAAAAAAAAAAAAAAAAAAAAAAAAAAAAAGTTTTCTAGCTCTCACATGCACTGATTAGCAAACAATTTCTTAACCACCAGGTCAGTTACAGTTCTAGCTAGGCCTCATATATTTCCCAGTGTAATTCTTGCCTATGATTTTGGATAGTCTCTATAATTGAAATAGGCCTCCTCATCCAGCCTGGCTATAATTAGGCTATAATTAAGTGCAGTTTTAAAATGATAAAATTCCTACCTGATTAAAATGATAAAAACACCCATAGGCATAAAACCTTTCCTTAATTTCAGTAGTTGTATCAATTTAAGAGCAAATTTTAACTTACGATGTCTATATTTGTCTTCTTTTTAGTTAAGAATATGTGAGAAAACTGACAGTTATCTGATTAAATGTTAGAATCTATACGGAAATATGAAGGGATAAATAGGTAAATGGTTTTATCTAAGTATGAATGTCTGCGTCTGACTCAAGGACAGAAATAAAATCTTACAAATTTATTCATACATTCAGACAGAGGGCTTATGCCAAATGCACTTAGTGAACAACTCAAAGATTCATACACATTGTCCAGTTATAGGATTCCAATTCTATGTTTGATTTGAAACACGTTTTTATGAAGTCAAATATTTATTAAAATTATTTTCAAATTTGAAATTACTTTTAGTTAATTATTTTGATTTCATCACTAAGATAGGTACTTCCTATTTAAAGCGATCAAAAATACAGAATCTGTTTCTTCACTTCCATTCCTCTGAAGCACAGATGGAAGAGTCCACTATAAGATATGATCGATAAGTAAATTAGCTCCAATTCAATCATACAATCTATAAATACTTCAGTGAAGCTTTCCCTAAGAAAGTACAGAACCAAAATGAAGAATTTGTACTGGTTATATTTTCTCCACAAAGACATCTGTGCCTCAAAAGTACACAGAGTGAGGCCGCAGATTGATGCCCAGTACAGCTCAGAGGCAAATTTGAAACAGAAGGCTTACATTCATAATTTTGGACTATGTACTACTGAGAACATGTTGAATGTCTTTCATACTGATATTTTATATGCTCCAAACAATAAACAATGAGTACTAGTCCTATTTTTACTTTGGATACTTCAAAAACTAATAACCAAATGTCACTTAATCAAATGTCATCCCTGATCAAGGTGTAGTTAGTATTGCTATTTAGTGTAGTTTTATCATTCATTTTAATGGAGTGAAAATTTCATTTCATGTTTCTTTAAATTCCCAAAATCACTGGCATGTTTTGAAATATTGACATTCATTATCAATACTTCTGAAGATTCTGAAACATGTAGGAGCACTCTAGGAAAAAAATATTAATCAAATATTGTTTGCATTGATTTTTTTAAACCACCAGTCCACAGTTCTGTATGTGTATGTACCACAGCTCCAATATATTAAAATTTTCAAAACTCCAGCAGCACATCAAAAGAAGTAGGAACTGATTTTTCTTCTATGAAACTCATGGAAGTTTTTCCATTTAATCAGATGTAAAACTTCCATCATTTACTCAAGTGTGTGGGCTATGCTGAAAGAGGATGAGAAATTTATCTGAAGTTCTAAATTAAATACCTTACAAAGACAACTAGAGAAAAATAGCATTCAGAGACATCCGTGCAGAGTAATCTCCACATTTACTTCATAAAATTGAAATGCATGTCATATTGCATAGTGCAAATGTATTTTATCATTTGAAGATATGGGACAAGCTCCTTAGATTGTATAAATCAGTGCAGCTCCACTGCTATCGTAAGACTCATGTTGATTTACACTATCTAATATTCTGGCCCCAAATATTATGTAGCTATGGCAATTTACAATGTTTTCGTTTATACATGTTTGAAAAAGGAAATATTGTGTCATTGAAAGAAAAATTCCTTTTATCTGTCCCAGCCAGGATTACACATGACAGTCAAAATCAAGCATCAGAAAGTTCAGAGAATTCATGATGCCATAAAAGACAGAAAGCCTCTCAGTTTAAATTACAAACTACATACATATCTATCTTTATATTTGGCAAATTCTGTTTAGAACTCAATTACAAAGGAACTTACAGCTTTATGTATGTGTATTTAAATTTATACATATATTTTTCTCTCTTGCTTTGTCATCTTAATTTTCTGTATGTATGTACAGAAAGGGAGAAGCACAACTGCAGCATGAGAGCTTGCTTGGCAGATCAGCTCATGCCCAACTTCACAAGATACAAAGAAAGCACATGTGAATCAGGAGTCAAAACATGAACTGCAGAAGATCAATCCCAGAGATCTGTTCTCAAAAGTACAAAAGGAAAAGGGAAACACAAAGAAACATTACAAGGATTCTCGGTTTTAGTATATATTCTGATCTGTTTTCACCCTATCAAGAGAAAGAATATTTCAGAATCCCACGCAAACTCTGTCTGCATCTGCCGGCTGCCAAATGCTGACTGGATTCAGAGAAACCTGGTATGGATAGCTCACAAAGGTTTTGTGCCAAGGAAGGGTAAGTTGATTCTAGGAACTGCTGTAAAGGACAAATGTAGTCATAGTTAATGGGCATTGGGACCCAATGTGTCATTTCTACAATGTAAAAGGAAGTCTATACCTAAGTGCTCTCCAAATAACCTGAAGAAAGGAATAATTATCTCACAAAACAAAGGGGGGATTTGCTATCCATGGATTCAGTGGTCTCGGACCCAGAAACCAGATAAGGAAGCATCCAGACATGGAGCGGTCAGCCTCCACCAGGAGGTTAAGTAGCTATTCTCTACTGGATTCAAATATTAAAGGCATTGTTAACATTATTTATATTTTTTTTTCTATAAGCACCATTATCTATCATAATAAATTCAAATTTCTTACTATTTATCAGTCAGTGACTTACCCCACATCTATTCTTCTGAATTTAGCAATAATCCACTAAGACGGAGGTAAGAGTGGCTCTTCAAAGCAAGTCCAGTGAACAGTTCTGTTTGCATCTCAGTTTATTTCTTTTGACTATCACCAAAGTATTTGAAAATGTTCTTTCTCTTCTCGAAAGTAATATAAGAGAAAGAGAGTAGTTGAGCAGAGTCTTGTGGTTCACATAGGAGAAACTCAGGTTATGGCAGAAAAACAAAAGCCTGGATGTATCACTTGGATCTAAAATATCTCTCAGAGTGAGCAAAATAGGCCAGTTCAGACAGGACATACAGTGTGTTTCCTGACAGGTGGAAATTGGTTTTGTTTATCACCTGCTGCCCAAAGATATCTGAAATAACGATCTCAAAATACAAACCACGTACTTGAGTTTTCAAAACTGCACTCTAACATCACATTTAAGCTGGACATGTCAAATTCATCACAGGTTTAATCAATAACAATGAAGCACTGTCACAGTAAAGTCAATATAACTACTGTAGTGGTGAGGCTTGGGTTGATAGTAACTTTCTGTTCAGTTGTATTACTCAGTGATAGAAATATTTCAATGCTAGAGCTGTGGTGCCTCCAAGATGAGGCTACCAGAGAAGAAAGGTGGCTGACTGATGAATAAAAAAGTTATAAAAGGTGGCACTTTCCTGTCATATGGATGTGGATCCTACACTCTGTATAACCTCAGCACTTTTCTGTTTTTACAGTGGTGACACATGACCAACCATGGTCATTTAAATTTAAGTGAAACTTAGATGGAGTTGTGGCAGCAATACGGAAGAACAAATAGGTACCATATAATTAATTCCATTTTTAAATTTTTGCCCCATATAAAAAAAAATGTAGCAAATATGAGGAAAATTAATAACTCATTTGATTTTAAAATGGGCTTTGAAACTGAATTATAGGAAATCAAGAAATACAGGCAACATTTCTGGAAGCAACATGGACATCAGGTGTTGCACCCTGGGCTCATCTTGTTTGACTATTTTATTTCTAATTGCCTACCTCAGGTGAGATAAGTAATAACACTATTACTAATCACAGTGTTACTGAACTTTATAATAGGTAGCTTTCACAGAATCACATCCATCCCATTGGCTTCAGCCCAGCCTGTACAGATCCCTCTGTAGGGCCTCGCTACCCCCAGGCAGATCAACACTTCCAGCCAACTTGGTGACATCTGCAAACTTAATAAGGGTGCACTAAAAGCCCTCATTCAGGTCATCAATAAAAATATTGAAGATATCTTTGTTCACTACAATAGAATGGCTGTTTCATTTGGTTGAGAATAAGTCAATCCTGTAGTTAATGAGAAATTACGAGTCCTGATTGGCCTAATGAACAATAAGAGATGATAAACGCATAAGGAAAGACTGGATGATTTATCATCGGATCTGGCACTCATTTAAAATTATTCTACAGTCAAAAACTAATCAATCATTCAAGGAATATTCCTACATTGTCAGAAATGAGCATGACAGAAAGAAAGGTAAAAGCATGGAATGGATTTGTATCCCCCTGAGATCCTTAAATGACCATAAGTTTTCACAGGCAAATTGTGATTAGAGGAACAACCCAAATTTGTAAAGTTTCTTCCACACATCTGGGCAATAAACCAGTGTATCTGCAGGATCTAAGTTTCAGCACTTAATTTTTGCCTTCCCTCAGTCCACCTTAGTGAAGCGAAAATTGATGTTTAATGTGAGTTTTTTCTATTTGGCCTTACTCAGAATGCTCCAGGAGTCAGAAAACACAGCAGCCATTCTTTATCTTGGATATCATTACAAATTAAAAAAAAAAAAAAAAAAAAAAAAAAAAAAACACTTTGTTATTTATTGATTAATGCATCCTTTCACTTCAGGGTTAGTTTTCTAATTAAAAAAAAAAAACAAACAAACCGCTGCATAGGCTTTGCAAAGTAGTTTCAATGCAGCTAATGCAAGTATTATTAACTGGAATGGGAATTTGGGAATAGAAAATGCTATTTTACTCAAAACAGCATAATGCCTTACATAAAACAATATAAACATCAACTCTTTGTTTCTATTTAATGTATGCACTTGAAACATTATCCAATCAAGTAAGCTGGACAAATATTCCCAAAGAAATCTGTATATAGAGACAGATATTTCTGACAATATTTTCACATTTAATTACAATGTTAACAGCAGAAGGTAGAGTAGGTTCTGTTATAAATTATTATATTTTCAGTATAAGTGGTTTTTCCTATATTTTTGTAGATGACTAGGATTTTTCCAGGATACTCCATTCTATCTGTAATTCTACCTGCAATCTGAGATTTGCAGAAAAGCCAAAACATTTGTGACTGTGTCATCAGTGTGATTTTATACATTCCTTATTTGGGAAAATTATAGATTTACAGATTTTGTGAGTATACATACCACAAAACTAAAAAGTTGTAATGATTTGTGGAAAGAAATGTACTGTTTTTATTTGATATAAAACTAATGGTAAGAGTTGGTTCTTCTTAACCATGCTATTTTTCTGAAGTAAAAATATCTATGGATTTAATATGGTTAGGAAACTAAAATGATGGTAGTTAATTGGAATGACATTTGGTTTAGATTCTTCTGCAAACCCCAAGACTTCTCCTAAATTCATAAATCTGAGATAGGCAAGATCTTGTAATGTAAAAATACAATTCTGAAATGAAAAGTCTCATTTTGAAAAAGTCTAATCACCTGGAATTTCTGAAATTATTCTTTTTGCTTAAAAAAAAAAAGGAAAATAAGTATCTTTCATCTTCAGAATTCTCCCTGTACTTTTAAATCTAATTCCAATTAAAATGTAATATTTTTGTTTTGTAGTTGGAATTATTTTCTGGAGGCAGTGCTTTTTTAAAAAAAATAAAGCATCTCTAGTTTTGACTCAGGTTTCCATAGTGCAGCATGTTTCAGTTGTATGTTTCAACAAACATAAGCAAAAAATTAACGATTTGGAACAGGGCGGAGGGGCTGCAAGGGTACAAAGCCTTTTTTATTGAGTATGCTGAAATCAGTTTTAAGTTGACACATCGAAAGAACAGTGCTTTTTATTGAACACAGATGTACTTGCTTAAGCTAACAGGTCCACTTCAATATTAGCCATTATGAAACATTTGTGCACCCAAATTTCTTGAGTAAATCTCTTACTGTGTTGTGTCATGATGTTTTAAAATTGATTTCTGGATGTAGCATAATTGTGTCACAGTTCAGCAAACCAAAACTAACATAATGTGTAATTCATTCTTCATTTTCAAATTGTTTTTGTTTTATAATACTTGATAACCCCACTAGGTTGATACGTCTATCACATCAGAAGCTTTCTCAAATATACACTGGCAAAATGCAAACATAACTAGGATAGAATAATAAGAACTAGATTTAAAATATACTTATTCACTCTTTTTTAACAGTCCTTCTACAAGGG
This sequence comes from Lagopus leucura, assembly GCF_019238085.1. Lineage (NCBI taxonomy): Eukaryota > Metazoa > Chordata > Aves > Galliformes > Phasianidae > Lagopus > Lagopus leucura. Next base: position 41,974,247 of record NW_024962264.1, read on the forward strand.
AGAAATTGGCTATATGAACTATTTCGAGCTGATTCAAATAGCTATTTCATTCCAAATTTCCCTTTAATTATACAGTGCGGAAATAAGACCTTATGCAAACCACTGTCTGTCCAGCAATTAATTTTTTTCTAGCAGAAAAGATTTTGTATTTGAAAACTGATACGAGAGAACGTGAAAGATTTTTTACTAAATCAGTGTGATCATTGCAAGGTGGAGATGACCAAGGAAAATGACTGTCCTGATTAGACATCCCCAGAAATAGAACAGTTCAATATTTTTGTGAGTGTGCACTCATTACTCACTTTTCAGAACAAGAAAATAAATTGCTAGTCTTCCTGTAGATTGAAAGAACAGAGGAAAGGCGACAATAGGACTGTAAGGTAAATAGACATTATTTTGATTACGTGAGTCATACCTCCCGTCTTTGAAAATCTGTGTATTCCTTGAGTACTGCACTACTATGAGTTGGTGCACTCATGAGGCACTTAAAGTAAATTCTCTGAGGCACTGAAGGCGCATGCCTCTCATGCAAAATAATAACGCCATGGCTATTCAGGAACTTGCTTTACTCAGTTCTAGATAATATGTCTTGAAATGAGTTCATGTAAGATCTTTAGCTATTGTAGTTCCCCTGGCATATTAATTTTAATCAAAAATGACTAAGACTTGCATTCATGTATGTACTGAAATGGGCGCAATAAGTGCACTTCTAATAGCACCATGGAACCAGTTACAAAAAGCACAGATGTGATCAGATGGTGCTAATGCCATGTGAAGTCTTTTGTATGACCACACAGCAGTGTCTTGCTTCTCTGCACTTTATTCTCTCCCAGTAGGTACATACTATGTATATTTCCTTTTCCAAGTCAATAATACTTCCCAATTTGGAAATTTCAGTGTATGATTGTATTTCTTTATAAGTAACAGAATTACTCAGAAACTTATTCCTTTTTTTTTTTTTTTTTAAACAAGTAAATTTAGATTTCTCTTTCTCTTGCTTAATGCTTATTCAAAGCTACAAAAATTTCATACACAAGAGCAAACCACCTCCAAAAATATGAAGCGAGCTTCCTTACTATTCTAAATTTAGCCAAATATGAGTTACATCTTGGAAAATATATCTGGATGGTAAAATACAGTGATTTATTGGGAAAGAGTTAGCAGAAAAAAAAAAAAAAAAAACGAGCTAATCATTACTGCTATCATAAACTTCCTCTCATCTGATTTACTACTGAATACCTACTTTTATATTCTACAGTACATCAATTTCTAATTCATGATTCTGATTGCAATCAGAGTACACCGTTTTTTCTGTATCTGCTGGTCTTCATTAATGTTCACAGCAGTTTTTGAGCTGGAAGGCTTAGATTCCAACAGAGCAGACACAATGCCTAAATTTAGTTTATAGCTGAAGTTAGAGAAACTTGCTTAATGAATGAGAGCCAGATCCAGATCATAAGACCCTACTGCTGTAGCTTTATTTTTATCCAGGATCTTTTAATATTAATCCTAACAAACCTAAAAAGATTAAAGCACAATTTGTCTCCTTTCCTCCAACTAAATCCTTTGATTTCCAGAAGTAACATTATAGGCTAGAAGATTCATTGATTATTCCTTCTCAGAGACAAATACAGACTAAACATCCCTTAAAATATTTCAGATTTTCCTTGTTAAATAAAAGATTTGGAATGGTTTAGGTTTTTCATGAAGGCCTCAGCCATTCTAAACCTGCTGAAGGTTTTTAAAATACCCTTGCCACCCTCCTTGCAGTTCTAAATCTAAACATAGATTTATAATTATCTGATAAAGGTAAATGAAATAAAACAAATTAATATGCCCCAGGATTTAGTGTCTTGTTGTGACTTGTTTACTAAGAGTCAGCACTGAGTCACATATATTCTGATTTGATAAAGAGATTGCTCAAGACAAGATGCATGTATTAACTAATATATCCTTAGTAATTATTTATTGCTTTGCAATAAGCCATAAATACTGCATGTCTGCAATGGAATTCTTTCTCTTTATGCAGATGAAGAGACATAGAATCTGATAATGATTTGGGATATAAGCAGACTAACACCAGTGCACAGAGGACAGGAAGCAACACTCTTCTCTGCTTATAGTAATGACTTCCATGAGCAGTTTGCACAAGATCAATAAATGCATCTCTATGGAGCAGAGCATAAGCATGTTTCCTCAGAGGCTCACAGAGGCTGCAAGCTACAAAAACGTAATCCTTAGTGAAGACCTCTGGAAAGCATGTATTTTCTGAAAAATATCTCTCCCTTCCACATTCCTCAGAAAACATCAGTCAGTGAAACAACCCTGAGGATAAGATCTTCTGCCCATGGTATGTTACCAGTCTTCACAGCAAACTATCTCTCTGACTTCTTGATTTTGCTTCATGAAAAGCACCATTTTAGTATTTTGTAATTATGGAGACAATGAATATTGCATTATACAGAATATTTTTAATGTCATTGTGGCTAGAATTATTTTTTCTATGTCTTCATTGTTGGTTGAAAGCAAATAATGACTTGCATGGCATGTATCTCTACAATGAATGATAGTCTGTTTTCAAAATGCTAGGAGTAAATTTGCTAATGATTTTACTGAGCTCTATCAGGTAACACCTCTTTCAGCTTAATGACTTCTAAAACTACCGACAGCTTTTTCAAATTATTTCCTGCCCTTGAAGCAACACTTTTTCATGTATCCTTGACTATATTATTTAAAGTTTTCTCTGCTACGATAGAAGCTATATCAAATGTGATAGAAAAGTTCAAATTCAGACTGAAATCACAGTGCAACACAACTCATGACTTTTTTCATCAGATACTCAGATTGTCTTGATTTCAGTTACCAACATATAAATTAGTACTGATCATTATCACATAAATTAAACATCCATGTTTTTCCAGATACTGTGAAGGCTGAAATAATACCTCTCTCTGGATGAGTGAAACTATGTTAAACAACATTAGACAAGCTAAGAGTACACAGAAGAGCTGAAGCTGCTGTTGAACATCGCCTTGTTATGATGGACTTACTATAAAATTTCAAACTAAAAACAGGAAGAGAATGATTGCAAGCCAGTGCATAACTGGAGTCAGCAAAGCAGGGTCACATTATTGAAAGGAAGTTATTTTTCATTGCTCACTGGTCAGGTTCAAAGGGAGGATATGGTGGACAGTTGGAGCACTGTATTTAAAGGAATAGAGGTAAGAGGCTTCAGGTAAAATTCAGTTTCTATGAGCCTTGATTAGACTCCTTGGAGAGCAACGATGCAGCTGAGCTGTGAGAAATAGTTCTGGATCAAGAGGACTTCAGCTTGTTTTGATTGTGATTGCAGAAAAGGCATTTTTATCTCTGAGGTCTGTTTCCAGAGGTATTTTTGCTTAAACCATGCTTTACATACCAGGAGAATCTATGAAGCTGCTTAGAGAAAGCTATTCTACCAGATCAAGGCAGTCACTGTACTCATTTTAAAATCTTCAAAACTTCATCAATTTTTGTGCTTGTTACAGGAAGGGTCAGGGGCTTTAGGGAGAGGGAGAAGGACAACAGAAAAAATAAGATGGAGAAACGTTGCTGTCAGTACTGATATTATAGAGACTTTGTCAAAGTCAGCAACAGCAGGAAAAACAATAGCTCAAAACAACACAGGTGAGAAAAGAATTGTTAAAATGTTAAGAAAGGATGACTTCAGACAGAGAAAGGAAGGAAGCAAAAGCTATCAGCAGATCAGCTGATGTATGTATCTCAGATTCAAGGAGGGTGTTTAACAAACTTACTAAACCATTGTCAATATGCTTGAAGAGCAATGAATACCTCTGAAGAGGTATCCTGAATACCTACAAGAAGACAAGATGTAGTGAGAGGAAGAAAGGAAAACAACTTAGAGATGCTGTGCTGCTGATCTTAAGCAATATGGTACCCCTATTCGTACCCCTTATAGAAACCAGAATCAGCACTGTGAGTTAAAAATAGGCAAACATTTGGAGAATAAAAAAATCTAAAGGCTGAAGAAATGTACAAAAACAAATAATCATGACACAGAAACATTACTGCCTTTTGATGTTACAAGAGAAAATGTAATAGCTTGAGGGGGAACAGTAGACAAACTATGTCAAAATCTTAAGTAGGTTTACAAAAGGTTTCTAAGCAAAATATTATATTAACTCAAGGAGCATTACCATGTGAAACAAGATTTCAAATGGACTTCAGACAAAGGATGCTTATGAGAAGTAATGTGTATAAATTCAGGGGTCAGTGAGCAAGACATCTCTGAGGATTTTTTTTTAATATTTTCTTGCTTCAGAACTCTAGAAATGATGAAATAAATATAATGTGTGAAGATAAAGAGTTAAAATGTAACTTGCCCAAAGTATACCAAAATATAATTATTATACCAGCTTTGCTTTGTTAATTAGCTGAATAGATGTCAAGAATCATTTATGAGCAATTGAGCATAGCTTGCTGTTAACTTAGGAAGAAACATAAAGAGGCAAACCCTGAATTAAATCCAGAGGTACAGGGATTCTGCTCACAAGGACAGACAGTGTACAAAAGGAATCCCTCAACCTTTCGTCAAAGATGAGGTGCTCCAGCCTCTCTGATCAAACTCATGATCCTCCTCTGGACCTACTCAATTAAAATTGTAGAGTCTTTCTTGTGCTGCAAGAGCCAGGCCTGCATGAAGTTCTTCAAATGAAGCCTGGCAAGAGCACAGTACAGGGAGACAATCACCTCCCTCTCCTTGCTGGCCACCGCTTTTTCGATGCAGTTGGTCTTTCGGGCTGCAACCATGCACTGCTGGCTAGCATCAAGCTTCTCTCACTATTCTGTGAGAAGAGAAAGTCCACAAGTTCTCTGGGCAACCCCTTTACATGTTGCAGTGTTTTTAAGATGAATTTTTCCCCAGTATCAAGATGAAGAAATGTATTAATTTGCAACCATTCATCTTGACAAGATACAAAAAACTCTCAAGTTGCTTGTACACCATTTGAGAAAATTTCAGGATAGTTACCCCCAAAAGAATCAGCGTCATGCATATGAGCATTTTTCAAATACTGTATAACTACTATACAGCTCTGAAGAGTCAGTAGAGTTTTCATCCTGACCAAAATAAGTATTTTTAAGCAAAAATATCTGGGAATGTGTTGTAGCATTGAGCTGTGTTTAGCAGTGGCACAATACAAAATCTGTAAAATATAAAGTCAATCTCAAGTGTGGAGAAAAATACCCAACTTCCTTTTCTTTCTATATCTGAAGTGGAATAGATACACAGAAGACTTAGCTACACTGTTATCTACATTTTCATGAGCACATTCCTTTTTAAATCTCAGTAGTGTCAAAGGCTGACCCTCAGTAAATATTCCAACATTTCTGTTTAATACAAAAACATGTGAGAGGTACAACTCTGAATAATAGTCCTTTTTTAAGCAATACAGTATTACTGATGCTACATCTCCTTAGGAATAAGCAAATTTGCAACCAGTTTCCATGGAGACTTACAATTGGACTTTTAAGTGATGAGCTTTGCAATAACTTCCATTGAAGTAACAGCAACATATCCACTGTAAACGTTTGTACTATTAAAACAGAAACTTGATTTCCTACTATTTGGAGAAAGAAAACAAGTTTTTACTTTTAATGACTAGAATGATTCTTGGCTTGGGAAAGCCAAAGATTATGCATGCCAAAAAAATCTGGCTACTTTTCCAGAAAGTTTAAATTAAGATTTAACAGTTTGAGTTTTTTCTTCTCTCAAAAATAATATCATATTCCAGTTACACTTTCTTCTGTTACCTTCCTCTCCCTTATCCCCTTTCTTTTTGTGTAATTGAATCCCTACTTTGGCAATATTCCCATAACATTTTCTCCAGTCAAATAGTATTGCTTTCTAAGCCATGTAGTTTCTGCTTACAAATCTCCTGAGTAATGCATAATAGGAGATTACACTACCTCTCAAAGCCAACACAGGCTGACCAAAATACTGCTGGAAAAACTTAGCATTCTTATTTTCATATGTTTCTCAACGGAGGGCCAATTAGTTTTGGAAGACTCAAGAATCTCATAATATGTAGAGAAGATTATTTATGATTTATTTATAGATGCAGAAGGTTTCAATTAGATGGTCAAGGTGAAAGAGTCACAGTTAGAGGATGTTGTGGTTTCTGTTCTAGTTGTAGTCCTAGTATTGTATGATAAGTCCTCAGAGCAGAGAACTCACTGTTCTACTCTCTTGTCAGACTTTTAATCTTCTACGATGGAAGATTTTGCACTAAAAGAGTATGTCACTGTCATTACTTATTTTGCTCCTATAAAGCAAGAAAGTCATTTCCTATTCATTTGAGTGGCACAACTAGTTCTAGAAAATATTTCTATGCTATAAAACATTTAGATTTCCTATTTTTATGCTAATTTTTATGCCTTCAGACAATTCATGCCAGAGTTCTAAGTCCCACTCAGTCTCAGGGGTGTTCATTTTCTTTTTTAAACAAGTCAACCATTACAGAATTTGAAGCAGTATTGCTTCTCCTAAAGCTTTATCCAGCTGCTTCTAAGAATTAATCTAAGAATGATATTGAATTTGGAGATCCAATACTTCTTTTTTCCATATTCTCAACTCAACATTTGTGTAGGATATGTATTCATGTTTCACTTTGTTCCAGTGACATTCAATGTTCTTACAAAGTAGAGAAAAGTCAACAGAAATGGCTGAACAAGAACCAGAATGGTCAGTTGTCTGACTGTTCTCATTTAATGTGAGATGTTAGTCAGACGAAACACAATTTTCCTCTCTTAAACCATCAGTTAGAGATACCCTCTTAAGCAAGAAGCACTCTTCTCATGTTCTTCTGGGGTAGGTATAGCAAATAACCAAAATGCAAGACATTTTCAGTGCTGCAATACCTTTGAAGACATACAAATATTTGTCATGTAGAAGCCACAGCAGAACAAAATCAGCATCAAGAAGGTAGGTGAAATGTAATCTTCTAATAGAAATCAGTATTATCAGTAATACAGTAATGGAAACCCGTATCATCATATAGTACATAATCAAGTATCACAAGGTGAAGCCTATCCAACAGCTCTACTCCTTAACTATAGTGCCTAGCTATAACTACTTAACATAGCTGAAACATGAAGTAGGTTCTGAAATTACATCTATGGCTAAGTAATAGTTTTGTCATTTAACTATTGAAAATGAAAGCAGAAGTGACAAATGAAAACACAATTCTAGCACAAACACTGCATTTATCAGACCAAATATAAAATAAGTGCCACAAAGTAGATCTTCCTAAGTTAAACAGAATCACTGGAGACAATTATCTGTGTACCTATACCTATTTAAAAGGGGTTTGAGAATGACATCACTAAGATTTGAACAGGAGGCCTAGTTAGCTGATAGTAGCTGAATGTGTAACTGCCTTAAATTTCATTATAGCTAATTGCTGTAAGAAATAAAAATCAGGAAAAATGTTTTATTATCCCCACTCTGAAAATTACAGTATAGACGAAACAAATACTTTGAAGACAATGACTTCTATGAAGGAAGTTATTATAATTTTAGGGAAGAAGACTGCTTACACAGCAGGACACAAACTGCAGTAATTCAAAAAAACAGCTTTTGGCTTTTGTAGTGATCATGCCAAGCTGATGATTTGTGAGCAAACATGACATAACTCTTGCAGCTTGTCTGTGATACCAGTATAATTTATTGGCCAAATCTATTTAGTATGGCATCTAATAAAGTGTTTCATGGAGCACTGTGGATAACATAGAACCCAAGGCAGAAATATCAACTTCAGTGCCCATACTTCTGTTTCCTGCATAAAAGAAATCTTGGAAAAATATGTTAACAGGAAAATTACAAAAAGGCAATGAGACACACAGATTGAAGTGCCTTAGATTTAATCCGCCATCTCTGATCTTTCCTTACTATCATTGGGAATGCAATAATATCAGCTTTTTAAATCACTGTGGTGCATGTTAAAATTTAATGTACTTGTTTGTGGCTAGCACGAGGTTACTACAAATATAACAAGAAACTGAAACAAAATATTTAAACATCTCTTAATTTTACCCCTCTGTGTGTTCCAACAAAAATCTTGGTCCTTCCTCCTCCCCTTATCTTCTGATAAGTCTTTTATCAAGTCGTTCTGGTTCTTGCAGGGGGGCACGTAGGGAAGGAGACTCAGAGTTTCTCCTCCTGATATAACATGTGATGCAATTGCAGCAGAATATTTCTCAAACCACTGTTTGCATATAGATTCTGCCTGTCCTCCTACATCAGCTAATGCTGCTTTTGTAGTTTGCTTGTGAGTTCTTTAGGTCTGATCCTGAGGCTACTGGTTTTTACGAGAAAGAAGTTACCATCTGACTGGCAAAAGCCAGCTAAAGCTTTCTACAGTTTCTGACACAGTTTGGATAATCACAGCTGGCTGGTGCAGACTTGATGGTATATAAAATGACTAACATTTAAATCTAGACAGCCTAGACTAGAACACATTATATCCATTGAACATTCCTTAAAAATATGGTTTTATTGCCAAAATGAGTTATGCATCAGAATTCTCAACTCCCAGAATGAGCATTCTTCTGTAATTGAAAATTCCATCCCATCTTGTTCTGAATCTGTTTACTTAGTGTTAACTAAATCTTTACTGTTTTCTTCCAGCATCTACAAAAAATAGATTCTTGGTATCTCTGAGATTTTTTTTACTTTTTTTTTTTTTTTAAACAAAGTTTTGCTCAAGTATATAATGACTAGGGCAGCTTGAAAGTGTGTTTTTTAATTGCAGCTTTTCCTCCAACACAGTCTCTCTGATGATGTGGATGATGGTTTTCAGATCCTGTCCTTTGTATTCAGCACACGTTCTTTCATAGTGCCTTTGACCCAGCCACTAATCTATACCTCATCTTCATTCACACTTCCTCTTCTAAAAATAATCTAAATGTCATGATTTGTGATTTCCTACCAAGACACATCTGAAAGGATTTTGTTGATGCGTTTCTTCAACTGTGGAGGCTTCCCAGTGGTTCGCTGTTGAAATATTCACATTTCCTTTAGGCAATGCCTTCCTGCATCAGCCTGCTGAGTGCTTTTAGGCACAGGAAGCAGCAAACTTGCAAGACAAGGAGACAGCTTGTGAGCTAAAATGCTTGAGCTTTGAGGGGCTTGTTCGCCTGAAGGGCAAACACAGTTCACTGCAGTTCTACCAAAGTTCCATTTTGTTAATAAATGTGTATCATGTCGCTAGCTAAGTGAAAAATGAAACTTAGTAGTAATTCCTAAAGGACTTCAAGGAGGTGCTACAGCAACAAAATGCCAATTTGTATATTTAATAGCACATTATACTAATGAGACATCAAAATCATCTTATATAGATGCACGTCACAACATGCTGAAGCATCCTTGTGTCTAGAATAGCCATTGTAATGCAATCATAATAAATTCAAAGTTTTGCACTTTGTCTTGTGTGGTGTTTTTTGTAGCTTTTATGAAAATGACTGCATTTGATGTTACTCAAATACAGCACGACTAACAATTTTCAATCAACGAAAACTCAAGAAACTCTCAAGCTACTAAAAGCCACTCAACTCACTCCTTTAGTAATGTTTAGAGTTGTGTGATTCAGTGGAAGAAACAGCACTACAACTTAAATATGAGTGTTGCCTCCTGAGCAGGCATGTGGCTTTGATAGGCTTTTTACTATTTTAATTTAATTTCTTCAGCTGCTTCATGCATTTGGCAGGTTTTGAGGAAGATTTTGCCCAGTGTTGAAGTAAGTTTTCCTACACAAGCTGTCAGAGCTAATCCTTTCTCACAACGTGGATACTGACATTTCTTGGATATGAGCTGACTTATACCGTATCACATCAGAGTGCATCAGTGATGTAACACTGACTTCCAGGTAGTTTACCAAAAGAGTGACTTGACTCTAGTCATCATCCAAGCACCCACAGCATTGCTTTCAGAACAGAGGAGAGAATAGGAAGAAAAAAAAAAAACACAAGGAAATTCATGCATTAAGATACAGACAGTTTAATAGGTGGGGAAAAAAAAAAAAAAAAAAAAAAAAGATGAGAAAAAAAAAAAAAGGAAGAAATAATATGCAAAGGAAATTACTCACCAACATCCACAAAGAGATCAACGCCCATACAGTCACTGAGAAACAGCTCACTTGAAAACAAATCTCTCCTCCACCCTTGTCTTTATTGTTCAGCATGACATTATAGGGTATAAAGCATCCCTGTGGCCAATTTCAATCAGCTGCCCTATTTCCCACCCCTGCAGAATCTTTCCTACCCCCCCCTAGTCTACTTAGGAGTACAGAGAGAGAAAAAGGAGAAAGCCTTGATGCTACGCAAACACTGTTCAACAATGGCCCAAACTTTGGTGCATCATTAACACTGCTTTAGCCACACAACCAACACACAGCAGCATATGGACTGCTATGTAGAGAAGGTTGGCTTTATTCCAGCCAGATCCAGTACAGTTTTCTAACCCAGAAACACAAGTTCTAAAGCTTACAGGCACTGTACTGATCTAAACAAGGATCATCTCTGCAGATAACTTATCTCCACAAACTATGAATTCTGACTCAGAACTCAATTTTTGTTTACTGTTTGACATCCGTAAGAAGAAAGTAAAAATAAAACTAAAAAGTTAGTACCGTACAAAATTTGAACTAACTTAACACACTAAGATTGTTTTATTTTGCCTTCTTGTTTGGATACTAACAGTAGAAGTAAGACACAATAAATAATTTAAGGCCATACTTTTGTCTTCTCAGTTTGAAAACAGTGAATTCACATGAATTCTTAAAGAATTTATGAAGGAAAGTTCATCTGGAACACCTATGTTATTACTCCAGTATTCTGACATCCTACAACTGAAAATACAACTTGAGCTGAAGTTTCTATAGATTTGCATTTATTGCTAACAGTTAGGAGCACTTACGCATGCAGAGTTTCTGCTAGATGTAAAAACTCTGACATTTGTCTTTTTTAATTTCTTGTTTGTTTGTTTAATAATGAAAACTCCTCACTTCTTTTCTTTTAAACAGGGAAAAGTAAATTAGAGGAAACTTAACTCTTGGTGACTATAAGTTAATTACTCTAAGTTTTTGCTCTAGCACTTAAAATCTTGCTTCAGTATATAATTTGCAGGGCAGGGAAGAAGATCCCACTACAAGCTTTCTTTTGAATTCAGCCAAGATAACATGCAGAATCCATTGCTCTATAACAGCTACTGAATAATAACTGCAAGTAGATATTTTCCTAGCAGATACCTGTCTTGAAAGGCTCAGGTGAGTATATATGAAATACTGACAAGCTATTCCACTGCCCTAAGGGCTTGTATGTACTCAAATTACAAAGTCCCTTGTGAATGCAGTATTTCAATGTATTTGTTTTACTCAATAAAATGTTTTTAATGTATTACCTCACACAAGCTAATTTTTACATTAATACGCAGTAGAATCACAGATGAGTTGCCTGGAAAGAATACAGGGATTTCATCTGGACATGCAGAGTTGAGATTAGGAAAGCCAAGGTGAAGATGGAACTGAAGTTGGCAAGGAATGCAAAAATTAACAAGAAGGGATTCTATAGATACAGTGATCAAAGGAGACAGGCAAAGAGGACTATACACTTCTTCTGATAAATGAGAAGGGAGGACATGGAGAAGGCTGAGGTACTAGAGTTATTTACCTCAGTTTTCACTGGCAGTCAGGCTTTCCACATCTCTCATGCCCCTAAACATCTAGGTGGGGATTAAGGGAGCAAAATCCCTCCTACTGGGAGTCTGGGATCACCTCATGATACTGAATGTGTACAAATCTATAGGGCCAGGTAACATGCAACCCAAAGTCCTGAAGGAGCTAGCTGATGTGGTTGCCAAAACCTGTTGTTCAGCCTGGAGAAGAGAAGGCTCTTGGGAGACATCATTGCAGTCTTCCACTAGTTAAAGGGAGACTGACATCCTACATGGGCAGACACTGATAGGATAAGGGAGAATGGTTTAAATATAATAGAGGAAAGATTTAGATTGGATATTAGGAGCATATTTTTTCCACACAGAAGGTGGTGAGGCACTGGAAAAGGCTGCACAGAAAAGCTGTGGATGCTCCATTCCAGGAGGCATTCAAGGCCATGTTGGATGGGGATCTGTGCACCCTGATCTTCTAGATGACAACCCTGCCTATAGCATGTGGGTTGGAACTAGATGATCTTTGAGGTTCCTCCCAACCTAAGCCATTCTATGATTCGATCAAGTATGATACTTTATGCAATTTAATAGAGATTAAACCCAAGAAAAAATTACATATATTTAGTATAGTTATGAAAATAAAGTATTGGCTGAAATTGTATTTATATAATTAAACTGCCCTTTTGCTTAAAAGGGAATCATTGCTCCATGAAACCTACGCATCTGTGGGAGAAGAAAGGCAGGCAAGAGAAGGTCACAAGGGAATGTAAGAAAAAAATAAAAATTCTCTTTGTAACAAGTGATAGTTGGATGCCTAGAGAGCACAAGACATTGGCACATCTTGTTACTAACAGCTCTTCTAGCTAAAGATTTCATTTTTCCAGCCAGCAATATCAATTCACAGAACCACAAAATGGTTGAGATTGGAAGACCTCGGGAGATCATCTGTTCCATCCCCTTGCTCAAGCAAGGCCAAATTCCCAGCCGCTGTTTAGAGCAAGAGTAATATTATTGCAAGAAAAAGGGCCACTGACACCTCTACTATTTTCTGCTGCTACTTCTGAATTTATCATAAGCTGTAGAACACTACGCAGAAGAGCTTTTCAGCTCTTTCTTCAGAAAGAGATTTGAAATAAGGAAGTAGTTTAAACATTTCTCTTTATTCTACTGAAAGTACTGCAACTACTCTGGTATTATTACTCAAGCAACCTGTTAAATGAACAAACAAACAAATAAATATTATAAAGTGCTTCTAACTCTAACACTGAAAAAAATGCAGAAAAAAAAGATATTTTTACCCAAATCTCTACTAAAACATTCTGGTGCAGATGGAAGTCAAGGGAAGATGAAGAAAGAAAAGAAGAAAACATGACATTAAAAGGGTCTAGTGAAACTACTGTGAGCTGGAAGTAACGAGCTTATACTCAAAAACACACTATAGGAGCTGACAGCATGTAAGTCTCAACTGAAATTTTTTGCCTGAAGGGTCTTTCTGAAAGATTTTACTAACAAAGAGAAAGATTTAGGATTGTGAAAAAAATCACTTGCACCAAAATGGGAGTAGGTAAGCAATTACACAGTGATCTTTAAAGGATTTTTAAACTACTTTTTCACGCTTTAATACAGAGGTGAATTAAGCCAGCTATGGTTAATGACGTATTGTTACTTCTCTAAGGAAATACACTTTATAGATCTACAAATTAAATCATGCAACTACTGCAATTCATACTGCAAACCAACAGGGAGCAGGGAATTCTCCCTATTGCTCCAAACTGAATGATGCTTATTTAGGTATTGCATTATTCTAGGTTGGTGGCAACTGAGAAGATAACTGAGGATACATAAATAATGTACAACAAAACTACACTTAAAATGCCAACATTAAAATACTAATTTTTGCTACCATTTTTATAAAAAGTGGTAGGTTGAATGGAAAGATAAGTAGCAGATAAGTACCTGATCTTTCCCAAGCACAATATCATATTGTAGGACTATTTTCTTTTTGACATGTCAATTCAGAATAGTTTATTTTAGTTTATCCAGAGAGATGTTGAATATACTCAGCATCTACAAGTTACAATCCACTGTATCTCTATATCCTGCCTAATAGGATATAAAAGTCACTGTACACAGAAGAAAATATGAAGATAGTTACACTAAATTAATAATTTACAGATATAGATAGTGCTCCGTGAAGATATGTAATATCCTACAGAAGTCATTTCAACATAAATGGAGACCCGTGATGTATAGATCACAGAATCATGGAATTCTTAGAGTTGGAAGGGACCTTTAAAGGTCCTCTATTCCAGCTCCCCTGCAATGAACAGGGACACCACAGCTAGATCAGGTAGCCCAGGACCTTACCCAGCCTTGCCTTGAAAGTGTCCAGGGACATCCATCACATCTTTGGGAACCTGTTCCAATGCCTCACCACCCTCACTGTAAAAGCCTGTTTCCTTATATTCAATCTAAATCTACCGTCTTTAAGCTTGAAACAATTTCCCTTTGTTCTATCACCACAGACTGTGCTAAAGAGTCTGTCTTCTTTCATGCGGCTGTCCTTTAGATACTGAAAAGCCACTATCAGGTCACCTCACAGCCTTTCTCTTCTCCAAGCTGAAGAGCCTCAGCTCTCTCATTATCTCCTCATAGGACAGGTGTTCCATTCCATGGATCTTTTTTGTGACCCTTTTCTGGACATGCTTCAAGAAGTCTACACCTCTCCTGTACTGAGGACTCCACATCAGGACTCAGTGCTCTAGGTGAGACCACGCCAATGCGGAGTAGAGAGGCAGTATCAAATCCCTCAGCCAGCTGGCTACACTTCTTTTGATGCAGCCCTAAGATTTTTTGTGATTTGCCTTTCAGCCGAAAAAGTGTCATTGAAAGTTCCCATACAATAATTCAGAAGGACAAAAGTAGAAGGCTTAATATGAACTCTGTTGAGTAATTCTGGATCTAATAACAATCCCATTATTGTTTAATTAGTAAAGATAATTAAACACGCTCTGTTCCACACACTAAATGCAGAAACTGCTTATTATTATTAATGGTTTTGCTACTCATACTGAAGAATTGTGCTAGAAACCACCTTGCCAGTGATGCCAGATTTTAAGATTCAACAGTTTTTTCCAAGTCAAACTCAAATGTGTGCGTGTGTATATATATATATATATATACATATATATATATATATATATACACGCACACATTTGAGTTTATTATATATATTGAGTATATATATATATATATACACATATACATAAGGTATATTAGGTATAAGATATATACCTAACATATTAAGGTATTTATATATATAAATAAAACTACACAGTTACAATCTTAAACACCTTAATCTCTGATTTTGCATTGTCATTAGAGCACTTTCTAAAGTGTTCTCCACCTCTATGCCTCTTGGTGTTCCTGGTTGGAAATTCACCAAAAAGCAGGACAGGAAGAATGAAATACAGCATGAATGTTTTAGTCATTAAATTGTCATTTTTCATCTACACCACTGACTACAGCAATGTGTGATGGTCATTTCCCTGAAAAGCTTCAGAATCATCCACAGCTAGCACATTTGCTAACATTCAATAAGGTAAACATGTAGACAGAGGAAAATTTTAATTCTGTGTTGCGTATTTGTGTGCAATGTTTACATTGTTTACATTGATTTTCCTTTGCTGTAGGGACCACTACTGGATTTCAAAACTGAAACTACCATTAATGCTTCATTCCTTTATATTATCTCCATTTTATCCACAATTTCTTCAAATGACCTTTTTTTTATACATATGAAGAAAAGTGATAGAAAGAAGCGAGTTGTCAGCAGTTATTTTTTCCATATGCAGACCTATGCCTGTATCCACATAGTTTCATTTGCTTATCTTCCAGTGTCTTTAAAAATAACTTTAAATTTTTTTTGAAGTACTTGTAGCAATATTTAACCACTGAACCCATTAATTACTTACACCCCTGACAAGCAGGTCTCACTCAAATGCTGAGATAATAATTCTGTAGACGCAAGCTGAATGAAAAGGGAAAATAACCAAACTTATTCTTTCTGCTCAAGCCACCTACACTCTTATTAAATGCACAAAATATTTTTCTGACCAGAAAAATGAGGCCATATATTTTCTACCACTGGTTATTCTATTGAATACAGTCTCTCAAAGATTAACTCTGATTCTCTGAAATAATACAGTTTTCTATTAAACGAGAGACGCAGTTTATTCCAAGCACAGACTACTCTACAGCCTGAATGTTGCCATTTTTTACTGATAGTCATGAAACATGAGTTTAAATCTCATTACACTGGGAAAAACCTCAGTATCCCCTCTGCCTTGATCTCTTTCCTTCACCTCAGAAAAATTCTTCAGTAGCAATCTGCCACATAAAAGGCAGGTTAAATAGCATTTTGTTAGAAATTCAGATAACAAATTCCACAATAATTTTATGGACGTGAACCTCCATGAATTATGAACTGCACATCACAGAAAATGAGATTTAAACTCATTCTTCAAAATCTTCTAAAGACCACTTGCGCTATTTTGCACTTAGATCCAGATTCAAATTCACAACTTTCTGGCATGTACCAGCGTCCATGCTGGGAATGAAGTTAGTACTCCTAGTAAGCAGAAAGAGCAATAAAGTAATTTATGGGTGATCCCAACAGAACACATTGCTTCACTAACTATACAGGCAGCCTACCAAGCAAAGAAATTCCTATTTCATATGCTTCATTTAAGCTTCTAGAATTCAGTGACTAGGGATTTAGGGTTGCACAATCTCTTTCCAACACCGAACTTTCACAAAAGTGACTCGTATAGTTTATGCTACAGATTTCATCATCAAATGAAGTGCGTGTCAGAACTAGCAATTTTACCCCACTTGCGTGAGACTCACTACAGCCTGTTATCAGAAACACAGAAATTAGAATGAAGAATGCCTGTAAAGCCACAGAAAAAAAAAAAAAAAAAAAAAAAAAAAAAAAAAAAAAAAAAAAAAAAATTAACAAAAAGAAATTCAACTAGCTCTAATAAGCATAGGAAAACAAAGGCTGATGAATGCTGACCAGCTAATACATAATTAAATAAGAAACTATTAATAAATTTCAAGTTTATATTCTAGGTGACTAGAGCCCAACTATTAAGAAGAAATGGCTAATAACAAATTTGCAATTTTGCCAAAGGACGTTCTTCTAATAAAGCATTAAAACTCAGCACAGTCACAAGAAAAAAAAAAAAGGGGAAGCAAATTTTTGAAATAATAGAAGTTTGCAAGGTAAGTAACTAGCAGATACATTAAAATAAAGAAATATATAACTATCTTTGTAATAAGAGATTGACATTCGTGCTTCCATTTTGAACAGACATGTATCTTTTTGTTCTTACAGGTGTACAAATGTTTTTAAGTGAAAATTAAGGAATTATTTATTTCAATAACATTTAATCACACTCTCAACTGATACACCTAAATATTATTTATGCTGCAACAACCATGAATACTTTCTCTTGCTCAGAAAAAACAGAGAAAAAAAAAATCAGGAAGAAATAGAGAATTCTGGAAATATCATTCTGTAACACTAACTTTAGCCAATTTCCACAGAGAAATCACAAGTCAAAATATGAAACAAAACCCCAAACAACCATTCATTAGCAAAGAGGACATCTTCTGAGGTACTGAATGCATAAAGTGCTTTTATCCCACAATGTGGTCTAAGGAAGAGATGAGATTTAAGGAGTGTTATAGGGGCTCCAGAGTTGGACAAACATATTCCGAAATCCATTCCCCTTTCTATTTACTTTCTGCAGACATACTTACACCTAAACTAATTCAATGAACTCTTGAATTCCTACTCTTTGCTAAAAGCATCAAAAAAAAGAACATGGGCATATACGTGCCCAGGTGACACAGAGTTGTCATTTGATAGTAAGTCAGAACTTTTTTCACAGTTCTTCCCAGAATAAAACCATAAAACACAATAAAATAAATAACTCCTAGGTTAAGATTGGAACTAATAATAAAAATAGCAATGCACATTTTGAAAAGATTTATAATACATACTATACAGACATTTGCTTATTTAAGAAAAAAAAAAGCTTTGCTAAATTCAGCAAATTCAGATAAATATAATCCAAAGAGTGTTTAAATCTTACACTGACTCTTGCATAGACATAAATTTCAACATTTAGAGAATTTTTTTTCCTTTTCTTCTGAGTTTTCTTGTCTTTTGCTAGCACTCCAGCAAGTTTTTAGCCAGTTTTCCTGGAGTTCTAATAGTGTATTCACAGACCCATCGCTAAAGAGAGGGAACCCTGGAGAGAAAACACTAAACTACATCTACACTTTTCTAATGCATATATCACCATTCTATCTACATAATGTAGTATGTTCTCCACATGGTGCTGTATCACAAGTTGATGGCAGATTTCCCTAATGTTAGATACCTACTGTTCTTATACCATTAACAGCTTCAGTAAAAAAAAAAAAAAAAAAACAAAACAAAAAAACCAACAAAAAAAAACCACCATAATTCATGTCTTCTCAATGTTATAGCAAAAGTTTCCTCCACTTCTCTTTTTCTCTAATTTCTTTTTAAGTGGTGAGGACTGCAACTTTTTTTTTTTTTTTTTTTTCTCCTGGGGATAAAGCATTCAAAGAAGAATTATTATTATGAATGGAACTAAAATAAGAGAATCAAACGTAACACTCTATTTCAGTATTTTTTCTTGCCAGGACTGTATCTACATTTCCAATTAAAGGTTCTGCTAGCATGTGACCAGAATGTTGGCAACACTGCCATTTCCTTGATATATCTCCTAACCTCTACCATTCTGAACATAATGCTTTATCCCTTGCTATTGTTCAAGTAGTACAAGTTACATTCACTGAGATTAAACAACGTACAAATCTTTGCTTTCTATGCACCTATAACAGGAAGCCACGTGCCACCTCAACACAGTAGTTCTCTCCATCCTCTGATCTCAAGAATCCTAAGAAAACAAGGGAATTGCCAGAGGACAGATTTGCTTGTGGATAGCATTAACTCACATTACTCAAAATAATACCACACAAGTGCTAACTGGTTCTGTTGCATTTGCTCACTGTTCTCTAGCTCACAGACCACTTTCAGTTCAGTGAAAGAACCAGGGTTCTACAATCAGAACATTTGATGTTTCTCTTTCCTGTATCCAGTCTACATACATATGTATGGTATACATTTGAACGTAACTGAACATTCACTAGAGTAGTCATAATAAGGTGATCCTCTGTGGTATGCTTTCTAGAACGAAAAATTTAGCAATACATGTGATTCACTACTAGTCTCCTGCAATCCAAGCAAAGAAAGGAAACTAGGTTTTTAAGTTGCAAAATTGCAGAAGACAATGTTACAAGAAAACCAGACCTCCTTTGTTCAACAAAATCTCTAAGATGCATGCAGGGAAATAGATGCCCACTTCTAATTTGCTGTCATTTAAAAGACATGGCAAAAATAAGAAAAATCTAAGTAGCGGAACAGCAGGTAGGTCCCACAGTGCTATGTAGAACTGAGGCACATCTAAAAGATATAAATATTATTTACTAATATTTGCTTAGCAAGTTAATATATTGTAATAATATTTTCTGCCATTTAACTCAACAAATAAATAATGTGTTTAGCTATCTGCAAAAATTACTGAAATCTTCAGGTATTTGATGTCTAGTATCTTAGAGTGGTAATGAAAATTGAAGAAAAAAATTATGTAAGAGGAAATTAATTTTACCTTTAAACTTGACAGCAGATTTTTACTCTTAAATTTAATACTTTAAACACTGACTAAATCTAAGAGTGATATTAACAAGTCATGTTTTCAAGCTAAATAAAATGACGGCAGGAATAAGACAAGGCTCTCTGCATTCAGGACTTATCTGTAAGTACATGCAGTTTATGTAGATAAGCAGTCTTCATTCATTATACATTTGTGTCGTTTCTAAAAGGTCTGCCTCTGAAAGGCTATGCTTTCACAGTCATTCTTGACTGTGAATAAAAATATGCTTCAGTGTTTCTCCATATGACCTTGCCTGATGTGCAAACATAAGGCACAATTCAGCTGCTCACTTCTCAACTGTGAAAGGACTTTGTTGCTGCTGCTGCAGGGAAAAATAAATTAGTTGCAAATTATATGGCTGTTAGTATAACAGCCATAACCAACTGGTAAAAGACAATCCTTCGGGAAAAAGAAAAAGAAGTCCTTTGAGAGTTTTTCGTATCAAATGAAAACATGAAGGGCTACAAAGAACATTTCAGCAAAAGACTGCAGCAGAGGACATGAGACTGACCTCTGCGTTATTATCAGGTCCTGGGGGCAGATACCTGAAGCAATAAGATGATGCTTATGCTAATGAAAAGTTTGTCAGTCTTGATCTGCTATTTAAGACTCACCTATATCTGGATTTCACAGATAAAATATCTTCTTTTCTGTCAGACCTTGTATTTGCCATTCCAAGACAGTGGGAAAGATTCCTCCACTAAAAGTTTTTTATTTTAAGCTTCTTTTATTAATCTGGCCCTGTTTTTTCTAAGCATGCATGCAAATGTGCTGAGACCAAGCTCTCTTAGATATCCAGTATCTCAGTGACTCTAATCCAGCTAGTAGTCACACAAGGTGAGACATGCTCTGATGCAAACTGCAGAAATTAAAGTAAACAAATAAAAGTCTCCACCACTACCTTGAGAAAAAAAGCCAACAACAACAACAACAACAAAAACAAACAGATGTGATCCAGTTATGTCCTGGCCTCCACTCACAACTGGAAAAACAAAATCTCAGAACATGACACATTATTACATTAAAATTCACATTGCCCTGCAAATACATATTTGTAAAAGAAACATAATTATTTCTCACTTTCATATTTGCCAAGGCATAGTGTGCAGCTATCTCTTTAATGTCTTGTATCAAGCCATCAGCTACTGCCTCCTCTCTGCCAGCACTCCTCACCTGCCTGTAGTGTCTCAAACATTGCTTGCAGCCTTCCACTTGAAAAATTTTCCAAGCAGCACAGAAGAAAACCTTTATCTTTGTCCTTCAAATACTCCTTGTGGAATTTTGTCTATGGAACCTACATAGTCCTGACAACAACAAAAAAATCATCTGCTAACCAGAACTGGCACCTCATCTGACTGTATATAACTGTTTCTTCTCCCTAGTGAACCTTACATAGTGATCATTCTTTCATCCATACTAGAAGAGCACCTTGCGCATAAGACATGAAGTGTTACTGGCAGATTCTGCCAAAAAGTCATACAAGTTAATGAAAGAAGTTAGTGTTGGTAAAAGAAATAAGGGGAAAAAAAAAAAAAGGAGTTGGAGCAAATTCTGATCTGCAGAGAGAAACTATCTCTACTGCAAAAGCTGTAAAGATCATCTAAGGACAGTGAGAAACTCACTGTCAGCTTCAGGTCTCCTCCTTCCACTAGTGACACAGCTGTACTTGCAGGGCCACTTAATATCTTTTCCCAGAAGCAAGAATTCTGAGCACTGCATCCATGACTTAACTTCCTACCCAAGCAGAGCTAGATGTATCTTCTAGAAAGTTGGTCTGAATGTAACAACAAAGTCCCAAAGTATTAAAATCTATCCCAGATATTTCTGAATCAAGAAACTGGAGAATAGAAATAAACTAAAACCATTTTTTCCCCTCCCACTTTGTTACAGTTTGCAGTTGCTTCCTTTTGAAAGAAGGTATTAATCTTGGCATAGGAAAAAAATCCTGTAAAAAAAGCATTCAGTCCAAACGTTGATTGCCAAATCCTCAATCAGAGAAATGTGTACATGCTGAAATAAATTCTGCTATAGTTAAAATTTGAGGGAAATCTTTAGGCACAGCACACAGGCTTGAGGAACCATCTTGGTTCCACTGCAATGAGCCTTGCTGCCCTGCTTTGGAAGCAAAGTTTGCCCGTTGATTGGAAACAGATGGCCTAGAAGCAGCTTCAGAGCAACACATTTCATCATGCAAGGACGAGACATCAGGCACCCAAAATCTTCACAAACTATTCAGAGCAGTAAAATCTTTAAGCTCCTACTGGTAAAATCTAGAAAAATGTAACATTCTAACAAAGAATATTTAGTATAATTGCCTAAGGGGTAATGTTTCCAAGATGTTATGTTTCCAAGATGTTTTATATAAAACTCCCTCTTAGAGTCATGATTGGTGTTCCCCTTCACATTTTATTTACCAGTTTATTCCACAGATTCACATTTTATTTACCAGTTTCATAGATATCTTACAAAAGTATGCTTTTTGAGATCAACATCCCAGGAATGAAGACAGCGTACTCCCCCAACAAATTCTGAGTGTTAAACTTCAACCTGGGACACCCCCTGAGCTGAGGGACCCAACAATCAGGCCAATGATCATTCTTTCAGATGAAAAACTTAGATATATCTTGCAGTTCACAAATAACTGAATATTCACTGGACTAAATTCAGAATAGGAGAAAGGAAAAGTGACAGACTGATGCAGAGTTCAGGTGCTCTTGTGAGAAAGTCCAGTTTTAATCTCTTCTCCCTGAATATTTAGTAACTTACACAATTGGAACCTATTGGAATCTCTGGGCGTTTTTGAAACAGACTCTCTTTGTTAGGACAGACCTCCTAGTCTTGCCTTTGACAGGAAACCAGCGTAACCTTTAATTCTTGCTGCATTAGTGTGTGATGGCATGAAGAAATGATGTTCTAGTACCAGGACAGTACTAGGAGAGACTAGACTTCACAGCTGTTTCTCTTATGCAATTCATTACCTATCTTTGGGTAAATGGCTATAGGCCCTGTTACTCTGTTCAGTGTTTATTCCTGACTAGTTTATGTCAATCAGCTTGCTAATTTCTGTATTTTCTTGCAACTTATTTTTTCCACACTAGTTGATGAGAAGATCTCATTGCAACTAAAGGTGCTCTAGTACACTTATTAACTTTTCCAACATTATGATGCCTACACCCTTTTCTGAATTTAGTCCTATTTTTTTTATTAGAATGGATATTGTTAATCAGACATTTGGCTTCTCATTTCAAAAACATAAGAATACAAAAATAGGATTAGGCTGGATTTTCAGTCTGCTTGTCATGTGCTGTCTACAGTCCTGCACCATTCCTGGCAGAATTACATCAACTTAGGAATTATTCAACTAAAAAAGCAGCAGAATCACTTTTTGACTCCAAGTAAATCAAGCATGCATAAGGTAATGGTCAAGATTTTCAGTTCCTGTTTACTTCAAGTTCTAATGCTCTTGTGAAAACTGAAAGAAAAACATGCCAAGACATACAGAATAACATTACGTAGTGGCACTCTCTATAGGTTAAATTAAAGACAGGAAAAAGCACCCTTCATTCTCACATTGTTGTGAGTTCTGTAGGCTCACACATGCGTCATGTAACTATCAGATTCACAAACATACATTTTATTTTTGTTTTTAAAGCTCAGATCTAAAAGAAAATTTTTTTGCAATCCACTGCATTACTGATTTCCTTGCCACTGTTACAGTGAAGGATCAGTGCCACCTACAGACAGGGATTAGAGCAGAGCATAGCTCAGTTTGAAGGAAAGCAAAAAAGCACATCAAATTTTAAGCTTCACACCTTCTTGTTAGAACAATTACTCTGTAATGAGAAGTAGGTGACTTAGGAGTTAGGAGTAAAAAAAAAACATTCAAACTTATTTATCTGCTTATACTTATTGATCACAAGCATGGCCTCAACAAGTCACTAAGAAGATGAGTTCTGAATTCTGAATTTGGCTGTTTCTAAATGCAAATCTCACACACATCTGAATAAAAGAGAATACACCGCTGTCTGCTCCCTTTCTTGTGCATCTACTTAATTGTGGTTGGCTGTTATCTGAGTCAGTTCAAAGGGGATAAAGACTTCCCCCTTAGTTATAAATGCCAATTAGATTCCGGTTTAATGATCCAGATAAAATTAAAACCAGCCCTACTTCTCACCCCAAACTAAACTGCATTAAACCAAACCTAAAACTTCAGAAGAGATTACAGGAAGGCTGGCAGAGCAGAACTCATTAATCAAGCTAGTTTAAGTGTTGGCAGCAGCTTGGTTCCTCTACCCTCTGAAGAAAGAAAAGGAGCAGAGGGGAACAGGTTATCTTCTAGTCTAATCTCATTAAAACCAAACCAGTTTTATGCCTTTCCTGTCTCCACAAATGTACAAATGCATCCATACATATATGAATAACTGTGATGGAATAGGATTCAAAAGCTACATCTAAATAGTAAATCTTCATAGAGATTAATCTCATTCCTTCATAATAGCAGAGATTTCTCCAGCTCACCAACAGACCTACGGTCACTGTACTGCAAATGTTTTAGTTCAGAGAGGCTTTACTGCACTATGTATGCAGAAACAAATGATGACTGCAGCCTCCAAAAGACAACACATGAAAAACTGGTGGTGCTGGCTGCAAGAAACACATAGTAAGTAAGGCTCATGAGAATAAAGAAATCAAGCTTTTTATTTCTTCTTCCGCTGTACACTTCCTGCATAACCTTTGTGCTCGTCTCTTGGAGACTACATTTTGCTATATGTTAAAAAGGGTTAGTAGCACTTACTTACCCGACAGGTACGAGATTAGGTTAAACTAGCTAAAGCCCTGAGACTCTCAAAGGGAGAGTTCATTCAGAGATCTACTTATTAACTATTACTGCTGTAGTGCTGCAGTGCAGGCAAACTCTGAGGCTTTGGGGATTTTAACAAAGGAGAGTGGGGAAGTCACTTTTGACCTCCCCTTTTAAATCTTACTTCAAACTTCGACCTTCTGTTTCACATAATAGGACAAATATTGTTTTATGGGTTGCCAGGAATTTCCCTCAAATTATTTATTGCCAACATTCATTCTACCTGGAAACAATCTGAGCACAAAAGAATGAAGCAAAACATGCTCAAGGATCTCTAGTGCAGCACAGCATTCAGTTAAAGAAATGAAAAGATTCCACTGGAGAAAATGTGCTTTATGCATTTCCATCTTTACTTTGTATCTTCTCTTTGAACAGAAATGGATGAATAAGAAAAAATAAATGAAGTAACAGAAAATAATTTCTTAAATCCTACCCTCTTAAAATTAGAATACCATCTAATTTTAAGAGGGTAGGATTTAAGAAATTATACACTCTTAACAGGCTCCATTTTTTGACCAAAAACTCTGCAGGTCTCCTAATTCTCTACATTTTTAGATAGATACTCAGTTTATAATTGCTCTCAATCAGAAACAAATGGTTCAGTTGCTTAAGTGACCTTTCACATTCTGTTGATTGTTGTCAGATGCAGTTGCAAAATCTGTAAAACATACTTGGGATGTCTAAACTCTCACAATGTAGTGAATTTACGATTGAAAGATTTTTGAATATCTTCGCATCCATCTCAACAGAGCAAAGATAAAATAAGCTAAACTGTCTTGTACTTTATAACTGAATTAAATTGATTTGAAATAGCAATTTCCTAAAGCTCTAAACAACCAATGTAAATCAATTATTGCAGATGAATGAAACTCACAAACTGTCATCAATCTTGCAGCATACAAATGTTCATTTCATTTGTTATTATCAGGATCTGATTTTAAACCCTGCTCTCCAATTTTTCTACGTGGTGTTTGAATGATACACTATCAGAAAAGAAGTAAAAATTAAAATCCATGTCCTTAAACAATGTTTTGTGAAGACAAAATTAGACAAACTGGGCATACTAGAAGAAATGAGTTACATCTAAGGCAAAAGTCATAAATATCTACCTGTCCTGCCACCACACTGCAAGCTTTGAACCAAACATTTATTCCATCTGTGCAATTACTTTCTCTTCGTAGTAGAAGAAGTAGTATTTAAATCAGAGAGAGATGATACTTAACTCTAAGAGAGGTGATTATTTGGTTATGCTGACCAAGCCTACTCGGAAGTGTGAAGTTTGGTATTCAAGCCAAGCATTACTACAGAGCTATACATATAATATTTACTCATCCTGAGCACATTTGCATTTTCTATACAACAAAGTTTGCCATGGGAATTTTGTCACAGAGGGAGAATAGCATATTTCGAAAGTGAGCTAAGTCTAAGCTGAACAAGCTTTAATTTTATGTTATATGTTAAAAATGCTTCTAACACCAGGAACTTATTTGGCAGGTAGAGTTACTTAGAGGTATGACTGACCGAAGTTTATTTTATCTGTTAGAAGGTAGCTGGCCATTTTATTTTTCCTTTCCTATGTTACATTTGCTCTCAATCTGATGTCCTCCTTTAGAATGATACATGAAGTTAGAAATTCTTTTGATGAAAGTTTTAATTATGTTAAGGTTTGGAAGCAGGAGTGTTAGTCAAGCTTTTTATTTTTTAATGAGCATGTTCATAATTTATAGATATTTCTACTCCTCCCACCAGAGTAGCTTTTGCATGCCAGAATTCAATTTGCAGCATAATCCCTTCCTGCATGCCCTCCTAGATTCTACAAATATGATTCCTTTGGGTTTTAATTCTTCCATTAAGTTTGGTTCATTTTGTTCTGAAAGTTGAGTTAGACAATTGTTAGCCTACTTCATTTTCTGTTACTATAAAGGGGAAAGTGGAAGAGAGAAACTCAACCTTGAAACAAAACTTCTCCAGTAAGCACAATTCCAGCAGATTGTCTTTGCATGTAACAAGGTTTGTAGAAGTTACTGCTTTGAACCTGCTCTAGCAAGAGAGTTGGACTAGATGATCCCCAGAGGTCCCTCCCAACCACTGTGGTTCTGTGATTCCAAGTAATTCCATTAATGGCAGATGTAGGGTACAGCTCTTCCTTTAAAACCTCCACAGGGTGCCCAGCAGCCTTTGGCCATTCACATCTATGTCAGCATGGAACTGGCACCAAGCCCCACAGCCAAATATCTCTCCACTGTAAAATAAGGTGCTGGTAACATTCTCTAATTAAATAGATACACAAACTCTTTAAAAAGCTGTAGATCTCTAATCATCAAAGGTAATCACTTTTCCCATTGTGGAATGAGAAACAGAGTAGCAATTACAAGTTTTTCCCTGGTGCTGAAAAGCAAATGAGTGCAAGAATGTGTTTTCATGAATATTAAGTTAAATCATGGCATAAATAAGGCATTTGACAAGAACGATATAGGCACAGAAGATCTTGCCCTAGGACAAGGGTAATAATAATTGAGGTAGATTCTAACCCCCAGATACTATGATAGTTTTCACAGTTGATCTGCAATGTTTTTATGTCTTTTTAGATGAAGAACAGGCAATGCTCCAACCACTTGAAATTATCTGCATCCATAAGTAAATGCAAGCACAAAACATTATGCAATAAGGTCAGTGTTAAAGCAGTTATTAGCATTTTGAAAATATGACATTTATTCTAATTTCTTTATGAAACAAAAAGCCCTTTCTTCCATTAAACAATTTTGTGAAGATCTTATGTGGTCAAGCAAAATTTCAAGAGATCATAAGAGCACAACGTACCATATATATTTGCTAATGTGATTGGCAGTCTTCTGGATACTTGCCATCTGTGCCTAAGGCATTGAAAATTTCTTTCAAAATTCACTCATTTGATTATAAAGTATTTCTTCTGGCTGAATTCTGTAAAACTGTGCTTTTAGGATTTAATAGTGTAAGCCTAGAAAATAATTTGTGTCCCTGGACTGATACATAATAGATCTTGATTCTCAAAAAACAGACAATAAGCACTCTGTAGCACAGTATTATAAATATAAAAGGAACCCATTTTTTTGTTTTGTTTTCTGTGTTTTTTTTTTTTAATATACCTCAGACATATCTATTTTCTTTTTCAGTCATGAAAGTAATGAAAAATCCTATACAGTCTGTTCAGAGAAAAACCAAACGACCTTCAGTTTGTTTTTCCATAGAAATATCAGGCTGTTTTTTTTTTTTTTATGTCAGTATGGTGTACCTCTGCTAATGAGTCAAATATTTTTTCCAGAGTGAAAAATAATTTTCTGTTTTTCCTGTTTGAATAAGAACTATTGCACCTGCTATAGTTGCAAAAATGTTGTCTCATCATCAACTCCTTTAAATACAAGACAAAACACCTGTTCACGTCATTAAGTCTCCAGCTGCACTTTCTGAATAATTCAAGGACCTCAGGTCTCCTTTGCCCTCATACATCATAGTCATTCTGCCTCTGATTGAGGGTTTTCAATACATATTAGAAAAATATATTAATATGGAATTTGTTAGATGATGCAGTATACAACTAGAAAGAAAACTGGGGTAAGGAGAAGTCATGGAATAGTTTAGGTTGGGTAAGATCATAGTTCCAATCCCCCTGTTATAGCCAGGGACACCTCTCACTAGACCAGGCTGTCCAAAGCCCTATCCAGCCTTGAATACTTCCACGGAGGGGACATCCACAACCTCTCTGGGCAACCTGTTCCAGTGTCTCACCACCCTCACTCTCTTCTCCAGACTGAAAAGCTCTAACGCTTTCAGCCTGTCCCTGTAGAGGAGAGTTCCAGCACTCTGATCCTCTTCATAGTCTCCTCCTCTGGACACACATCAACAGCTCAGCCTTCTTGTGTTTGGGGCCCAAGAACTGGACACAGTGCTCCAGGTGGGATCTCACAAGAGCAAAACAGAGGAACAGAATCATCACTCTTGCCCTGCAGGTCACACTTCTCTTGATGCAACTCAGGACACGGTTGGACTTCTGGGCTGCAAGCACACACTGCCAGCTCATGTTGAGTCTCTCATCAACTTCCTGAAATCCTTCCCCTCAGGATTGCTTTCAAGCCATTCTCTACGCAGCCTGTATTTGAGCTTGGAATTGCCCCAACCCCGGTGCAGGACCTTGCACTTGACCTTGTTGAACATTATGAGGTTGGTACAGGCCTACCTCTCAAGCCTGTCCAAGTTCTTCTGGAGGGCATCACTTCCCTCTAGTGTTTCATCTCCATCGCTCAATCTGGTTTTATCTACAAACTTGCTGAGGGTGCACTCATTCCTTCTGTCTATGTCACCTACAAAGATGTTAAATAACACCTGTTCCAGCACTGATCCCCAACGAATGCCACTCATCACCCATCTCCATTTGGACATTGAGCCATTTACCATAATTCTCTGAGTGTTACCATCCAGACAATTCCTTATCCAGCAAGTGGTCCATTCATCAAATCTATTCTTCTGCATTTTGGCAACTAGGATGTCATGCAGAAGTATCAAACTTCTTGCACGAGTCCAGGTAGATGATGTCAGTTGCTCTTCCTTTATCCACTAACACTGTAATTCTATCCTAAAAGATATGTTTGTCAGGCACAATTTGCCCTCAGTGAAGCCATGTTAGTTCCCACTAACCACCTCATCTTTGTTTTCCACATGCCTAAGTACGGCCTTCAGGAAAATCTGCTCCATGATCTAGCCAGACTCAGAGATGAAACTGACTGGCCTGTAGTTCCCTGGATCTTCTTTTTTTCCCCCCTCTTGAAAATGGGGTTATGTTTCCCCTTTTCCAGTCTGTGGTAACTTCAGCACACTGCCATGATCTTTCAAATATGATGGATAGTGGCTTGGCAACATCATCCACCAATTCTCTAAGAATCCACGGATGGATCTCATTGGATCCCATTGACTTGTATACCTTCTGGTTCTTTAGATGGTCTCAAACCTTCACTTATAGTGAGTAGATTGCGCTTCTCCCAGTTTTTACCTTTGCTTTTCTGCAACTTGGGTAGTAAGGGTAGAGCACTTGCAGGTATCAACTGAGGCAAGTAAGTCAGTGAGCACCTCAGCTTTCTCTATAACTCTTCTGACTAGTTCTCTAGATTCCTTCCAGATAGGGTCCATGTCTTCCCTAATCCTCCTCTTATCACTGATACACCTGTAAAATTTCTTCTTGTTCCCCTTTATGTCCCTGGTTTGATTTTGATATAATTCTATGTAGGTTTTAGCTTTCCTACACTGATCCCTGCCTGCTTGAACAACTTCTCTGTAGTCCTCCCAGGTAACCAGTCACAGAAGTCATATTCCTTTACCTTGCAAGAGATATTTCCTCCTTTAGAAGGCAATGGTTATTTCATCATTCTAAGACTCATGGGCTGGAGAGGTGCATTTGGAAACAAATCAGTGTAACACTGTGCACCGAAGAGCTGTTTAAAAGCTGTTCAAATGACAAATATTCTTCACTTAGTATTTGCAGCAATAAGACTTTGCAAACAAGCACAGAGGGAAAGAGGCTTTAAATAGAGTTTAATTACTTACTAACTCTCAGGAACTCAAGACAGTGTTAATAAACTTTTTTATAAGTGAATAATAAGTCTGAGAAAATTTTGCTACTGGGATCACAGAACCTTTCAGGATAGCAGATACCAGCTGGATACACTTAGTTGCCATTCCAATTTGGGGGTCACCTAACATCTACTACGACACAGTCCACCTTGTTTTTAATGATCTTATATTATACTAGAAGAAACTATATATACTAGAAATATAAATAAATAAATGCTAGAAAAAAAACTAGGGAATACCAGGCACATAATGCTATGGAGTACTCAAAAAATCCACTGAAAGGAAAGATATTGAAGGCAGAGACTTTTTAGGAAGAAAATTGAGGCAGGCAGAGGAAAGCACGAATGCTTCTCTTTTTATGATGACTTCTAGATGCTTAACATTGTGCTAGAAAGACAATTCCAGCAAACAGAAGCACCTTTTCCTTCTTAAATGCATTAAAAGTGCCAGAAATCCTACTCGAGCTGCTACTCAGTCACTTACAATATCTCAAAGAACTGTCATTTTGGGAAACCTATGTTAGAAGTAACCAGAGCTTGAAAAGAAAAAGGAGTTTCAAACATAACATTCAATGACTTTTTTTTTTTTTTTTTTAAGCTTCTTTGGAAATAGTGACCTAAGGAAGTTTTTTCTAACTAGATAATTTAAAAAGCTGGGTCATGGCAGTGAAATTATGGCAATTTGCTTTAAGGACAGACTAGGGGAAAGGAATATATCTTAGGATGATGTTCCAAAAAGAACCTTTAATGTATGAGATGTTTGTAGATATAAATCATGGGGAACATAATAGATTAGTACTCTGCTTCTCAACAGAAGTATTATATTTCAAAAAGATTAATACACTCGCTTCTCACAATGACAAGGGAAAATGTTTGTTCTGATATTCATGCCTACAGTTTCCATTGAAGACAACAGATGTTTCATGCAATCTCTGGCTGGAGAAACTACAAAGTCTAAAATAAGTGCTTCAAATATTTCCAGGTAAAATTTTTAAATATAGTCAAGGCTTTGTATTTGTAATATACTATTTTTTGATCAGTGTTCCTTTTGTCTGGGTGCATCTTTGATTGGCCTTCATCATGTAGTCTTTATTATTTATATTTAACTTCTTTATAATTCTTGGGATTTAACTATTGCCATAAAGAAATGCTTTATTATTGCTTTTTTACAGTTCTTCTATAAGACAGATTTTATTCATAATCTTATAAAATCAGCCCCATAAATCTGCCAGGGAGTCTAGATCTACAATTCTGAAAGGTAAAAATTCAAGAAAGATAAAGTAAAAGAAAGGCAGACTAAAATTTTAATTAATGACTTAAGTATGAAAGTTTTAGTCAAGATTTCTTAGTTGCAGTTGATAAATATCCTATTTCCAGAGGGCTTCTCTGAAGGTTGCAACAAGATACTCCATTATCTTATACTCTACTAGAACTGATACTCTATTATATTTTATAAAGTGTTATATTTCAGGATTCACAAAGAAGACTTCTTTAAACTCTTATTTTCATTAAAGTCTGATTAAAAACTGTGGCATTAACTGAAAAATTCCAGTATTTTTATGAACAATTTTCAGGGACTGTGGAATAACTTGCTATGAGAATCAGGGGAAAAAAAAAAAAAAGACATGGAAATGGAACAGTGCTCATTGTTTTCTATATGCAGGATGTGTGCAGAAGTAATTGTGAATTATCTCCAGGCAGAAGGGAGTAGACACTTTAAAAACAATTTTGAAATGCAAGTGACATTAGATAAGAATCAATTGTGACAACATTACAATAATTTGAACACAAGTCAATATTGTTGAAATGCACTGTCTCTCTTTTAAACATAAGAATATTCCCTAATCCTTTTAATATGTCCTGAAATTATTTGTTTTGCTTCTAGTCTCTGCTTTTTTAATATTGAATAATACAGAAGCATTGCAAAAAACACAGCAGCCCATGAATTCATTACTCTGGTGGAATGAGCTTCTTTTATTGCCTTCGGTTGTTCTGAACTCTATTTGTACAGTTTTATTCTTTTATTCACATCTCTAAGTTTCCCTGTGACAGTCTGATGCAAATTTTAGAGTATATTTAATTCAGACTAATTTCAGACAATTGAAAAATCTCTTCATCGTGATGATATGGCTAATCATCAGAGATACTACTCTGTTATTCACTTTTCCATGCTGTGTGACTATCTGTGACATAAAGTGCTGGCAGGTTACACTGCCACCATAAGAGAAAGTTGTTTAGATTTTTGTTATCTTTTTTGTTTTGTTTTAAAGATCTGTATTAAGGAAAGTTAAAGTCATGTTATTTATCGCTTGTTTCATGGATCTATACCTGGTTAATTAAACAAAAATTGTTAAATACTTTGTTGGTCCAAAGAATTCTTACACTGTTTATCTTAATCCACAGAACAAACATCCAGTCACCATGTGAAAAGCTAAACATCCAGTGCCATCAAATTTGATAAACAATTGGATAGCAACTGGACAATAAGACATTACTTTGTAAAGTGCTGGAAAGTTTATGCTTCCATTCATTTCAGTTGTAATTTGAGTGAGCAAGGTTTCAGCAAGGTACATTTTCTCAAACAATTTTCACTCAGTAGGAAACCTCCTTTCAGTTATTATAATAAGATGAAGTCCATCAACAAAAAATACAAGGCACATATTCAGTTTTTGATATCTTTTAACTCTTCCTCTAAAATAGGTTCATTTTAAGCACAATGGGGTAAAGAGTGGGAAGGTGGGAGGCACAGAATATACAAAGATTATAAGCAGGGCATTTTATTAGAAACACAGAAAGGCTTTCTAATAAAAAGGAAGGTACCTTAAAGACCTTCAAGTTCCAACCTCCCTGCCATGGGCAGGCTTAACACTCAACAGATCAAGCTGCCCAGGGTGCTATCCAGCCTGAACTTGAACGTTGCCAGGGACTGAGAATCCACAACTTCTCTGGACAATCTGTTCCAAGGCCTCACCATCCTCTGTGTGAAAATTTTTCTCCTAATCTAAATCTCCTTTCTTTTATTTTAAAGCCTTTCCTCATTGACCTATCACTATCTGCACATGTAAAAAGTCAGTCTCCCTCCTGTTTAGAACCTCCCTCTACTGAAGGGTCATAATGAGGTCTCCCTGGAGCCTTCTCCAGGCTGAACAAGCCCAATTCCCTCAACTTTTCTTCATAGGAGAGGTAATCCAGACCTCTGACTATATTTATGACCTCTTCTGGACCTGCACAATTAAAATAGTTGAGATTTACACAGGATAAATGATAACAACATGGTCCAGCATTATCTGAAGAATTTAGGATTCAGTATTTGTAGCTATTGATGGCTTTGTAACTATTCCTAGATAAAAAACCTTATATATCACAAAGTGTTCTTGGTGTTAAGTTAGCCACCAACACCACAGCTGAATTAAATCAACCGGTCCATTTCCCAGGTAGCAACACCATATGGATATAAAATCCAGAGAACACTGCAAGGCCAGAAGTTGGAATTCATACTAAATGGAGAGCTATAAAAATAATGCTCACTCAATTCATGTTTTTCCAGATAAGAAAATAATCCAGTCTGGCAGTTTGAATCTTCCCCTGAGTGCTCAGGGATAGTTTGAGCACTAAGGCAGTCTGTCCATCGCTTGTTCCAACCTCCCCCAGATTCTGTGCCATTTAAATATGAATGATGCTGTCAGACATGCAGTTTTCTTCAGGTTTCCCGGCTATCTCACATCTGTTCCTAGACTTAGAAGCTTTACGCTTTTTCCTAATTTACTTGTCACTTATTCCAGGGAATCACTATGTTCTATGGAATTGCTTACTCTTCTCATGAGGTTATATGCATTATTGGCATCTTCCCTAGAATTATAACTCCCTAGAATTATAAGTCTCGGTTATACGTCCCTCTGGTGTTCATTTTCCTTTCCTTTTTAGAAGTTCTATTTTCTACTTCAGCGATTTCTTGTTTCTTTCTGTTTCAGAAGGCTGTATCTTTTTAATATCTTTCACAATTTTTCTTTCATCTTTAACCTTTGGTTTTCTCATCAATTTAGCAAGATGGTCTAATAGGTTCTGTGCCTCCTTCCAAGAAAATGAAGGATCACAGTATAGATTTTAGGATTGCTATCTATACTGTTGAACTTCTTCCTGCTGTCCTGCAATCTTTACAGCAGAGGATAATATCAAGAAAATAATAAGCCCAGCTTCTTATCATGTTATGGAAATGGTTAGAATCAGTTTAGGTGAGAAAGAAAAAGAGACAATAAAGACAGACAATAAACCAGACATAGTGTGAACAAGAAAGGAAAAGCTTAATACTGATTTCACAAAAAATATCCACGTCGGAGATTACAATGAATCAGTTGCCTGATTAATCCAACAAAATATGTTGCCACATAGACATTTCAGTCCAGGTACATCAAGAAACTGCTCACCACTACTTAACACATGCTTATCCCATACAGAAGGCCACGATAAGACATATACTATTTCAGATTTCCTATTTGGAAACGGCAAACCTCCCCATGCCCTGAAAACCTTCTTAATTGTAGAAAAATAAAGGAGCGTTAGCAGTAATAAAATACAGTTGTAAGTTTTTAAACTGTACTTCATTCTGATTGAGACGATAGATGGAATCTTTATTCCAAACAAATATGCTGCAGCTAGGGAAGCTTCTGTTTGAAGACATCCACTTCGTCATATACAAAACTCATGCACTATATTAACAAAAAGCACTAAACCAAAAGACCCTCTATGAGAAAAGTGTACTAAGGTATGTTACTTCTGACACAGAAATCTGGCCTCTCAGCTGTAAGTAGAGCACACCAGACTATTAAACATATTAAACATTCAGAAGAGTAATCAAAGAATAAAAACAAAATCTGAACAGTTGTAATCCCATGGCTCATATTTCTTCTCACTGCAAGCAACTCAAAACTATATAATAACTATTTACAGATATAGTGTTTTTTCTTTTTCCTCAGTCAATCCTTCCACCTCCATGTTTCTCAGCTGATCAGAGAACATTTTAGATAGCCTTGAATTTCTCTAGACTTTTATATTGAATTAGATAGTTGACAAGAGTCTCTTTATCAGTCAGAAAGTATCTAGCAGACAAGGAAAGAAATGGCTGAAAGTGCAAATAAATTAGAATTCCTTAATTTCTGGAGATAGTACAATTCCAGGAAAAAGCATCAATATAACTTGCCCCCCTACCCCACCTGCCACCCCTGCAATGAAGTAGTAAGACTTTAAATGAAAAGTTCCAAGCCAGATCAGTTAAAATCCAGTTGTAGATATGAGATAGCGACAGAAATTGTTCAGAAACTGAAAAGTTCAAATTGCAAAGTCAGTCATTAACATACTGATTTCTTGCTTAATATATGATTTCGAGACATGCATTTAACTGGGACAGTGGTAAATTTGAATTAAATCCTGAAAATATATAGACAAAACTGGAATTCATTAAAAAAAATAAATGTACAGTTGAAAGAAAAGAGGCAGAAAAAAAGGCACAATTCAAATATTTATTTTAATTACTTTTCTAACTGAATTTTAATTAATGCTTAAAGAAACCACTTTTTAGGAGTGGATAGGGATAAATCTATGAAGAGAAAGCAGTGCTGCCATGTTCAATTTTTAAATATCTAGGAAATCTGGCAACCACAAGCAATATTTAAAGCATTCAAAAAGCTGAGTTGCAAACCACCTTGGGAAGAAGTGATTCCAAAGTGACTCAGTCATGCAGACATAACAAGGTAATTAAATCTGTTCATAGTATTAAGCTTGAGCTCTCTCCTATGATTAGCTTCCCAGACCTTAACACCCTTTTCTTCAGTCCAAAATAAAAGTAGAGTTAGAAACATCTTATTTGTAAGATTCTAATTAGGAAGGCATTCGCACGTAGGTAAGAGACCCTTTTAAGACCTACTCTACTTGATTTGTTATTAGGCCCAAGCCCCTAGGTAGATGTTCTGACACATTAGCTACACAGCTAATCTTTGTATTCCTTTCTCTGTTTATCCAATGAGGAGTCTGTTACTAATCCAAAAATAAAACTGCAGATGCATTGTTCTTAGTACAGACAAATACTCAGACTGTTATAATGTCCTCAGCACAAACATCAGGAACCTGAAGGGAAGTATAGCATGGATCCTTTCCAAAAATTACGTTCATAGCTCCTTAAAAATAATCAGATGCTCAAAACCAATTTTTAGAATTTTGACAGCTTTGTAGAATAAAAATTGCAAGACAGATAACAAGTGTTCAAGATAACAGTGTTCAGGGTGAAAATGTGTATAGGTACGGTATTTTTTCAGTGGAAGTAAAGCAATCCATTTCTATTGCACATCCATACCAGGTCTGAAATAAACTCAGCACAATTCTGGAAACTAATTGTTGATTGAATAATAAAATATTCCCTTTTTTTTTCCCCCCCAAAAAATTAAAAGAAAAGCACATTCACTGCTACATTTCACAGAATCACAGAATTGTAGTCTCACAAATAGTTCCTGAGTGTTTTACATTCAGAAATGGATGGAAGCATATCATGAGGGTATCAAAGGACTGAGTATCCTGGTATGTATCTTAAAGAGAAAGTTATTTCAAACCTAAACTCAGATGTATGGAATATTCATTATACAAATCTACAGATTTTCTTGATATTATTTTTATACATATATTAATGTATGCATACATTTATTCAACCATATACATGTATATCTACACTAGAAAAAAATCCCAGAGCCTTATTGTTCACATAACTTTTTACAAAGTCCTCTAGAGTACCTTGGCTCAGGTTACTGGGCTAAGAATACTACAATCAAATGGTGTTGCTTTCAAAATATTTTTTTTTAATTTAATAAGTAATTCTTAAGTAGAATTAAAGTAGCTGTCCATATATATTTACTAATGTTTCACTTAAAAACCACAAACATGTTTGTCGAAAATACAGAAGTGTTTAAAAAGATGTGGAAACAAGTAAGGTATGTTGTCTTAGTGCCTCAAGTTGTAGTAATATACAT
Organism: Lagopus leucura; assembly: GCF_019238085.1. Taxonomy (NCBI): domain Eukaryota; kingdom Metazoa; phylum Chordata; class Aves; order Galliformes; family Phasianidae; genus Lagopus; species Lagopus leucura. The sequence goes on from NW_024962264.1 coordinate 42,011,257, forward strand.
TGTGAATTATCACAGAAACATAATTATATGATATTTAGAGAAGTTCTGTCTTTTCAACTTCAGTAAAACTTCTTAATATTATAAAATTTAGAGTGCCAGCAGGCCAATTTTTGGGACATCATGTAGTCTACTATGCCTGATTGTTTGCATTAAAGATGTGATAATCCTCCAGTTCACACAGAAGGACTTCAGACACAAATCTGGATGATAACTCTGACTAATGCTTACTGCTACTGAATGATCATTATAATTCATTAATAGGACCAAGGAAACAGCTTAACGACAATTCAAGGGCTGTCCATATCCCTTGTGATTTTACAGGAACTGGTACATGTCCCAAAAATGAACTGTGTTTGGTTTGTGCAATCTTTGAATGTCAATATGAGTTAGGAAGCCATTCTCTTTCTTGTTTGTATTTCAATTAAAAACATGTGAGCTTTTTTTTTTTTTTTCCAAGCATGAATTCATGAATTAGCATGTCTAAGAAATTAAAAGGGCAACTGTTCCCCTTGGAGAGATTCTTGAATTTCATTAAGACACTACTGCTTCAGTGATAGTATGAAAATAACACTGCACTTCTGATTTATGAGTCTTATGAGTTTTACAGACCAAAATCCAACTAAAAGCCTCTCTTGTATCATTTGCTAGGAAATGCTTTCACAGCCTTGGGTTTGGCAGCACTCTGATAAGTATTATTACCATAACAATACCAATTATCAGTAGGATAAATTGTCTAACCAGTGAAATTAACATGAAGGTAAAACATTCCCACAGTAAAAATTAGAACTTTAACCTCACGCTTTTCAAAACCAAAAAGCATAGAACTTATTTTTGTTACTAGTTACTGCAAAACAATGTCTTTAGAAAAGGGTGACAAATGATTTGTACTACTTACCATACAGTTTGAAGACTCAAATGCCTTTTTTTTCAGATCTGAAAAAAAAAAAACCAACAAAACAATGAATGTGAATTACATATTCCAAAAACAAAAATTATTCAAATACAAGTACCATTTCTAGTAATGTCATTACATATTTCTCTATCTATATGTGAACAAACTGTATTTTTTAACTCCTACCTTTAGTACTTACTAACTTTTGCTATGTACCATCATCCACTCATCAGACAGAATGTTTCATAAATTTTCACCATCTTGGTTTCTACAGAGTATGATTTTTGTTTGAACTTTTATTCATAAACATACATACAGTTGTTCCCTATGCCCTACACTCAAAGGCATGAAATTCATAATGTAGTATTTGAGAAAGATCAAAATCGAGGATATACAAACTATGCACATACAAACCATCTAGTTTTGTACTGATGGTGATTAAAATATATTTGTTTACAAGGCATGAAAATTATCTCCTTCTTTAATTCTTTAAGTCCTTATGTTTTGATACACATAATAAAAAGTTGACACCAAAATTTGTGAGTAACAGGATAAATTGAAAGTTTTCCTGAATCACAACCCTCAGATTAAGAGTTCATGAAAACTAGAACAATCATCTGAAAGTTACAGTAAAGACCAGACGTTGTTTACAGCACCTCTTGACAAAAAAAACCTACAGATACATTGCTTTCTTGAGCTAATTAGATTCAACCCTGCATTACCAGGCTGTCATCTAGCTTCTAGGAACTACAGACATTTAGAAAACAAAGAACACAGTAAACAATTCTTCATTCCTATTAAGAGTGGGGCTTTTTTGAATAGATTTCTGCTCTACAGTGCTGGAAGTAGAAGATGTAAATTTTACAGTGTGTGGGAACTGCTAAATCACGGCCTGAGCCTCTGATTGATCACCTGAGGCAAGAAGTTAGTTGCTACAGGAGCACAGTTGAAGGCAATTCACCTGTGCTGCCAGAAGGGGTGGAGCCTGGCTCCACCTCTCTTAGACCCATTTAAGAGCTGACTGCCAGTGGGGAAGGATCTCTTCTGGAGATTCCTCCTCTGGAGTTTTACAGCAAGCTTTCTATCCTCTTTTTGTTATTATAATCTGCTTTGCCAAGCTCTCGTTTATTTCATAATTATAGTATCTTTATATTCATTGACTATGCATACCCCAATGCTTTAAAAATATGGAGGAAACTCAAGCCTACTTTAAGGACTATTTCTTTACCTAGTAACTATAGAAAACAGATGTAACCTTCAGAATAGGAATCTGAACATTAAGTTTTCCATTCCATGCAATTATTTGTGGTTGAAATATAGCCATGTACATTCTCTTTCTCACTCAAACCTAGTAAATATGGAAACCTAACACAGATTCTTACAGCTGTAAAGATGTTAAGTGTCAACACTAAGATGTTAAGTGGCCAACTAATTGGGAAGTCCTTTGGAAGATGTGTTAAGTACCTACTTAGTAAGAATTGCTGTTGCATCCATAAAATTATAAACTCCCATGCTATTTTCAGAGAAACAAACATTAAATACAATTTCAGAAGAACTCTGAGATTCCCATACCTGTTTCAAATATATCCATTGTGGTACTATAGGAATCCCACAGAAAATGAGATGACGTAGGCCTGTAGAAATAGTTGATGCTGAACTAGAATAAATAATTCACTAAGCTGTGAATCTTCAGCCCCAAGATAACTACCTGTCTCATTAAAAGAAAAAAACACCACAAATACGTAGCTTGAACTAATCTCTTAGTAATGTCATCTAACTAGCACATAGTTTCTTCATCATTGCTCTCCCTGAGGCTTTTTGACCTCCTGAAAAAGACTGAACAGTGAATCAGTCAGGTAGTAAGAAAATGACTGTGGGTGGGGAACTGGCAGGTTCTTTTTCCTGAAGTAAAAATCTCCATATCTGAAAACTAAGTACACATTTCTTACACAGCAGCAGCACTTTCTAGCCCCAGTTTCTAGCAGCTTGATTACTGTAGTGGATAACATAGAAAGAAAAGGACTTGTCAAGTTTTTAGTTATGCCTTGCATATTTATGTAAATAGTTATTTATTGACACTTGCCTGGCAGGAGTTGTCTGTTTAATAGAGTGAAATCTTCATCTAGAACAGGAAAACAAAACAAAAAACCACTACCATCCCACACATTACAATAAAATCTGCAGAGCTCCCTACACACTACAGTTGAAAATCTAGACCTCAGCACGCTTCAGTATGCCTTCCAATTGTTTCTTACTTTCCTACTCCTAAACTCCCCATTTTGTTTTTATAATGTCTGTAACATCTTTTCTGACACAATCCCACATAGGATTTTCAGTGCAGAGATTCAGCTGCCCTCTTAATTTGCTATAGTCATTGTAATCAAGTCTCTCTATCCTGCACAGCAGTGATAAACTAAAAGACAGAATCTTCTGACTGGGAATAACTGGGGTGACTCAGCATATTGTTTCTAGGGGTATTTTTATGTTGTTTTGGTATTGTGTGTATGTGTGTTTGTTTTTCAAGGAGGGAGAGTTTACAGCAAAGAAACTGTTGTTAAACAATATGTGAGCTTTCTTTCTTAATATAGTAAGTGGAAAGGGCACTTATCCTGAAAGAATTTAATTTTATTATAAATTAGATAAACTTGTTTTAAAATCCACGTCACCCAAGAAACACATAACCATGGGCCCAAGATTAAATTATTTATTTGAACTGTGTCTAAATGAATAACAAACTAGAAAGAAGCTGTTTCTATCAGCAGCATTCTCATAGTTCACAAATCAGTACAAATACAACAGGATAGGATTTCACGAGTGGAATCACATCCCTTGGCATTCAGAAATGTCAGAAACCACTTTGGAAGGCAAGCCAAGCCACAGAACTTGTAACCAGTCTGTTTGTAAATGTGTGGGTTTTCTGTTATTATTTATTATTACAACAAAAACTGAACCACTGGCAGTAATACATCCTGAAGGACAATAGCAATTATAACCCACTATTCTCTGGCAGGGATTAGCTCCACAGCTTTGAGGAACTTCTGAGATAACTGGGTAATGTGTCTCCAAGGATCAAAGCTAGCTCAATGTTAGCAGGATGGGAGTTAGCATTAGAAACACCAGGAAAGAATAAATCCATGTAAACCAATTGTATTGACATGCACAGATTCAGTAAAGGTTTGCAGACCATGACTCTTTCCAAGCCAAGCTACAGGACTCTTTTCTAAGTAGACACTTGTAAGAAAATATGTTGAGCAATATTATTTCTACAGTATCTTTTCCCTTTTACTACATTAACAACTGTTTGACTGACCGAAGTATTTATGTCATCACCAGCCCTGTAAACCGCAATTTGGTGTATTTGGCAATATTAAATATCTTGTCAAGTTTAGCAGTTATTAAGACCTGTGCTGTTTGTCCAAGCTGGTTTCAGTCACTAACTATAGATCAGCTAAAAGAAAATTCTTCCTTCAGAACCAAGTGGAGAACTATTATTGTAAGAGTCTGTGGTTTCTGAGCAAAATCACTCTCTGTAGAGAATTTTAGAAAGCATGGCATCAGTGTCCAGAAGCTTCCTAAGTACACAAAAATGAAATAGCTGCTAGCTGTCTATCCCAACTTACAGTATTCTGTAAAGATATCAGAAGGCACTGTAAATTCAGAGTAGTACTCAGCTCTAAGCATTTTTAGCAGAAAAACGCTTAGTATTTGTTTAAAAGCGTCAGTTGAAATATTCTTTTATAGAAAAGCTTATTCTTTATCATTATTCCATTTTCTCAGATTATTGAATCTTGTTCCTAAGATTCAGTGCCTTTTCACCATAAGCAAATTCAATATGGTGGGAAGCCATCCCGCATATTAATATCATTCTGAAACCTTACTGTTGCAAAAGTTTTCAGCAGACACATGTATTACAGCTGGCACAGCAGAGAAAATACAATTAAGATTTTACATCAGGTAGCCACAGTATAAAATGTGTGGTGTTTTTTCCAGATCTGGATGCTCAGCTGTGTATTGGCCAACTTAACTGGTACACAGGGTATTCCACCTTCTTTTTACAGGAAGGTATTACATAACTAGCAATTTGGGTGATTATTTAAAGTAAGAGAAAGCACCAGTACTGCTGTTCATCTACAGTCATCAACCAAGATGTAATCTGAGGGATTTTGTCTTCATTTTTTCATTACTGAATGAAACATTTCTAGACCGAAGACAAACTAATAGTCATAGTGACCTGAGCAACATTAAAAGAGAACACCACTTATTCACAAGGTATGAACGAATCTGATAATCTCAATACTGCCATGACTGATTACAATACTGAGTACAGATATTTTATTTCGCTTAGTGTGCTGTAGCAAAAGCAGTTAATGAAACATAATACATTATAATAATTACAATAATGAGGTTTTAAATTGCGGAGTATGATTTATTTTGAAAGAAAGATTATTTTTCTTAATTGATATTTCCTTTTAAGAAAAAAAACCAGAGCTGCAGCATATTTCCTCATTATATATGAGAAAATGGGTGTACACTCAAGAGAACTAGTACACATTCCCTCAATAGCCCAGGTATCACTGGCACATTTGGTTGCCAAGTAAAAGACATGCAGAATCATAACTAGTATATATGTCATTGCAAAATTACTGCATTCGAGTCCTTGCACTTATGTTAACAATTCCTACATTTTATTTTATCAAAAAGAACAATGTTGTACTAATTGTCAACATCCACGTGTTTTGGCTTCAGTTTGAGTTAGAGTACATGCAGTCATATTTGGGTTTTATATGAACTCAGATGCATGCTAATCTTGTTCTGAAGTAGTGAGTGCACTATGAAAGCCTTATTGTAGATGGTAAATTGTTATTATTAATACTAACACACACTGTAGTGCTACTGCATGCTGAGAATTGATAAAGATTTACACATTTTACAGAACACAAATGCCTGTCATTGATGGGATTGCCTTTCTGTAGGCTCACTATGGCATCTTTGCTTTGTATTGATAATGGGCCAAAAACTGCACAATTCAACTTGGCATCTAATACTGTGCTTAGAAGTATTTCAAATCTCTTTAAGCTCTTTGCATATTTATGAGTGCTTGTTGTGAATTCAAATCCATCAGTAAAATACAGACTTAAACTTTCAAAAATGTGCTAAACTCAAATGTTTCACATTTTTTTTACCACCAGCAAGGAACTATTATCTGTACATAGCAAAGATTTAAGAGAGGAATTTATAATAGGAAATAACAGGGCTTACTTGCTCCTCTGCAAATCATACACATGCACACAGGAACTGGAATTAGGGGAGAAAGATCAGGTTAGAACATTGTGTACACTTGCTTTTTGGTTTGTATCAGTAATTTTGAAGCGATTCTTAACGATATCCAATTTGTCTTATTTGTAGCATCAAAAAATCCTCTCAAACTGGATTCCTCCACAATGAAGCTAAACCAGAAGAGCCCAAGGAAAGTGCCTGAAGGACTGCTGCTGCTGAGGGCACCCAGTCCACGGTTCCAGACAAGTACCAGTTCAGAGTTCAGTTCTTGCTCTGACCTAAGAGGATATCCTCTTACCTTTATCAAATTATTATTTTTTTTACAAGGTACAAAAGCCTTTGCTAGTATCCCAAGCAATACAGAAAAGACAATTTAGAAGTTCAAATACAGTTCAAAATACTACAGCCTGACTTGTACCCGTCACTCAGTTTCAATATTAGAAACCTGGCATATACTCTGGGGATAGTTTCTGAAGATTTCTAAAAAGCCGCTAACCATTCCTGCAGACATCTTCAGATTTTATAGCAAGAACTGTCTGTCAATGGGCAACAGTCCTTTGCATTTCTGGCCTCTGTTTTACCTTGAACATTAAACCAAAAAAAAAATGAAGATGAAGGAAACAACAGTATAAAAAACTACCATAGTGTTCATACAGTTCCAGACCATTCTGAGGTGGGTCACTATAAGCAAAGCAAACTATTTTTGAGCTCAGTTACAGAAACTGACCTCCAAAATATAGTTTCAGTCTCTGTTAAAATGAACTGAGGAGTAAGCTGATGGCTACTACAGCATACAGGTAAACAGGGCCTGAAGATATTAGTCCTGCAACTTAATGCACCTTATAATGTGACATAAAGCTGCTGTACCTTGGCAAAGAACTAGGCTGGGTAACATTAAGCTTGCAGAATAAATGAGAAAAACAACATTACAGTGCAACCTACATCCTCACCCCTGTACTTATTAGCGCTCAAACTAACTTCTTTACTTCACTGTAAAAAAATCAAGTTTGTAAATCTCTATCTTGATAGCATCTAACTTTCAGTCCTATTATTTTCACCATGACAAACAAGGGCATTGTTAAGTGTCAAATGTTTTCTTGACTCAGATTAGCAGCAAGAAAACCTGAGCATAATTGATAAAGTCAGTACTGATTGGAATCTGCCAATGAGAGACAACAGCCAGGGTTTCTGAAGGAAAAGACAGTTCTCTCCTGATATTTTCATAATGCTAGAGAATTTAAGATCACTTTTCATTAGCTGAACTTGAGGGTGTAATTTGAGCTTTTAGAAGACCAAGTCCTATTAGGCTGGATTCTACAAAGAGCTGTTTTGCATCACTGAATCTCCATTAAAGGTCAACTGACAACTCTGAAGTGTTGGTGAAAGAGAAATCATTAAAAGTAATGTTATTGATCAATGTGCAATTGTTCCATTAAAATTCATGAAGTTACCAATGATTGTTCTGCTCCAATAAAAATAATTTACTAGGTGTGTGCATTTGATGCCATATCATACTTCGGGGAATTTTACAAGCATTTTCCTTGATGTTTTTTTTTTAAAGTAGAAGTTAAAATTGACCAAGGCACCACACAAGCATAATACTTCTGATCATCCATTATCTCCACCGTTTAACATAATTTTAAAAGAATTTGTAAGAAATAAATGTGAAATTTTCATTTTAACTTCATTTTTTTTACTTGGTTTCGGAGCTTCTTCTTCCTATCAACCAGAGACAAATCAAGATCTGTCACCTTCTGACAAATTGTGGCCATCACCGTTAGAATTCACTTTCCCAGCCCTTCCTTCTCAAGTGCCACAAATGAACTGCAGTTTCATCAATTGTCAGATCTTTCATCTTTCTCTCTTTTTACGTAAGCATCTGAGTAAGGCTAGTGAATCTTTCTTGCTGCCCCTCTCATTTCTTGAGAAAAATTTTAACTTGTCCTGCTCAGAAGGACAAAGCATGATAAAATTCTCCAGAAAGTTTAGTAGGTAAAGAACTGCTTAAACATGTAGCTGGGAAACATGCCATGTTTTGTTGATCCAGTAGCACGTACTGAGGACCTGATGAGATGTGCCTTTGATACTGCTGGTATATTACAGTATGCTCCATCCAAGTCCTATCTCATGTAATTTTTATTTTTACTGTTGGTTTGGTTCATTTTTTAAATACAATGCTTTTTCTGAAACTTCTTAAGGAAATTCTAAGTGGGGGGAGGGTGGGGAAGCAAAGTCAATTTGATTCAGTTCATCAATACAGTTATCATGATTTTGATGTATAGTTAGAACTAAATCCACTTACTGGGTGCACACCAGTGTTAGCAGTGACGCTTTTAGTATGTGAGCCAGTATGATTTTGAAGGATATTAGTGTGCTATCTGAATCTCATGTCTACTTTTTTCCTAATTACTTGAAATCTAGTACATTGTACAGCATTTTAGTCATTTCGCTCATTCATCACTCAACTGCTGAAAGGTCTGACATGGTCAAGTAAGGGGAGCAGAGATTTCCAATGGAGGCAGCTGTTATTAACAAGACTTATGCCCCTTCTAACCCATACACATTTCAAACACCAGTATTTAGAGAACAAAAAAAAAGTTTTATTCCCTTTTTACCTAATAAGCAATGCCTGATGGAAGAAAAGGAAAGACAGCTCTAGACATCTCCATCAAATGAAACTCTGCCACTCTCGACACACAGAAATTTATGGGTAAATACCAGGGGGGTTTTTCAGGGTCCACATCTTTCTCTTTTCTCACCTGATTGATAGCCACAGACTCACTCTTATGGAGACTAAAAGAGAATTAAGCTTTTATATAAAAGAAGTTTTCTGACTTCTATAACCAGTTAGAATTTGCAGTTAACCTCGGGTATCATGTTAAAAGGACATAAAGCAGAAGTAGTAAGAAAAAAGTAGCTTCCGAAGAATAGCTTTCAATGTGTTTATTCTATTTTCAGAGTCATTGCATCCTTGCACTTTAAGAAACAAAATCATTTTTACTTTCATTCTCTCAATTAAATTAGTTAACAAGTATTTCAAATCCAGCCAAACAAGTAATGAAAATACTATCAGAATACAGAGTAACAAGCCTTGTGCTCCATGAACAGTTTCTATATCAATATTCATTGACTCCCAAATTGCAAATTCAAGCTGATTCCCACTGCCAGTCTAAAATATACAAGCAGCATCAATCAGTCAAGCTTTACTGCATCTGCTTTTCTTGTGACAGAATTATATATCTGATTAAAATATGCAATAGGAATACACAGTGGAAGTATACAGCACAAATACAAACTAAAATACCTAGTAAAATACATCTATTGATACACTGATTTATACTATAAGGTAGTGTGAATGTTGCAATTACTCTAAAACAATACTGCTGAGAATATTCTAGCATGATATTGCTATACTCTCAGTAGTCCTGTATCATATTGTTACATCTCAAACTCATCTCTGCTTAACTTTTCAGGTTTTCCTTCTTAGTAGTGCTAATGCCATAACTAATTGAAATACGTATTTCCAGGATATCTAAGAACTGGTTTAAATTCTCTTCTCCTATATAAAATAAAATGCTTTTATTTGCATCCCCCTGTTATTACTAGATGATTCTTTTAACTGTAAGCCTCTGCTTTTATGTCACAGATGAATGATAACAAAGTCTAGAGGGCAGAAGGAGAGGATCTTTCTTTTTTCATTAAGCAGCCATGATACGCAATTTTTTATTTTACTTCAGTTTCTGTCTTTGATCCTCCAACCTCAGAAGCTGAAGTACATTCTGCCCCTACCTCCTTTTCTTTGAATATGAACAGCAGGTATGATCCTCAAGCTTTCTTGTGCAGAGCATCCCAAATTCCTGTGCCCCACTCTTCTTTAACAGACATTGATAGCAAAAGTTAGCAAGAAGACTCCTACTCTATTCAGATTTCCCTCAACTCACTCAGGGTACATTACCTAACAAAGGAAGGTAAGACCAGAACATTCTAATCATCAAATCTAAATATTAAGCAGGGTAGATTTAATCTGGAGATACACATCTGGTCCTTCTGTTTTCTCACAAGGTGTAACAGCTCAACAAGACTCCTCTGCAGAGCTAGCTTGGGTAAGCCTTCCCAAAGAAAACACAGCTTTGTTTAGCCCCAGTACACACGGGTCTAAGCCATTTATGCAAACAAAGCATTTAAGTTCTCACATATATCTTTCTACAAGGCTTCTTTAAAGCTACTGATACTTTACAAGAGCTCTACACCTACCCATTTGTAACTGACAGGATGACCTTCATTTTGCTCAAAATTAAAGCAAACATCACAGTTAAACTGCCTATTCCTGCATCAAATCACACTCCTCTGAGATGAGCCACACTGCACTTTGCTGCCTTTTAAAGCTGTGTTATGCCTGTCTGTCCTACCTGGGTGTGTAAGTACACACAAACATTACTGAGATTTGTGCATTTTCTTTCTTCTGCTATAGCATTGTTAGTTGTTCCAGAATTTGATCCATACTACAGTTCCTAGTGATGTCAGTAAACTGCTGACATTGGATCAGCCATTATGTACAATGAGCAATCTCAACAGGAAAGTGTATAATCAGACAGTATTTCTTGTTAAATTCTTTGATTGCCAGAAAAATCACAATATAGCTGAAATAGTGAACAACCTGCTGTACACAGTGCCTGTAAGATGTAATCAAGCATTGATTTTCTCTATTCTAGCAAACCTAAAAAGCATTTTCAAGATACTACACACACACACCCCCCCCTTATTATCATTTTTTTCTCTTTCTTACAGTAACTAGAAGGAATAATAGATACCAGAGTTTAAGATGGAAAAACCCTCAAGTTTTTCCATTGGATTTTACATCAAAGCATCCCTAGAGCAAGGGGTATAAACTGAAGCCACTATAATCAACTTTGTCAATTTGGAGCATTTTGGACAAAGAACCTGTTTTAGCCACTAAGGAAATTAGATTAATGTTCAAATTAGGAGTCAAGCCTAACTACAGGGCTTATCCTTTTAACTCTTACAGTTTCTTTTTATCAATGCCACTTGAGTATTTATCCAGGTGCAGTCAGCCACACACACCTGCTGCCTACCCTTCACCAGACAAGCCAATTCAGGCTCTGCAGCTCTACAGCTGTAGACTTGAGCTGCTTCATCCCACCTCCTTAAAGCACCACAGACTCATGCACAGTGCCAGCCAAGACAACTAGTTCCAAGTTAAAGTTATTCTTGTTTGAGTTAGAGATTTGAACAGCCTACACCTTGCTGTATAGACATGTTCTGCTATTGAAGTAATTTCTTTTTCCAAAGACAACACTGGAAAAATAATATAAGCAGCAGTTTTAAAAGTAAATAGCCTTAAACTACTTTTGTTTGAAGTTGCCAGCCATAGTAGCTTGCTTAAGAGGCTGTATGTTCTACAGGATAACTTTGAAGTAGGCTTAGACTGCATCTATAGAAGATGAGAAATTGGAATTCGGGTGACAGAGTGAGTTCTTGGCTGCTTTACAGGTTTTTCAGCTAACTCGGAGAAATAACTTCGTAATTCAAGCTGAGATTCATCTGCCCTGTTAAGCATAAAGCTGTGCTGATAAGTAAGTGTTGTTTGCCTCTTCTTTTCTCCTTTCCTGCATACTTAAACATTCCTGTCAGTCATTTGGCATTTGTATTACATTGACATCTATGTTTAGATGCCAAAAGCTTCTTACATTTCTCAGGTATCCCTTCATACATGCTCTGCACACAGTTTCTGTCAACTCTGACATCTCAGATTTGCGTCTGAAGCCTATCATGACATTTCACCTACTTCCAAGACATTACATTTCTCTGTTGTAGCCTATAAATTCCATACCTGAATTATAATTACTCCATTTTAGCAGATTAGATCTGACATTCCTGAAGCAGAAAGAAGCTTGAACTCCAGATGAAAACACTGATTCCTTAAGGGCCAGTCTTGGCTTGTAGATTGTAAACAGTGAAAGACATGACTAACAAATGCAGGATGTTTTCCAGAAGAGATCAGCATGGAGTGGCTGTTAGGGGGTGCACTGTTAGGAGATATATCTGTTAAGGATGATCAGCAGAAACTGCACGTGAAACATTAGGCTATACCTGACAGGTAGACTATGGATAGTTTTAGTAGTTAGGACACAACAGGAATTCCTAAGCTCAGTGAGGGCAGAACTAGAAGAGGGGCTATAATAATACTGCGGATTTCTACCCACAGGAGTAGTGAGAGACAGGTTCATGAGGCAAACCAGCATACATTGACATTTGCCATCTAACAAGCCATGGGAAATAATGTGAAAATAAGTCTAGCTGATGCTGCATGATAAAACATACCAACTGCAGCTTGCTTATCTTCACACACAGACTTTTTTTCTGGAATGTATTCCTTACTAAATATGAAAAAGCTCTGTATGCCTCAAGTTATGGTAAAAATCCTCTAGATATTCTCTTGGCCTCCATCCAACCAACAAATTGGTCTGGACTACACAGATGATATCTGGTCTCTCCTCCTTGCCAGTCACGGTATGTAAGGGATTGGAAGGGACCTTGAAGGATCATCTAGTCCAATCTCACTCCTGGAGCAGGAGAACCTAGATTAGGCCACACAGAAATACATCCAGGCAGGTTCTGAATATCTCCAGAGAAGGAGACCCCACAACCTCTCTATGCAGCCTGTTCCCGTGTTCTGTTACCCTCACCATGAAGTTTTCTCTGACAATTATGTGCAACCTCCCTCTCTTCCAGCTTGCACCCACTGCCCCTTGTCCTATCATTGGATGTCACTGAACAGAGCCTGGGTAATCTTCCTGACACTTACCCTTTACATATTTACAAACAGTAATGAGGTTATCTCTTTGTCTCCTCCTCTCTAAACTGAAGAGACCCAGATCCCCCCGTGTTTCCTCATAACGGAGATGATCCTTCTCACTATATGGCCACTCCATTCTTCTAAGAGATGAAGGGAACAAAAAATCTAGTGAGACATACCAAGAGTACCCAACCAGTTGGGCTAGTACTTGCAGTACTTAATTTCTTGCACAAGTAACAGAGCTGACCATCCTCCAGTCTTCTCTCCTGATGCATCACTTATCTGGTGTCTCTGAGCTAGCTTCCACTGATCCTGAACATCATTTTGAGTCTAGACTGTGGCACCAATCAGCTGCACAGTGCAAGATCAAGAATGCGTGACAGGAGTGAAAATCATGGGAAGGCTTAAGTTACGTCACTAGTATATAAGTGTTGTCTTGTCTTTGAACTTGTTTTTCATTCTAACATCTTCCTAGTGGTGTGGACATATTTATGACTGGTCATTCTCATTAGTCATCAGAGGGGGTGGAATTTACTATCGAGGCTGATTACAGATATCTGGTCTACCCATTTCCTCCCATCAGTTCTGAAATAACAAAGAATAGCGAAGTAGGTTCCCAGGCTGCACAGTTATTGTCTCAAGTTCTGAATGAATGGCCACAGCCACATTGCAATGTGTTCAGTTGGTCAGGAAAATGTCTCACTGCTGGTAGCCCCTGTTCTTTTATTTCTGTAGTTATCACTGGACCCTGCAATATTTCTTCAAAAATGGGGGTGACGGGGCAATTCTTGCAAGAGAGAATTTTGACAGCTATGATGAAGGAGTGCATCTATATGTAGAAGTGGGAAAAAGGTAGAGGGTGAGGGGAGGGTGATGATTTGTAGATGTCCTGCAAATACCCTGCAGGTAGAACAATACCTAAATGACAGGTCAACATAAAAGGATTGATAGATTCCCACAGCAGTTGGGCTCTTTTTCTACATTGTGTAGATTTCTTTCCACTGTAAAATTAGGATAATTTTCTTCTTTTCATCTCTTGTGTTTTCTTTATAAGCAGAATCGATCTTATTCTTGCTTACCCATGCCCAATATTTTCATAGCAACACAAAACTCATGTAAGTGCCCTTAACTATTTCTAGAAAGGCTTAAAAAGCACATAGGGAAGAAAACTGGTATTTCTGTGAAAACATTAATATTTAGATTTATATTTTATACATTATATACATGTGTATGCATACGTATGATTTTTTTTTATTCCTATTTCCAGGACAGAATTTCTTCTGGTTCAAACAACCACCTTTTAAAGTTAACTTGGCTTAAAAACCAGTACCTAACAGAACTGCTCTCTTCCCTTACCCTAAAAATCAGGCAGGGCCTCTGTTTAGTATCAGTCCTTCATTCTGCCTTCTCAGCCGGCTGTCAATGAGTGATTTTAAGATTACTTCATGTTTTGTTGTGCAGGTATGTTAAGTAGTTCAGGTGCTTGTAACAGTCAAAGCACATGTTCCACAGGCAGCACTATAAAGTGGAGGCAATGGCACTGAAATCAGCAAAGTTCAGTTGGCTATGCGCAAGTTCACATCCAGATTTAGATGCGATTTCAACGAAATGCTTCCCTTTTTCCCCACCTTTAATTTTTGGCTCCTCTAGCAACAGAGGCTGAAAATTAGTTACACAATTAAGGTATTTTCCTGTGAATTTCACAAAGTTCTGGGATTCTTCTGGTTATCTTTTTTATTCTATATAGGTTTTGCATATTTCTCATTTTCTGATTTTTCTTCCCTGTCCAATGTTTTAGTAAGAATCCTTTAGTTCCCTTCAGACAGCTTCAAAGTTTATTGCTTCTAGTTAATGCTTTTCATATACGCAATTCTTCCTATTCCTACCTTTTGTCTTCTTGGCTTTTTATTTTCCTTCATAGTTCTTTCTGTAGTACTTAAGTCGTGCTAGTTAAACGTTTCTCCCCCACTGCTTTCTACTTTCTGAACTGATGTGTTTTGTTGGTTTTTTTTTTATTTTCCCCTTACCCCTCATGTCAGCCAACCCTAAGCTCTGCATGTCTTTCCAGGGCTGTTTACAGTACCCATGCTAACTAGCCTAAGCTGGCTTAGCTATCTCTATAAAGCAGTGTACACATAAGTGCTATCTATCTTTAACTAACTTAACTTGATATCAACTGAGTGCAATGGCTCCAACAGTAGTGTAAAATCAACAAATATATGGATGTTATAATAAAGAAATATACAAGAAAGATACAAGAAAGTTAGGCTAAACAGGTTATCACACTAAAGAAAAACAGATGGAAAGCTCACCCTCATCCCAAGCTTGCTGAGAAAACTCCAAGAGAAGCAATCACCAAAAGAGACCCTTCCCCCATAGTAGCCAGATCTTAAATGGGGTCTAGGAGAGGTGGAGCAAGGCTCAACCCCTTCTGTAGCACAGGTGAATTGTCTTCACCTGTGCTCCCAGGGCTGACTCATTGCTCGCCTCAGGTGGTCAATCAGAGCTTCAGGCCATGACTCTGCAGTTCCCGTACAAGCAGATGAGTGGCCACGTATCTAGATTTTTTGGAAGATCTGTAATGTTTGTATTTTCATTGTAATTGATACATGAGCTGGCTACATCATTGTGAATACATTGCATAAGTTAGATAAGCTACAGACATATTCATGAATGCAGTACATCTAAAGTTTTCATTCCAAACATGCATCAATGTGCTCTTACCATGTTTGCTTTTTTTCTGTGGCCTATTTTGCCTCATGGTTCACTATCAAAGTGCGGGATCAAAGAAAGTACCCAGAATGAAGCATTTTGCAATGAGGCTTTTAGCATACGTAAGAAGATTTTTATTGGCAAGTACCTGGGTACCTTATAGTCTCCAGTCCCCCCGTTTTTTGTTTCTTCCCACTGTGTATAATAATTACACAAGTATTTATTATTTAAAAATTTAACATTTTTAACAAATTGACCAGACAGTCTGTACAATCAAAAGCTCATCATTCCAGTGAGCTTAAAATCCCCATAAAGCTTTTCAAGAAAATATGGGGCATTATAATCAGGCTACTGAGTAACAGCTGTGAAATGCTATCTGAAGAAAATGGCAAAACTCTCATTAACTCCAGTACAGCCCAAATTTTACCTAAAGAAAACTGAGGCCGTTCTAGGGAAAGTCTGATTTCACATATGATGAAGGTAAAAGGAAACAAAAGGCCTTTAGGGAAGATTAGAACCCAACAAGTTGAAAATTCAGCACCTGCTCCCCTCAAATGCAAAATACTGAGCATAAATGTGCCTACTTACAGAAATGTCCCTAAAGCAGATGCCAACTGTTTTGTTATGATAAGAGCAACTGAGAATTTTTTTCCACTGGCAGATCAAGTCCACCTTTTAGTCTTAGATACTCTCCCTTCAACAGGCATAGCTTAAAAAGATTTGGCTTTAAGTCAAGCAAACTAATTCCTCATTTAAATACTCATCACTACTAGGTATAGAAGTAAACAAGAAAACAGAACTCATTTGTTATAAAAGCAAGTCTAGTTTTCACTGGCAGAAGTATTTTGCAGCTTGTGGTGTTCTCAAAGTTGGGAAAAGAAGCCTCACTTCTAAGGAAAGGGACTGTGTGATTTACATTGCATCATGAGACTTACTGAATAATGAAAAATACATCAAGCACTTTGAATGTCACTAATAAACTAAGCAATGTGAAGTTCACATGGGATTCAGCAGAGACTGATGCAATGTCCATTGAACTTTGAGTTAGAGCACAGTGGATGCACTTCAAAGAAACTTTCATGCTCAACACATAATGTGAATCTGTCCCTTTAGCTTTATAACCTGCTTCGAGAGCTAAGCTTTGTCAGAGTTACAACTGTAATTGATTCAGGGAACTCAAGACCAACCTGCCTGTCCCTAGATGTAATTATAGCACTGTTCAAAACTTGTCCAGGTAATTAGAGTTAAGTCATTAACCCATAATGTGTGCTGGCATGGCTCAGCCCTAGTCGCTGGAAGGCTCCTAAGCCATGAGGTAACTCCATCTTGGAAATGGGGAATTAGAATCCTTTATGGCTGCAGGACCAACAGAAAGCAAGCTAAAATAGCGTTATCTGTAACTGCTATTTCTTTTCTTCCCAGTGAGAGTTCCAAGAATCTCAAACATTCTACCTACTTAGTATTTACTTCAGCCTGCTCTGAACTGCTCTATCACACCTTCTATGTCACTACAAAATATGCATGCTTTCTACTTCCCTATGTATAGTAAACTAATCACAGAATGAAGGGGCTTCATCTTTATTTATTAGGCTCTCCTGATTTAAAGAGATCGTGAGTTCCATCACACATCTGGTAGCTGAAAGCCTACCAAGGAGATCGGGAGGTTCAATTGCACTAACAGCCTGATGCTGTTCCCTCCAGCACATCTGTCAGATAGCAGCTGGGGAAGGAGATGACCAGTGTGAAGCTGCTGGCAGACTCTGCTGGAAAAGCTCCTGCCAAGCTCTAGCTGCAGAACCATGTGTTTATAGACTATTTGGTAGCGTACCCTGAGGTGGTAATTAAGGCTTTGCATTGGGAATGTGAGGGCAATAATTGTGCTGTAAAAAAACTTCACGCCTTCATGAAGAAGATTGATTTGTGCTTTACAGGATCATAGCTGTGAGAGACTGACAGGCCTTCCTCACAGAATAAACATCAGAAACATCAGAAGAAACATCACAGGCAGAAACGTCTCATTATGTACTTCAAGGAAGCATTAAATGGAGCTTACAAACTTATGGGACATCAGAATAAAGACTGTTGTCAATGGTAAACTTCCCTCCCTGTATATTTTTGCCTTGTTTTACAATAAACCAGTGCTACACTTCCTGCAATGAAAAAATCTGTAACTTTTGTGTTTTTGTGTGCTTGTTGGCCTATCATAAAAGCTAATAAAATGTCAGTTACAAAGGAAGACAAAAAGAAAAACAAAACGTAAGAACATTACTTACAAATTAAAACTGTTTATGTAAAACAAAAGTGGGTTCAATTATTAAAGAATTAAGCTGATTTTAAGAAAATAGCCTCCCTGAGAATAGCGTCTGGCTGCAGCCTCAAGGGGAGAATGGGGTGTAGATGACATTCTCTACTAGGATCAACTCATTTTGAAATGTTGTGCTTTAAAAAGGCAGATGTCCATCCTGAGGCCAGATTTCTGTTCTATGCAAAGTACACTTTCTCCTTTCTCCATAGGAAGGATAGAAACACAATGCCAGACATTTGATTTCTACCTGGAAGATTTCAGGGACACGTCCTTACAGTAACCATCAAGACAGCACGCCTTGAATTCAACTGTTTCAAAGAGAATTTAATGCTCTTTAACAATGCAATTAATTCTTTTTTTGGATGACTTTTATGTGGGCTTCTGTGGAGAGTAAAATTTTAGACTCTAACTGCTCTTTTTCTGTTGCTGAGAAAATACTTCTTTCTTGTTTCCTTTATTCACTCTAAGCAATGATCTTCCAGTGAAAGAAAATAGGAAAGGTGCATATGAAATATTTCCAATGGACTTTTTGCCACATCAGAGGTCCAGCTTGCTCATTCGTATAGTATACCATACAATAGTATAGTTTTATCCATACAGTCATTTTATCAGAAAGCATGAGGTTTAAAGAAATTTTCTTCCTTGAAGGTAAGAAACATAGCATTGATTCCCATGACAAAATAGAGCTATGGAAAAACTCATGAGGAAAGCTGTCTTTGCAAAAGGAGATTCACCAAGATGTCTTTGTGCTGACTGTAACCAGGACTCTGTTGATCTCCAAGGGGAAATAATTTTAGATGACAACCTGTACTGAAAAGCGTGCCACTCTCAATTTCTTATGTACTGAGTCATTTCATCTTCTACTTGGACACACTTCAAGATCCTGAAATGCATAGAAAATGACAAGAAATTTAATCTTTCTGTTCTCAGAGTATCATGAAATTCTGTAAAATTTGCAGAGAAACTAAACTTGTCACAATCTGGACCTAGTCATCCCTCTCAGAACATTCATGTTCTCTGGTCCTACTCCTGGAGTCACCTAGCAATTGTCATCACAATTGATACTAAATTCTGTGTGGCATGCCTTACATCATCCCCCATTCTACAGTGTTTGGAGTTGAAATCTTGTCTCTGGTACATGAGAGTTTAAAGGGAACTATGCTCACCCCTGTCAGAGTTGACTCCATTATAGTATACTGCACTGATGATCCCCACCCATAAACAAGCAGAAAAGAGTGCTGTCAAAGACATCCCATAACACTACTGAAGTCTAAAAATAAAAGTATATACAATCTGAGTGAAACAAAAGAACAAACAAATCTATTGCACTAGGGAAAGTTCAAGTGCTGCCTCATCTTCCTGCTGTCCTCTTAATATTAAATTTATTCAGTTTTCTCTGAACCTGGAAGCTGGAGGTTCACAACTAATTGGGCCTGAAATTATTTCTTTTTCTACAATTGATTGAGAGTGCAGATCTGGGAACACAAACTTGAAAGCCAGACTGAAGGCCATTAAAAAATGTGGCCTCATGGTGTTAGCTGTTCTGTTGGCTGCCTTTCAAAGTAATTTGAAACTGATCAGCTCTTACTTCAGCAGTAGAATGGAGCAATTTTCTACCCGGTTATCATAAACAGAACAAGTAAACAGCAGTGTCTAAGAGGAGTTACAAAGCCTTGTATACTCAAGGTCACAGTTTAGGTGAGTGGCTTAGCAAAGCTCCAACAGATGTATAAGAACTCATAACACAAAAGCTTGTGATCATTTGTGTAATAATGACAGGGGGATGATCAGCACAGATGAACAGCCTCACGTCTCCACTGCGTCATCCAACTGGGCATGTGTGCAGCTTAGGGGATGCTTTGCAGCCACCTCCCTTTGAGCTTTCCTGACAAATGCACAACTGTGAAAATGAGACAGAATATTCCAATACTTTGCACTGCTCAGACAGGACCAGAACAGATCAGATTTCAGAACTTAGTCTTGTTTTCTTAATCCTCAGTTCTTCCAAGACCGTTGCAAAATTAAAACTGGAACAGTGGGAGGCACAACCAGACAGAGATAGCTCTTTGAAAGGTGGCCTTGTTCAAATTGCTTTAAGCCAGCAGGACACCCATGTGCTGTGCAGTGATTGTTGTGCTGGAGTGGCAGGGAGAGGCATTCATTAGTTCCTAGAATATTGTGTACCAATGCCATGCATTGTTAAATATTTACTATCTTCCAACTCCTAATCTTCAGCAGAGAATAAAGCAAACTCTCAATCTACACTGCAGGTTTTAAAGAACATTTACATCCCTCAAAATAACAGGAGTTATGTGTATCTGAGACATTGTTTTCTCCAACTCCTCAAGTACTCAACAGAATGAGATACCTGTGGTTCACACACTGATGTTCTCTCTGGTGATGGATTCTGACACAGGAAACACATTTTTAGGCCATAACCTCTCAATAGGAAAAACAAACTTTACCAGCAGAATAGTTACATGAGTGTATGATAGAAGTGTTTATTGGCAGAAAACATGAATGAAAACTGAATCAAGAAATCTACTAGGAATTACAGTTATAACTGATGAAGAAAGTTTTAAAGAATTTCTTACTACACTTTTAAAAACTGAATGATATTTCTGAGATATAACTGTTTAAATACAAATAATCTCTGTCAAAGTTAAGTTCAAATTTTTGGTTTTGTTTTGTTTTGTTTTTTTCCAAAGGAGTGACAGAGAAAAGTTCTAATATTGGAAGGGAACAGAAATTTTATATGAAGTTCTGTAATGTTTGTCCTAATGCACACACCAAATCAAAAAGGAAAATAAATCAAATGAAAAAAATAAAAATATAAGGAAGGTCACTGAACAAAATCAATAAGTGGATAAGTGTTTTTCATTACATTTAGACTTCAGAGAAAGTATACAACACAGAAAATAAAAAACTTATCTATCTGAAATTTATAAGGAAGGAAATAAATTGAAAAAACAAAGAATATTTACTCCTTGTTATTAATTTCTAGATGCTGACATGAAAATATTATCAAAAAAATCACACAAAACTGTTGCAGTAAATTCATGTGGCATATGATGATGTTGTTAGTATATTTATCTGGAAGACTTGGATAATCAAAGAGACATTTTACCTACTTCTGTTTATCAAACAAGTTACAGGAAAGTTAGGAAACATTTCATTCTCAACTGCTGAATTCATTAGCCTGGTTTGCAAAATATATTTATTTGCTTTTAAGTCAAGTCTCTCTGCAGGCATTCTGATGACACTTCATTTCAGGCCTCATGTGATTGGGAACAGAAGCAGAGATAAACTTTATCATTGCTTAAAGTATACAGCAGCAATAGGTGCTATGCAATGGCTGGAGCATGGAATTATGGGCTGCTGATTTTGGTGAGCTATTTTGGTGAGCTATTTTATATGAGAACTCATAGAAAGCCTGTGAAGATCCTGACTGACAAAACAAATTATTTTATACAGCAAAATTGCCCCAAAATACTGCAGTCATAATATTTACTGTGGAAATTCTGCTACACTCTTGGAGTGGAAATCTTTCATCCTTCCATTCCATCAGAAGACAGAGAGAATCAGTCACCCTGAACACTTCTTAAAATCTATGTGCCTAGTGAGATCTGTAAGGGATGTCCATAGGTGCCTTACCCCCCGCAGCCAAACTGTGGTGTGCACTCCCAACCATGTATCTCCTATATTGATTTCAAATCCTTAGCAATTGAACATATGCTCAGACAAGGAAAAATCAGGGGCTTATATTGGAAGTAGTTTCCATATTCAGTTCAGTGATTTTTCTCCCAAGGGCAGCCAATAAGTGTATATTTAAATAAATTAATTTGTACGCATGTTTACAGAATCTTTATTTCAAATGACAATTTTTCACAAGTTGCCTCTCAGAAACTGAAACACAAATACACATCCTGAATCCAGGACATGGGATCATGCATGAAAATGCAACAGATTTTAAATAGTAGAGAAGCATTTAGTGAAAAGGGCCAGTAGACAGTAAAGACAGATACTATAAAGCCTCCTGAATCCAGAAGCTGCAGGCTTATTGACGAAGATTATATCATTTTTTCCTTTCCAAGGAAGACAGACGTTTTAAGCCAACAGGAAATTATAAACAGAAGGAAAATTATAAAACAAGTTTTTAAGTATCACCTTCTTGTGTATCAGTATCCTCTGAGCCTGAATTCTATCTGATTAAAGAAAAAAAAAAAACACAAGATTT
The DNA here is from genome assembly GCF_019238085.1 of Lagopus leucura. Classification (NCBI taxonomy): domain Eukaryota; kingdom Metazoa; phylum Chordata; class Aves; order Galliformes; family Phasianidae; genus Lagopus; species Lagopus leucura. The sequence goes on from NW_024962264.1 coordinate 42,033,497, forward strand.
TCCTTTACTAAGTACTGCAGAGAGTTCCCAAGAAGTGAAATGAGTATCTGCTGTTCATATGGAATTGCAGCTCCTTATTACTGATGGCAATATAAAAAGACACAAAAAGCAGCTTAATTACGAGATCCCAAGAATAGTTGTGAGTGCATGCAAAAACAAAAACCATTCTCTGGCTTGTAAACTGCAAAAATTTGATAAGAAAGTTATTAAAGGTGAATGAAGAGGGGCCCTTATGCCAACAGTGTCATAAGGTCACTTCAGAGGCAGACTTTAAGGTGAAAAAGTACTCTGTATTTTCCTGCACTAGAGGCAAAATAACATGTTTCAGGAAATCTGGTACAATTTCCTTTATTCTGAAGCTGCATTGTTTCCCTTTCAGTTTGTAGAAAATATTTCTTTTTCATGGGGCACTGATAATATGTTCCTACGTTTGTGTCACTTGTAGTGCTCTTCCATTCTATTACTGTGGTATGGAATCTAATCCTTACATATACATATACATATGTGTATACATATGTATACATATATATATGTGTATACATATGTGTGATTTATTCCACTTACTTTCTTTTCACTCTTATTTTTTTCTGAGTCTTTGTATCATATACCTTAATTTTTGCTTCCCCTGAGGCCTGATTTGGCAGGTATAGTGTGTCTTTAAAACCCAGGAACTAGAATGCATTTATTTATGAAGTGTGAAATTCAGTGGAGGATAGAAAGAATGAGAGAAGATCAAGATTTATCTCAACAATTTATCTTATTATGCTGAATAGGTCAGAGAAACAATCTAGTGTTGTGTGAAGGTTCTTCACTAATTTGAAAATGTGCTAAGAAATATTTAGGAACAAGACAAAAATTCAAAGTTTCAGAGAAAGCTGAGAGCTAAATGAGCTTTTAAATGTATGCTGGCTTTAAACTCAATCACCCAGGGAACAGCTGAAGTCCTTTGCCACCTGATAGGTATTTTATGGGAATTGGCAAAATCTTCCATTTCTGCCCCTGTTTTCAGACAGTTGAAGGTTCTCTGGTCTTCTAAGGAAGGCAGGAGTTTTGCCTTCAGCCAAGAATAATGTCATTCACTACCATTAACCATCCCACTTTGCTCTGTTGTGATAAATCAGTTTATACTATTTTTATAAAATTCTGCAATTAATTTAACAAAGAAACCTCATTATCAGCTGACTAAATAACAAATGTTCTCATCATAACATTTCTCTTTTAGCATAAAGGAATACTACCATTTAAATGTTAGCCCTCATATTTATATAGGGTGAATCATAAAAATCTGATTAACATCCAAAAGCGAAAGGAAATTAAGTAAAAATTCCCTTTTCACTTAGAAGGGAAATAATGCCAATAGGAGTGAAAAGCACTCATAAAACAATAGGAGAAAAAGGAATGGATATTGCAATGTCTTCTTTGAGTCCTGGAAACATATAATGTAGTCTGGAAGGAAAATGTGTCTTGAAGAAACAGTCAGAACAAGACAGACCAGGCACAGTTCCCAGGAGTAATATACAGCAGAAATAGATGTAGTAGTATGTGACTAAGGGCATAGCCTGTATCCCAGCCCATGGCAAAAAGCAAGACAAGTATGACTGCAGAGGTTGGCTCTTGTAGAAACTACATTTCAGTTTCCTCAGCCTCAAGAATATTCTATCTGTGCCACAGAGGGATTGGCATGTCCGATCATTCCTGAGCTAGACGTCAGCCACTGTATGTGGCAGACATTCCTAAGAGGGCAGTGCAGTGCAAAGTCATACAGTACTGCACTGGCATGGCACTGCTAAGAATGGAAACTCTTTCGAGAGAGTTCTGATAAAAATAATTGCTCCCTAGCATATGTTTGTAGGCTCCCCCCCCCCTCCCCCCCCCCCCCCTAATTTTGGGGCCAGATATACAAAACAAGGTACACAACTAAAGATATAAAGAGACAGTTACTGAGATTTCTAGTACATGTCTATCTAGATGTGGCACTCCCAGATATGTGCAAAGAGGAACACAATTTGAAGGTGTTTACTTGCAATTTTTGATAAGAACATTTAAAAAACCTTTTATATAAAAAAATATGTCAAAAGTCTGAAAACAACTCTCCAGCATCAAAGTATTCATTTATCAGTAAACTCATGATGTGCTGAGCATATTAGTCAGAGGGTGAGCACAACCATCCCCCCTGAGCTGGCTGCAGAAATGGGGCTTTTGCTGCATAGTCAGTCCAAAAAGGCAGAAACCACCATTCTAATGGAAATGTGGTGAACTGACAGTTCTCTGATTTGTCTTGATTTTCTGACTAAGCCTATGAATACCTGTTGTCTGGATTGCTACTAAATTCATAAATATATATATATTCAGTACCATTGGAGTGCTCATGGTATGAATTCATAGGTGTAACTTCTTCTGCTAGAAATTAAATTGTGGGAGTGCTCTGACTCTCACATATCAGTAAGGACATCCATACCCAATGAGAGCTATAATTATCAATTTATCAGTTGTTGAGCATTAAATTCTGAATTAGATTAGCATATCTGAACACTACATTTCTTACAGAGAGTTTTCCATGTAGAAAATCCCAGCTGCACTTATAACCACAGAAAAGCATTACACAAAATTCAACCTTAACAGCCTGAAGTCAAGTAAATTCTACTTTGTTTTCCACCAGGCCAAGTAATATGCCCCTTAAAACTATGGTATGCCATTATACAGGTGCAGATTTGCAGGGAAAGAGAAAATTGAGATTGCTCCACCCTCATTTGATCAGACTGGAGAGAGGTTGAGCAGAAGGGCCCACCTTTGAAGTTCTTTTCTGTCTTAGCAGAAACTGGTCATTAGCACAGAGACAGGAATAAACACAGTACTGAGCCAATGGAGATGACTATCTTCTCAAGATGTGTTGGAATATTGTTGTTTTTATCTGCCTTTGTTCCACTGAAGCAGCAATGGGAACATGTTAATGCCTAAATCTGTTCTTGCCATTTGCTACTATCATTGTAAGTGGGAATCACAGAAATGGCCAAGTGAGGGATCCTATGCCTCTACAGGAAAACATTCCTAATAGTTGTGACAGCTGCACTAAAGTTTGAGCCAGATGCAACATTTTTGATGAACGCCAATGTACCCAAAAATGTACGTTCAGCTGACTTAAGTAATAAAAATAATGACTTTCTGCTAACTTCATTGGAAATCTTGGCTCTGACTTTTTTTCTCTGTGGTCAGATTCTCAAACTAGAGAAGAGAGGGTAAGGGAGGATTCTGCCATCATCCAGCTCTCAGGCTGCAGTACAGGCACTGTGCCAGGACTCAGATCACTCATTCCCAATGTCTCCTGCGTGAAGAGAGAAGCGCTGAAAGAACACTCTGACCATTAATTTGGCTCTCTGTACAAATGCAGAAGATTAAATGCTTCACAGCACGCTAAGTTAAACTCTCTTCTATCTGAAACAGTTTTGTTGCGTTGTTTTGGTTTTTTTTTTCACTTTAAAAGCAAAGGACTTTGATTCGGACAAGCCTCCCTTGTTTTCTTTCTTCTTCCTGGCTTCTTGCAGTAGCAAAGCCAAAAATCAAGAAGCTGTACACTTGCTTTAAGAATATCTTAGATATGTATTTGGTGTACATCTCTGACAATGCAGTGGACAACAGCACACCGCAGTTTATCAGCATTCAGAAAGGGAACTCTGGAAGTACAACAGACTGCAACTGATCACAGGCAAGGGAGAGCAGTTTAACTTGTTCCTGTACCTCATTCTGAATTTTTAATACTTGCTAACTGAAGTAACTGAGGTTGCCATTCTCCAGGACCCCCTTAGTCCCAAGATACTCCCTTGCTTATTTTTAGTCAGAGTATTATATGCTCACTTCAGCTTTGAAACAGAATATAAGCAATCTCTGGTTGGTATCAGATAATGTCTTTTTACCCAATCTAAGAATACACACACACAAAAAAAATATTTGCACATCAGCATTTTTTTCTTTTGCTGCCATCAGAAAATAAATGAACTGAAAGGAAGAAAGAAAATCACAGATTTATTTTCAAAAAAATCCATGACCATAGGTCAAGTAGACAGTGTATCTGCACTATATTTACTTTTCCTAAAAACCTTCTCTGTCTCATTAGTAGCCTTCAAAAGTACAAAAAAGTGAAGACTAGCTGTGAGTCAGAGCTGCAAAATCACACCAACACCACTGCCTTCAACTTCAAAGCTTAGCTATTTTCAACAAAATTTTGGCAAGCCTGCTAAATTTGCTAGCATGTGTATGCTGCTGCTTTCCATCTGCCTCCAGAAACCAGGCTTGGTTGGAAAAGGTGCTAAGTAAAAGCTATACAACAAATTGAGAATAGAAACAGGGTGGCTTTAGAGATAATACTTCTTTCCTTATCTTAACAAATTTTGGTATTGGATGTATGTGCCTTTCTGTTTCTTTATCTTTGTCATATGGCTGCCTGTACTTACAATTTAAGAAGAGAACAAAAAATGCAGACTCTGACAGACTGGTGAATTTAAACTTAACTCTTTACTTCCAGATTTTTCTCACCCACCTCCCATTTTATACTTCTATCACTGTCACCATATACTTGTTTCTCATTCAGACATTTAATGCCAACTATATTGGACTAAATACATACTTGTATTTAGTCAATATGTTTAATCACTCTAGTCCATATTGCAGACTTTGCGTGTGTATGTCTTGCTCTGCCAACGAGAGTCTCACATACACCTAAATATGTGCAAAAGTCACAATCTCACAAAGTATCCATAAAACCAGCATTCCTGGCAAAGAACTCTAAAGCAGCAGAGCTATCTCTGGATCATCAAAAAGCCAAAGCAAATTCTGCCTGGAGTCCAGGCCCAACAATAAATCTAATAGGTAGAATGATTTTACAAACAAGGAGCCAGAGAGTACTTAAAAGAAAACGAGGCTGATAACATGTATGTATTTAGCATGCTATTGCTACCTGCTAGGAAAGATCTGAGTGCAATTGAATACTAGAATCCAATTTCTATTTCAAAAGAATCTAATAGACTTTTTCTCCTTCTATCAGAGTTTATAAATAGTGATATTGTTTTACAGGATTGATGATGATCAGATAAACTTTTTAAAGAAAAAATACATAGGTAAACCGTAGCAGTAAGTCTGGTTTTATGATCAGTTTAAGATTCTATAATTTGTATTCACTGAGCAGAGAGGTGGCTAAAATTAAACTACATAGAGGGTGCCAGGGTAATTGTGATGCTTTCAGAAGAATGAATTCTGTAAAACACACAGCTAATGGTTTAAATAGAATCAGTCACCCTGTAAGGAATGTGGTTTCAGCATTCTTATTTTTGTCTAGTAACAGTAACAGTAAAAGTCTGTTTCATCACCTACATGCTACTTTCACTTGCATATAGGAATCCAGGTATTCATATAGGTATTCAGCAGATGTAAATCAGTCAAGGAATCACAACTGTCAAAACTGTATATGATTTTTCTTTGCATTTGTGCACTTTTTTTATTTATCTCCATGCTTAAAGAGCTGAATCACGATTCTTTTATTCATGCTTCACTCTTCAAGCTGAAACCCTTAAGAGAAGAAACACTTTGAGAGGAATTTGCTGTACCATATTTGATGACTGGCTTTCCTATCAAAACTAGTGTAATAATTTGGTAAATATTTTAGGAATATCATACTGTGCAGGTATGAGATGGCACAGTCCCACTAATTAAGCTGACTTCAACAGGACTATTTCAATTTGAATCAGCTGAGGAGCAGATCCAGATATTCTCCTGAGTGTATAGATCAATGCAAGAAAAAGCCTTTCTGATATCTTACAGAGAATCAGCATGTGCTTGATCAAGCAGTTGGCAATCCTGCCTGTCGCAGGGAGGTTGGAACTTGATGATCTTTGAGGTCTCTTCCAGCGCAAACCATTCCAGGATTCTATGATTCTGTGATTGTATGTGGATATGTTTAGCCCACTGTCCTATGATAACAAGCACACGAGCAGACCACTGCACCACTCCAAGTCCAAAGATATGCTATGATTTTCAAAAGACCAATATCAACTTGTGTCAGATAAAGACAAGAAATGAACCTCTGCAGCTGAGTTTGCAATGCTTTCAGCTTCCATTAGTATCAAAAATAGCCAAAATGCATTTGGAATAAAAGCAAAAATTAATAACAGAGCAAGTAGTGGATGAATGCATAATATACCTCATTTGAGGCTATGTCACAGGAAGATTTGTCTGATAGAAAGGAACAAATAAGTATTTAATATCTGTATTTTCTACAGGACTCTCTTATTTTTCTTGAAGTCCATAATCAAAAAGAAAAAGAGAAGGGGAAAAAAAGAAAAAACCCTGACCAGAAGTATGTGGTTCAGTATACTGAACCACAGACACTGAAAAACTGTTTTCCTTCACTTCACACACATACACAAAGTGGATTACAAAAGCCATTTTCAGTGCTGTGATGTATTTTGGAACTGTGAAGTAGAGAAGATTTTTTCCAGTTAATAAGACCCTATTTACAAGATCTGCAGATTTCTCCCACATGCTCACACTGTATACACAATGCCATATGCAGTGGTGAACAGTAGTCTGTTATTTTCGGTTTTGCTTCATTATCATAACAGAGTATTATGCTTTTACATGTCATCTTGAAGGGAATTAATATTTATAACAGCCATGCATGAAGCTTATTTCTATTTCTTAGCATTAAAATAGGACTTAATTAACTCATTTTTGTTGAAATTTGATTTTACTGCACATTAGCCGCTGCTACAGGATAAACATGCAAATCATTGTGAATCATTATTTTCATTATGGAATATATTACTCACATTGTACTCCAAAATGCCTGCTGATTTAGTCTTTCTCTTGAATACAAAAATTTAATTTAATGGTCCCGACTGTAGCTTAAGAGATCTGAATCTACAATAAAAACATAACTGGTGAACTGTCTTTTTTCCCATGATATGCTTTTTGAATCATCTGGTCTGGCTTAGTAAAACTCCCTGAGCAAAGTGAGATGAATCCATTAGTACAGCCCATGCCACTCACCTCCATGCTGCCTCGCTGGCCTGAGGGAGCCCCGCAGGGCACAGAGGAGCCACAGAACAGTGCAGAGCTTGAGGACAGTTTCTAACTTAATCAGAGGAGAGGTGGGACAGGGCTTTTGAGGATCCCAATGCCAAATGACAAATCTTTCTGAAATACTACACAGAACTGTGCTTAATTCCTGAACATTTTCTCTGTTATGTTATGTGCAGAAGACTGGAATTGGATGACAAAATAAATTTCTTTTCCATCAATATTTCACTGAAAATTCAAATCATTAATTTCTATACTAAGCTCTACCTGCCTGTTCTCAATTTTCCCAGCTGACTCTTTCCTTGTACTTGGCAGGCAGACTCTCTGTATATTGTTATTCTGCTGGGAATATAGCATTTCACTGGGTGCAATTAACTGCCCTAAGTTATACCTTCCACTTCATCAGATGTCTATACAGCTTATGTATTAGAAATAAAATGCTTATTATATAACATAAATAGTAATATCCATAGATTTGGAAGGCAACTATCCCTTTCAAGACATCTAGTGTACCCAAAATACACACAACTCCACAACACCCAAAACACACACAACTGCAGAAAAACTGCAGACCAACCTGCAACACACCTCATGTCCCATTTACATCCTCACCTTAGATATAACTGCATGCTAAAGATCACAACATCATTACTTTTGTCCCCTTTTATATTCAAGGAAAATTGGCAAGCAGTTACAGAAGGGTGAGATGTAGCTGCATCCCTTGCTGGGTTTGAACATATGCCTCCATTGACTGAAGAAAAGCTGGGGAATAGGTTCCACAAGCTTATATTTATATCTTCAGGACTCACCTAATCATAGTTTTAGCTTGTGAACCTTGAAAAAAATAATAAATCATCTCGTATAAGTTTCCATTTACAAAAAAATAAAAGTGTATTAAAAACTTAGCTATTCTTATTTTGATTTTTTTTTTCCTGTGCATGATAACACAAATTTGAATGGGTTTTTCTGTTATATTACAATAATTTCCCTCATCAGCTTTTCATATTTTGCAGGCTACATTCTGATTGATCAGCACAGCTTCTTGCCCTAATGCACAAATTCTAGCCAGGTCAGTGCTAGTGCTAGTATTTTTCTAACCCTTTCCAAAAGTCCTCCAGACTTATTTATTGAAGTAAGAACTTTACTGAATGAGTAGAATATTAAAAATCAAGTGTTTGGTTGTTTTTTTTTTTTTTTTTTTTTTTTTTTTTTTTAACTATCATAACACTTCTCTAGGTTTTCACCAGCTTCAAAGCTTCATAAATGTATCAACTTGGGGTCCTTATCTTCTACTCTTCTACCTTCAGCTTGCAGAAATACATATATATTTCCTGGAACTGGCAATGTAATTGCTTAAATAAAATAAAGTACTTTTCAAGATCACTGCAGCAAAATGATCAAAATAATATGATTGCTTTTATGAGGTAATAAGAAATGGCTAAATCTTCTTCAGAGCCATATATTCTCAGTTAGTAGTTCCTTAGCAACTAAAATAATATTCCCTGCAGAGAAAGAGAAAAATTTGTAAACTATATGTCTAGCTGATATTCGCCTGAGGTGGAAAATAAAAATCAAATTTTCCATGACTTTGACATTTTTATGTATTTATGCCATTTAGAGCCAGCAGCTTAACCCTGGCTCAGGTTTGTTTCACATTACGTTTTATGCATAATGCAGTATTTGTAGATATGTTTGAAGAGGGAATAGAGTGCAGCGTTAGCAATGGGAATTGGCATCTTTTAGTAATTTGTTGAGATAATGTACTGCTTTTTGAATGACCTGACATAGATATAATTAAATACCAGTATTTTAAGATCATCATTATCAAATATTGAAGAATATCCTTATACTTTTGAAAAGTGTTTCAGTACAACTGTATTTAGTACAGTTTTCAGTAATTTTTCAGTATTCATGAAATCATACAATATAAATGCAGTGTTTATACAACGTTACTTTCGATTCCTCAGTCAACTCCTTCTTTCTCCATCAGTAGTTCAGCACATTTTCCTGCACTTTCTGCAGCAAAAGTCTCTCTCTCCACAAAAGGCTGATGTTGGTAGAATTAAAAGCACAAGAGTGGGAAACAAACTGTGATACCTCACAGTACCAGTTCTTGAGTCTCTGTACCACCTGGCATTTCAAGGTACTCTCATTACCAGAAATTAAGGATAAGGCAACAAAGTCAAAAAGCCATTATCTGCCTCCCTGATATAGTTGTCCCTCCTCAAAGAAATACAGAGGGGATAGTTCACTGATGTATCTCTGTGCATGCTGTGCACAATATGATTCTCACAATTGTTATTAATTTTTAGAATTCCTTTATGACAAATATTTAATCAAAACGTTTTATGACTAACAAAAGAATTTATACCAGCAAGAATCACTTCAAAAGTAAAAATGATTTAAATTCCATTTCTAGCTAAGTTTCCACTTCATCTTTCTTTTTTTCTTTGAACTTTGCACACTGAAAATCACATTATGTGGTCATTATCCTTACAATATAACACTGTGAGTCAGTGACATTCACTCAAATTAAGTACACCTTCAGAGAGACTTTCTTTCAAATCTTGAAACATTCATAATATTTGCTCTTTTGTCAATATTAAAAACAAAAAACAAACAAAAAAAAAACCCCTCATCTTTACTGCACAAGTATATCAATCTTTCTGTTTGAACACTCTGAACTTGATTACTAAGGGAAAATGAGATTGATTGAAATATTCTTTTACTCATTATTTTTGTTCTACAAAAGCTGCTAGGCGAACTGATAGCAATTTTCTTATCATTGCAAAAGTGTTTTAATGTGTTATGCTGTGATTTAATTCCTTGACAATGTGATTCACTTGAATGACAAAATGAGAACTCTCCCTGCAGACAGTTCATTTATGTGGAGACATGTTTGGTGCTGAATGGGCTGATAACAGCTTGCTTATCTTTAGTTGCTTCCAGATTCCTGTTATCTTCTTCACTATGCATATTTAACTACGTGTAAACTTAATGAAAATTGGAAGGATATACAATGAGCAAAAATATAACTATCTATGCACATTCAAAACAAGATGATGCCAATTAAGTGACGATAACAAGGGATAAGTGAAAATATCCCAAGAACTGACAAGCAGCTTCTGTATAAATTTTGAGTTATTTCTGTTCTCTGATTTCCTCAGGTCAGGAATTCCTAGATAAGGTCTACAGTACACTGGGATACATTGTCCTCAACTTTGGCACACTGAAGACTCCAGCACGGCTGTTCACAAAGTTCCTGTCTCAGGCTCTGAAAGGTGGTTGTTAGCAAAGACCCAAAAGGTAGCCTCCTCCTACTTCAAGCACACTAGGTTTATCACAGACAAAACAGTTGCTCTTGATCTTCTACTCTAAAATCAAAAAGATGTGTTACAGTTTTCAACAGCTAGTATTTCTCTAAAGTAAGTCTTGATCTATGGCTATGTTTTCCTATAGCTATGTAATTTTTGAAAAAATATCAAAGACAGAAGCAAGTAGTTTTTTATATGAACTACACATAAGTTGTGGGGGTAAACTGCACAACTGAACACACTGTACAGCTTCAGAGATTTGTTAGGACGCACGAGATAATTGCATTAATGTTCTACATCATGTTCTTTTGAAGTCCTGTGCTTGGGGAACAAGAAAGGAGAAGGTACAGCGCCCGTGACCAGTGAGAGACTGGCTGAGAGGACCGCAGGTGAATCCAATCCAGGCCAGTTGCCCTGACTGTCAGCTCAACTTCTTTGGGATCAGTCATCTAACTGTCTGCACCTACTTTTTGGCCTTTGTGCTCTGTGGAATTTTAACAGTGAATTCATCTGCATATTAGAAATTACACATTTTGATAGAATAGACCAGAATGGTGCGCACAGAGCAAAAAGCATATTGCAAAATTAATTCCTGTTGTAATTCCATTTTTTTAGCCCATAGAGTTAGGTGCTGATCCACCATGGATGCATTTAGCTGTGAACAGGAAGATTATCTGCATATACTTTACTCTGCTGTTTAGTTTTAAAATATTCTATGTTCATACCTAAAACCAATTAAATTAGGCTTGTTCTTTTTTTCTCAGTATGTATAAATTGGACTGTGATAGGTACGTACTAAAAGGATTATTTCACATGTCTCACGGGTATGTATGCCAATGGAGACTGATCTTGAATCTGATTTATAAATCCCCACTGCTTCCCTTCCAAGATACTGCAGTTGCTAACTCTGTTGGTTACACAGTATTCCTCAAAACTACTTACTTCCACACAATATATAGTCTTCCCAAAGACTGTGATGTAAATATTAGCAGCCCATTTAATAAACCTTTTAATAATAAGTAATACCTAAATTTTGTAAACAGTTAATACTGATGTGGTGTTACCTCTGGTAAGGCCCTTTCGCTTTGCAAAATATTCACCAATTCAGTTAGGAAAAGCAGGACTGAATTCTTAGGATACGGATCACAAAGTCTAGAAGATAAAACATGACATATTTTTTTGGACACAATGAAAAGCTGAATACTAGCCGTGAAAATATTACCTGAGAATGTATTCAGAGCACACAGTACTTACACCACCAATGGGAGTTACGTTGAAAGCACATTCTCCAGACTACTGTAAAACTTCCTGCTCTCACCAAGGAGGCTGAATAGCACTGAGTCTCTTGCACTCAAAGGAGGAATGCAATTTAAATGTTATCACATCTTTTTTTTTCCTTTTTTTTTTTTCTGTTTCTTGCATGTTAAGGTAAATTACTGAGTTCAGATATTACAAATCAGTCATTCAAATCTACAGAAAAGCAGTTGCTTTTTGAAATGTCTTACCTGGCAAGGCATCTTTAGTGGTCAGGAACTGAGTTTATTCATCCACTGAGCAAATATCCAATTGAATGTAAATTTACTAGTCTTCTACATTTTGTATTTAATCTAATTATTAAATATTCAATTTTCATTTTTGCAGCAATATTTCCTATTACATCTCCATTCCAGTTGATAAGTGGTGGAAATGATATAATTTTCTAATTAGCTACATTTACCTTTTCTCAGAGTTAAGCTACATCTCATTTTCAGTTACTTCTCTGCGTGATATGCCCTAACATATCAGGATTTTTTGGCTTAATTGCATGGTTTCATGATGTCTCAATGATATTGGATAATAAGGATAAAGGATGATCTAAAATAAGATTTGCAGGTCAAGTAATTGCATTTGTTTGGGTTTTTTTGTTTGTTTATTTTTTGCCTCACAAATTGTAATTACTAATAGCCGTATACAATATTTCCATTTAGATTATAGTACTCCCCCTAACTCCTGCAACTACTATTTGTTAGGTATTCATATATTTATTTTATTTCATTTGAACCTAAAAGTCAGACTTTCACAAAATATCTAAGAAATAATAAAACTGTCACAACTCTGTCTCAGTAACTTCTCTATTTGACTTGGTAGTAGTTGGGTATACATACCTAAAAACTAAAAAACACTGAGTGCATTTGAGAAGCAGATGGTTTTATGTCAAGACCTGCAAGTGGGCTCCTAGTTATCCATTTATTTATGCCATATCACAGACATTTTTTCCGGGGGAGGCTTTGGGAGAAAGAAGTGTGCCAGACAGAAAGGATCAGTTTCAGGAGCAACGCATAATGTGACAGAAATTACATCCTGTAACACACTCCATGATTCTATGCAAGACTGAAGAGCTCTTCTGTCAAATCTCAGTTGCCAAAACCCTGACTATGGATCTCAGGTAATTTGGAATAAGGGAGGCTGGCAGCACATCCTATCAGTTTCAAGTGTGATGGAAAAGAGGCAGAAAAAATATATACGGGAGTGCAATCCTTTGGAGAATAGTAACTAGCTAGGAGATGCGACTGAGTAAAAAGTTTATATTTTTCAAATAAACAGGGCACTGAAAATAAAGCATAGCCATTTGTTCCTACTTTGATTCTGAACGTGGACTCCAAGAATATTCAGTAGAGACAATGAGAGCAAGAAAGCAAGGTGTGTATATACACTATATATACATATATATCCTACATATACGTACATATTGTATTCACTCATTTTTCAATACAATTACATACCGTGAAACCAAAAAGGAGATTATAATAGCATGTCAGCAAGTAAGGTACCTGCTAGTAATATGGCTAATTCAAACTTACACTGACAAAACTTTTACATATAGAACAACTACTAGGAATGTCGAAGAAAAAAACAACTCTTTTAAATATATTTATGTCAGTGAAGACCTTAAAATAGATGTATAGTAGAAATCAATTTAATTTATGCTATATTAGAATAACAATTATTTATTAATAATTTGACTCTTAAATCACTCCTATAGACATTTATGATAAAAAAAATACTTGAGGTAAAAACAAATGACTAACATGAATCAATAAGGTGGAGAACACCTAACTCGTCACCAGTAATTGGTCTAGGAAATAAAATTGTTTCTCCCTTTTTAATCTGCCTAAAACTTTAAAGTCATCACAACTGCATTAAATAGCATCTAATACCTTAATGTCATTTTCTCTGACTGCCCAAGCTATTAGGCCACTGCCCTCCAAATAAATTTTCTCATCAAAGTTTAAGATCAGTTGAATGTAAGTTAGCACAGTAATTCCATGTAAATTTATATCTATTTTTTCCATTGAAGATTCTCTTCATATCTCAACTCATGAAGCCACATCATGCATAAACCAGGAGAGTGTTGTAGCTACTATATTCTGACATATCTTGAAGGACAATATGTTGCATTGTCTCAGTTAAACCTGAACCATTTTGCAACTTGCAACAGGAGTCATTTGTCAAATGGAGAGACGGCAGCCTAGGGTTAGATACTTATCTGGACAGTGAAGAAAGTCACACAGAAAATGGACGTATATTCCAGAAAAACAGGTAAAACCTCATTTTTGACCCCTGCAAGCCAACAGATAAGGGTCACCCTCTTCTACTCTGGACCCCACCTACATGGTCTAATGCCCACCTTTCTCACGTTGCCTATACCTCTGGCCGTTTATCTCATCTTACTAGTCGCTTCTGCATTTTGCTAAGACATTCTTTCTCACTGTGTCTAACTGCTTGACTATAACATATTAATTCTGAATGTTAACAGTATAATAATTTCTTCATTCCAGTTATTCACAGGTAATTAAGTGGGAGTACCTAATTTTGAGGGAAGTCTGTCATCTTCTACTCAACCCTCCTATTAATTGTCACTCAGCATCATTTTTGAACACGCTTATTTTTTAGAAAGAGATTGCTCATTTCCTGATCCCCTCCATGTCTAAAAGATAATATATTCCTATTCAATTTAATAAAACTTTGTGGTTTATGACACAACCTTTCCAATGTGCTTCTTTCTGATTTAATAACCCCTCCATTAATCTCCACTCAAGCTGTAATTAATAGGTATACGACAATAAAATATCTTGTCAGCGATGAGCTATGATAGAAACTAAAATGGCTTACCAAGTTGGCACACTGCATATAATCTACTGGGTGGTTACAATTTGGTCATTCATTCCTATTACAATTTGTAGGAGGGACAAAAGCTGACGTGATGTGAATCTGTTCTCCTGACAAATCTTTTTTTCATGGCAAAGAGCATGATGAAAATTGAATAAGGTATTGCACTAGCTTAAATCAAGTCCATGGCAGAATAATGTACTTAAACCCATGGCCTTTTGAAATGCAGTAGGAAATATAATTGAACCTGCAATCAATTCCCTAGTTAAGATTTTCATATATATGAAAAATATATACATTTCTCATTTACTAGAAACATGAGCATGTAACCACAGAACTGCATAATCATGTCAAATTCAGCAATGGAAAGCTTTCTGTCAGATATTTTATCATGAAATTCCCTTTAGTTTAGTTCCTGGCATAGAACTGATGTTCTCTAAATGAATGTATCATTAGCATATTTTAAGAAACACCATATTTGCATAAACAGTACATGAGAATTCAATAACTCTGTTTAGGTTGAGCCAGTCAGTGCACTACGTGATCAAGTTCTATCTAGAATTAGAAAAGAACCTTCAAGAACAAATCAGATTCCTCTCTTGCATGGATTTCTTCTTTCCTTTTTTTTTTTTTTTTTTTTTTTTAATATTTCTTAGAAGCAGATCTAGAAAAAATTTCAGATGTGTATTTTGTTGTATATACATCAGAACCTTCTATTGAATACATAAACTAACCCCATATTAGCAAGAATTTACTGTATTCATGCATACTGCACACATATGAAATTTTTGTTCTCTGAAATTCATATCAGCTAGCCTAAATTCCCATGAGAATAAGTAGAAAATGCTTCATAACTCCCTATGAGAGTATGTCGAACAGTCCCCAAACTCCACTGCTATTTCTGCTGTTGCAAGTATTTGTAGTATGAAATAAAGTATAAAGATGATTACAAGGCATAACTATTGCCTCATTATTGTATACAGTCTTCAAATAAAAATGCAATAGGACATTTTTCAACATAAAATTCCAAAGGACAAAATTTATTCAAAATGAGACTTTTAAAGTGAAATAAATAGTGTACTTAGGTCAGAATTCACGCTTACAACTTCTGAGCAGCTCAGAGCTGCAGTACTTTTGTCACATGCTCATGATAGGATGGCATCTGATGACCCTTTTCATTCTGATTAAAAGTTTTGAATTAAGGTTTTGAATAAAGGTTTTGCAGATGAGCACTGAAGACACTGCTGTACACGAGGATCTGCGTCTCTTCATACACAACTTCTTTGCATCTCTCTTACCACTGTAGTCCATCTCTTGCATACTAGCAAACACTGGAGCAAGTAGACTATCTAACAAATGTTCCTAAGGATGAGTGAAAATAATCTTTCTCCACCTGCTACATGGTGATTAATGATCCTAAGCCTTGTTCAAACAAGTACCCACTTGAAATTGGTTTTAGGGACAGCTCATCAAGCAATGTAGAAAAAAAGTAGAAAATCACAAAGCTGAGACAGATTCATGAAGCTGCAATTTCAGATATCATAGAATGTAACGATATTTTCATTCATAAAGTAGAATATGTATTGCATTCTGTTATTAATTTGAAACCTTGAATCACTGGAAAATGTATTCCCAAAGCAACTCTGGGAAGATTTGGAGAATGTCTTTTATTCTTGGGAATTATATAAAAGCCTATTTCTTTGCCTTATTCTCTTATTATGTCCTCGGTCATACTTTATTGTATTTGTTAAACTATGAGGAAACATTAATATGGCTATCTGTAGGTGGAAGTTAGCTATTTGCTAAAACAAAATTGCATCTGGACTGACTTTGCCCTGTAAAACAGTCTTCTTTTTCTTTTGTTATTTTACCTTCACACAGAGTTAGAATATGACAAAATAACTGCTTGTGAGAGCAGAACAAAGAAATAATTTACTAGGATGAGATCTTGAAGATCCAAACAGCTAAAGGCAGCTACAAAAGTAAAAGAAAGTTGGGTAAGTGAGAGGGGAATACACAGATCCTAAATCTAAGCAGACACAAACTAAGGAACATACAGTGAATGTGAGAAAAAGGCGCCTGACTACTACAGTCCTTTCAAGTCACTTCACTTTCATGAACTTCAATTGCTAAACAGTACTCCATTCCAGGCTTCCCACTGTTTGAACCTTGACACTGAGGCCTAAAAAAAAAAGAAAAAGAAAGGAAAAACAAAAAACAAACAGTTATAGCTATGCAACTGAAGTAATGGGTAACTTGCTAGTGTGTGAATGGTCAAGTGCAGGTACCAGACTAATGAGCAGTCTGTAGTTCATAAAAGGATTAACAAAATTCAACAGAAAACAGTTGCAGCATTGCACAATGAAGATACATTCACCCAGAAACGTCCAAACACAAACTAAAGCTGAAGGAAGTGAACATACGGTCATGCTAATGACAAGAATTTGAGAACATGCTTAACATAAGGATAAAGTAATTAACTGAAAAAGAATGAAAGACACTGATAATTAATTAGAAGATGAACTCCACAGCATACTGCAGATGAATAGATTTGGACCTTAATTACTGAACAACTGGACTCTACTGAGTGCTGCTAGACCATACATAAGAAGCATCAGGTTTACTATTTCTTATATTTAAACTTGTCTGGAAAATACAGCACAGGTCAGGCTTTGAAGAAAGGCTAAGCAAGTCTGGTCCCCGCAAGAGGTGAGATTCAGAACAGATATTCAAGCAGTCAGCTGTGCACAGTGACTAGCTATATCTCAGTGCCAGGAATGGGTCAAAGTATTAGAAGAGCCAGTATTTCCCACATGGGGGTTAACACAGTAGCTCATGCAAGAGGCAAGCACCAGAAGGAAAAGCCAGAAGTTAGAACTGTAAAAATGTCCTTTCATAGCTTGAATCATCTGTAGCCAGACTGCAAGTTATTAGAAATTAATTCATTTACGTGAATGTAATTCTATTGCTTGATGTGATTAATGACATTTGCAGCACATGGGAGAAGACACTGAGGTATGTAATCAAGAAAGAAAAAGCCATCTGGGATATAGCACCTGGGAAGAAACAGTCCTGGCTGTGCCTGAAAGGAAACCAAGAACATTACAGCTAGCACTGCTTAAATCATATGAGATCTCATAAAAAAAGTGCCATAAAACTTTCCTTTGAAATATGACAGCTATAAAGGTCTCTAGAAAAGACAGCAGAAGCCACAGGCCAATGATCTATGTACAATATGGTTCCTTCACTAACCTATAATGACTGACAATGCATTCTGTGAAATTTAAATACTCATCAATTTCAGTGATCATTAGTAACCTACTGATATATTCAAGCATGATGGCAAAAGTTTGGTTCAGACTCTGTAACCTGGGATCTTTTAAATTTGGGTTGCAAATTGAAAACTTCAGGCTTTAATGATCTAAACTGATGCAGTGTGGAGAGAGACGCAAGATTTCACATTAACACTTACTTGGAGGTCATAATGTCGCCACTTCGACAGCAATAAATCCATTGTGAAAATTAAACGTGCTGAGATTTAGGAATCAGAGTTCACACTTCCAAAACAATTCCAAGACAGGATATTATGCAGACAGCATAATGTTTCTATTTCATGTATTCTAGCAACAACTGTAAATTCTAGACCCAGAGTACAACTGCATCTTGAAAGAAGGAATGGTGAATAGTAGAAAACATCTCTTCCTCTGGTGAAAACATCACAGCACAACAACAGGTACTCACTCAACCCTTGGGCAGGTGAAAGGTTTTTGTGAGATGTAGATCATGCTGACTCGGAGCTACAATCCAGTGTTGTTAGCCTGAGGCACATTACACAAGCAGGTGGTTTCGTGCAGAAAGAAGTGTAATCAGATAGGATATAAAATAGCATAGAAAGTTGCTTTGGAACAAAACTAAGACCAACAGATATCCATCAGCGTATACTAGTGCAGCCTACTTGAACAAAAAGTCTTCTGAAGTAGAGCAGCTGGAGATTTATCCCAGGATGCCAGCATCTGATTGCAACTATGTCAAGACAGCTCTCCTAAAAAACTGACAAAGTGCTCAGAGTTACACTGGCACAACTGAGATCAGAATCTAGCACAAAGTATTCATCCGTGTAGCTCGAGGAAAACAAGCTGAACTACTTCGATTCAGTTTTTGAAATGTCTTTAATTCAAGATTGGGCGTTTTGTCCATAGCTGAGCCACTGATAAGAAATTCTGCTTTAGCTGAAACTGTCTTATAACTTAAGAGAGCTTTTCCTTTAGGATTACACAGTAAGGAAACTGATTTGATTTTTTTTTCTGATATTACAGGCTTCATCACAAAAATGAAACTGTGCTTTCTACCTTGACACTTAACCCTGCACAGACAGCGATGTACAAAGAGTAGAAAAAAGCTAAAATTACTGTCTGAAACTACTGTCTACATTTCTTTTCTGAACTCCTCCATAAAATCTCTTTCTAGTATTATTAAGAAGGAAAGAATTAGTGACTTGGATAATTAACTTTGGATTTGATATAGTTTTTCCCAAGTTCAATACACATAAGACTTCTAAATAACATAGTGCAGGAGATTTTATTTCTTCTGTGGTTAGTATACTTTGTATATTTAGGAAAGCCTTGACCACATTAGCAACTAAAAAATTATTTTTCATAAGGATTAATAGAAGCCTAAAGCCTGAAGCTGATAGTGCTCTCATCTGTGTAAACCAGAAACAATTCTACTGAAGTTAGCAGGGGATCTTGAAAATCCTAATTCACATTTACTGGCCACAGTCTAATATGAAGGGGTAGAGGTGGAGATTGAATCCCTCACTCCAAATGGGATTGACTCACAACTCTACATTTCCAATCAGGTATAAATATATAGCCAATTTGTTCTGCTCCAGCTCTCTGAGCCGAAGATGCACATACTCAGAGATTTCATCTATCCAACTTGCTTTCAGCAATGCTGAAGTACTGAGTATGGCATCTTCTATGACAAATTTACAACAGTTCAACAGGTTTTGTTTTCAATGTACAGATCTTGGAGAAATGATAAAGAGCACTGTGAGAGCATCACCTTTCTCAGGTATGTAGGATGTCTTTTTTTTCTGCACAACACTTGAAATCTCAGTGATTCTGTGCATTTCAACCCAGAGTTACTTACACTTTGAGGCCTGGTCCTAGGCAGAGATGTGACAACTCTGCTGAAATTACACCAGTTTTGATGCTTAGCCTCTTTATCTAGTAGGGATCAAAAGTAACACATATATACTTCTATTATTAGCCATAGCTACACAACAAGTGATACTGCAAAAGCAGGTGTGCCAGCACCAGTGAGGTATTGACAAATATAGGAATAGTCAAAGACAGTAAACAAAAGACAGGAGCAAATGGAGCAAACAATCATCATTTTCTCATAGGAGTGACTTCCATTTTGGGCTACTGCAGTACTTTCCAGAACACTTCCTTTTAGCAATGCTTTCATCCATCAGAGAGATGATGAAGAACTTAACTGAATAGTCAAAACAAAAAAAGTGTACTCAGATGAAAGTTTGTCTATACAAATTTCATGTTAGGTCAGAAGAAATTAGTCTGCTTATTAAAAAGCATTTACTTGCAATTCTTTCCACACCAACAATGTGGTTTTTCCACAACAGCAATGGATCAAACTTGCACAGATAATGTTTTTTGAACACAAAATATATTGTATCAGCTTTCTGGGAAGGGAAATCTTTTGACACAAATTTACTTGGCACCAGCATAGCTGATTTATGAAGAAGATCATCAAAGTCCATTTTGCCCTGTTTATTTTCCCTCTTATTTTTGTACTTACTGAAGACATGTCCTTTAAAATGAAATTTATGTTTTGTTTTTTTTTTTTTTTAAGGATTAAGTTTTGGGCAATTGTTTCTGGAGGTTTACCATGTGGATAACATGATAATGCAATAACCATCTTTATTAATAAAATGTTCCTATTTGCTGTGCTTACAGAAATATATTTTAAAGCATCACTCAGACAATCTCCAACTCTCAAAAGAAAAGCAAAGAAAATTTTTGAAAATTTATCAGTTTTGTTTATATTTAATTCTCTTATAGTTGGGTTGTCTTGCTTCTACTAATAGACTCAATTTTTTTCATCCTTTGGAAACCCAGGCAAAGTAAAAATGTTCTAACAGAAAAAATCATAGTTCTTGAAATTTGTTGCAGCTGTAAAATTAGCACTGCAAACAGAAGTTGCTTACCTCACTTAACACAGTCTAACTTGAAAGTCTTAACTGTTTCTAGTGTATTTTGGGAGGAAGCAGCTGATTCTATAAAATGGCATGGTTTTCCTTATAAAAAAACACAAGCTCTTTACATAGCAATTTAGATGATATTTAGATAGGATGTGTTTTTTTGGAAGGAACATGAAAGGACGTTTCTTTTTTGCACTTCTTTTTTCACATATTGAATTCTTCAAGCATATTGTGTATGCTGGTATATCGTAAAATACTGGAAATAAGGAGAAAGATAAATGCAGTTAAGAAAACCATAAGAAAAATATAATTGTATGTCAATCAAATGGGAATTTTTGAAAAATCTGTATTTATACACCAGATGGGATTATTTATCCATGTGTTTTGCATCCAAAATCAATAACAGAATTAAAATCTCATTTTTACAATTATTGTCCATTAAAACAATCGGGGAAAAAAAAGAAAAAAAGGAGCAAGTGAAGTGTAAGAGAAGAACATAGTGCAATAATTGAATGGTAGATTGAAGACCAAATGTAGTAAATATCAAAACAGACAATGAAACATGAAATGCTGCTGGAGAAAAACAGAATTTTGTAAATGAGATGACTTGCAAGGATACATCCCCAGATGTGACTGCTTTTCTGAAAGCTATTAGGGAAACCTGTTTTCTTAAATGTGGCCCCTTGCACAGATCAAGTTCAAAAAACTCTGTACCTTCCATTAAACGCTTGGTCAGGGCACACGTAAGAAACAAATCAATCTGTACATCTAATCCGTACATTCTTAAAGAAATCTCTTGAAATGATAAAGCAGAAATTATCAGTGATATTTATTTGCACTGCAGATTTCATTTTGCCTTTGATAAGTGTGTTTTCAAGCATCTGTAAATCAGATTTGAATTTTTCTGTTTCAAAGCTTGCTATCTTTTTCAGATTTGTTTGAAATACGCTTTGAGAAGAAAAACGATTACTCTTTATGACCCACTGAAATGCCATATATGATTTAAAATGAATTCTAAAATGGTCTCAAGTGTGGTGAGATCTTGAAATCTGACATGCATTCTGGAATTAAATCAATGCCAAGTGAACTAAATACCTGCACTTTTATCATTTTATCTGTTCATCACAAAACTTTGGAGCCTATCGAATTATACCAACTAAGAAGTAGGAAAAAAAAGATTCTATTTCTGACACCTATGA
This sequence comes from Lagopus leucura, assembly GCF_019238085.1. Lineage (NCBI taxonomy): Eukaryota > Metazoa > Chordata > Aves > Galliformes > Phasianidae > Lagopus > Lagopus leucura. Next base: position 42,055,450 of record NW_024962264.1, read on the forward strand.
TAACCTGTTCAAACCAATTTTTTGTATGTATCTGCTTCACTTTTTCAATAAGTTGTTTTTTATTTTTTACTTAACTTATAAGAAGAAAAGGTTTTAATGTTCCTTGGGGCATAATCAGGAAAATTAGTAGCATCTTTGCAGTGTGAATATGTAAAAATAGTCTTTGCATCCAGGAAAGTAGGATTTTTACATCAGTAGTCCTAGAAGACAACAGAAAGACAATCAAATATCATCTGTATAAATTCATTCAGAAGAGAATACTAATTCATGAGAATTGAAGAAATTATTTTTTTCTTGCATGTTGAGACATGCTGAGATGGGAATATAGTGAGATAAGACTTTCTTAGTCCAAGGAAAGAAAAGGTGGAAGTAATCCACATTCTTCTGTTTTAAATATAGTAGGAGAATAACCTGGTTAATATAGAGATTTTGAATGAAAAAGAGATATATTACAGGTAAATAGCAAGGGATGAAAACTATGCTGCCAGTAAGCAATAGAACAGAATCAAATATTATATCTAATCTGGGCGAGAAATATGTCACGAGTTTGAGAAAAAGAAACAAATTTTTCTACACTATGCAAGGAGAATAAAAATAAAATGGAAATGTTACTGGTGCATAACAGAAAGCTAAACACACAAAGACAAAAAAAACACCATGGAATTGTAATTATCACTGCCATGCATGTAAGTAAGGAATGAAGCATCAGAGAGTGATGGTCCATCTTCTGAACGTTTCATTTTTTCCCTTGAAAAGGAATGATGGAGCTAATGTGCATCAAGCTGAATTGATTTAGCTTACAATAACTTCAAAATGAATAGTAAGAAAGATTGCATCACAGCTGGACTTGAATTTTTCTATGATCCTCTAGCATTAGATTTTTTTGTAATGGTATTAGAAAGAGAAATTCTGCTAGGAACAGTGTTGTTACAAGAGATGTTACTCATACAGATATATGTTGGAGAAACTTCCATATCCTAAGTGCATGCTTTCAGCCTGGTTTTGTGAGAATTGAATGTTGTTTCTGCATCAGAACAAAATAAGAATTTTGTTAATTTCATGGCTTCTGCTACCAACTGAGTCCTTTATTAGAACTAATAGGAACTAATAGTTCTTTTCAGAGAGCCTTTCTACTTTATTGGGATTCTCTGATAAGTTTTCATTGCTAATCCCCTAGATAAACCTACCCCAACAATACATACTCGATATATAAGTAATACGTATATATATATATATATATATATATATATATATACATATATATAGTATAAGTATACATATAAGTAATATGTGTATATATATATATATATATACACATATATACATACATATATACATACATATATATATCCATAGGGATTAGGTAAATGGAGTAAATTATAAGCATAAAGACTGAAACTCCTGCCTGTCCAACCATCTGGAAAACTTCTGGGCCTTCAGTTAAAGGCAAGTGAGATGTAATAAATATCTTTACAAATCAGAAACCCCTTGATGTTGGAAAACTACTAGCTTTTGGTGCTGGATAGACAGGAGCTGAGTAATACAGAATTAAATGAGAAGTTAAAGAATTAAAAGCATACATATATAAGCTAGTAACAACTTATGTATAGCCAGCATTGAAAATATACATCACACACAGTGCAAGAGTATCCTGCGCTAATTAAAAGGACAATTTGTTACATGCCTGAAGAAGGTATTGAGGAAGATTGGGCACCTCCCCTCCGTACTCTTTGTTTAACAAAGACTCTGAAGAAGATCACCATATCAGTATGAACAAGAAGAGTGTTGAGATATCTTGAAGAGGACAGGACTGACACCAGATAACAAACAAATTAACAAATAATTAACAAATGTAAACCTTCTGATAAGATTGTGAACCTGGAGTACCTAGCCAGTGGGGAAACAGGAGAGGGGGCAGCAAAAAGTGGAGGAAACAGCGTATAAAAACTGTCATGTTGAGTCCATAGGTGCTCCTGCTTGCAGGATGCCCACCATTGCAATCACAAATAAAATCTGCTTTTATCAGAGATACTGTCCTGACAAAAATTATTTGGATATTTCCAACAGTTTTAAAGCAGTAAAATGAGTTCACCTGGTACTGATCCCAGATCTGAGCTCTAAAGATAAAGACAAACCTGAGTCCCAGGTGAACTTCCCAGTTCAGCTGACTGTCAGGCTGGGGATCCCTGCACACATTTCACAATGAATGACCAAGGAGGTACATTAACCATCTCGTGGACTCTAACGAGTAAGCAGCAGCCAAGAAAGCTGCCAGAAATTGGCCAGCGGAGAAGGTGGGGACAAAAATATGTTCTAGAGCAGATTCCTGGTAGTAGCTGACTTTTTGCCCAAACTATGCAATTTTCAATGAGGATCTGCTTAGCTTATGATTATCCATTACACTGTTCCATGGGACTAAACTCAGGTGAGGCTGTTTCTCTGTACTATGTAGAAACCTTTCCAAAGCTTGAAGCAGTCCTTGGAGTTATGAAAAGCATCAGCTGTTCAAGAACCTTATCCATAGGCACCTGAACAGTTTTTCACCAGATAAGATTCCCAGATGCTCTGATCACTCTCAGAGTTGCACAGAAATCTCTGGAAAACATTTCTGTCCCCTTATATGATTTAACAGTCCTTTTTCAATCAAGAAAATACTGAGACATCACAGAATAGAATTTTATTCAAACTCTATTTTCTTTCTGCCTTTTAACATACTACAAGCCTGTCAGTGACACGGTTCCCCAGTTCATCTAAAAAAAAATCTGAATAAACATCACAAAGCTCTGTTTGGAAGTTTCACAAAGGCTTTGAGACTGTCTTTATACACTGTGGACTCAATAGACTTTTAGGACAGTAATTCTACCTGAAATAAGTCTGTTCCCTTCGAGTGAAACAGCTCACTGTAATTATTATTTTTCACTACAGCACATTTTAAGAGCTCATTTATACCCAACAGCGCCTTTTTCTATGTACTGTGCAACTTGCTATGAATTCAACAGCTAGTAGTCTTTTATTGTCAACATATTAGATATCATTATAACTTAGCACATGAATAGTTTTATTAGCCTGTCACATCATGACAGATAGAAAGGTTTTGTCAAGGGGAGTCAAAATCTTCTACCACAAAGTCAACTTTAGGCAACTTATGTGCACCTAATGTCTTCCAAAGGGAGTGTTAAATGCACGCAACACAAACCCAAGGTAGACAAGCAACTGAGCTTGCTGCAGTGAAACATTTGATTCAGAGCAAAACAACAACTGAAGATTAACAGCCTATTAAAAATGAAATCAAGCTATTAGAAGCCAACAATCATGGGAAAGGTTCTTTTTGTCATTCAGCTACTATCTTGTTTGATGTCGCATTAAATTGCCCATTGGGCAAAGCTTTGAAAAACTAATACGGGCATGTCTTGTTTATAATGTTCACTTTCATCTTTGAATTACAAAAGCAGTTCATCAATAACAAAACCAGTTTAAATGATGTATGAAGTGAACACAGAATTCTGCCACAACTGCTTCTTCCAGATAAGACCCAAGGATAAACTGTATCCACAGGGGAACAAAAATAAGCCACCACTGGGTTCCACAGGCGAAAAGCGTTTTACTTAGCATGAAGGACTCTTTATCATGTGCAGTCATTCAGATAAATTATAATCAGGCCAAAATAAGTCCTGATCCGTACTTTACAATTTTCCCATTAGCCCCAAGTAAGGCTTTACGGTACTGTAATTTGATAACAAGTTCCTTAAATGCCATGCAATGCATACAATTTTCTCCATGAACAATGACATGATTCCCCTAGAAAGGTTTAATAAAACCAAATGAATCAGTGGTTTCTGTTAGTTATTTATGAAACATTCAGAACAGCTGCAAGAAATGTGCAACTTCCCAAATAGGTTCTGCCTCCAGCAGTTGTGTAGACCAGATGGGAAAATGACAAGCTCCACTTAACATGTCACAGCATCAGCTCAATCATAATATGGTACCAAACAAATCTCCTTGGAACAAAAGCCACCTGCTTACTATCAATACACCTTCTATTTCTCCAGTGGCAACTCTAATCTGTGATGCTACTAAAGGAAGTACCCATTCAACTGCACAAAGCAGCCCTCAGTAAATTGGTTTCCTGTGAAAAAGTAATGCCTCACTCTTTATAGTCAACCTCAGGCAGTTTTAGAGCCTTTCATTTATAAAGCTTGCTCGCAGATTAGTCAGTGTATGATTTTCCCAGTGAGAATTTCCCAGGTCAATTATTCCAGTTCGCATTTGGTTTCTCTTCAACTTTTATTCAGTAGTTATTAGAAACAGAAATCTGCAATGCCTTCTGTTTTACCTCAGTGCCAGAGCACTTGTCTGAAAGCTTCAGATCTGGTTTCTGCCTGTAGCCATTATTTTCCCTACACTGAGCAAGAATATATGTATGTCACTCCAAAAGTAATGCCTCCCATTTATTTCCATGGAAACTGTAACATATACAAAGAGCACAGTGACACTATATAACAGAACAAATTCTAAGCTACAAAACACTGTTTTTTAACATATTCACCACTATTAGCCACGCATTTTTGTCAGCAATGAGCAAAAGCCTGCACACTATGCACATAAAAGTCTGCACCAGCAGAGGTGATCCACTGTCACTGTCACCACTGCTGAAATGTGCCACTCACCTCTTCACTGTGCTCACATACACCGCTTGATCTTCATAAATATTCAGGGTCAAAGAATGACAATGGGTGCCAGTTTTCCGCATGGAGAAATTAAATTCCACACCTTTCCTTCATATGCACTTCCACATCAAATGCCATTTGCCCCTTTGCTGCCATCTGTTGCACAGCAGCAAAATTTGACAGAATATTGGCGGGAAGGTTCAACCTCTACTCCCATGCCACCAGCATCTGCTTCTGATGTTGTGGGCCAACATAACAAAATAGGAGGCATTACCTTCAGAGTAGCCCTTGTATTATGTGGGGACTGCTGCAGCTCACTCAGGGAAAGAGTTGGGAAAGTTCCCCAGATGTCTATAATGTCTTAGCAATTATTGTGTTGGGCTGGAGAGAGATGTAGAAAAATTTAACTAGGAATCCTAACCCACATATACAACATTCAGATTAAGCATTTCCATAAGATAAAATGTGCTTCATAAAAACATTTATATTCATTGGGAAGACTTGTAGCAGTCCTACATAGAGAAGGCATTACCACTTTCCCCTCACCTTAACAAGAGCACCTTAGCATAAACATGGAAACTTGACTCTATTCTCAGGGTAATTAGAGATATCTAGGCTGAAATTTCCTTAACGTGTGTTTTGATGCTGGAGCTCCAACTAGATCTGTTGTGCTATGCTAAACTTCAGGGAATTCTGGGAGCACATCTCTGAAGCTAGCATACAATTACAAGTACATCTAGACCCAGAGTCATCAGGTGTAGGCCAAGGATCTCTGACAACTAACAAGTTTTTATTCTGAATGATTTGCAAGAAAATCACCTCTGCAGATGTTTAACTAATAAAAATATCTATCCCTGCTGATGCTTTGCTTGAATGGCATTCATTTACAAAGTGTCAAGTGCACTCCATATCAGCATCTGCTCAATCATGTGATAACTATTCTATTAGGGAGTAGAATATCACCCATTTGAAATTTTAACTGGTATGACATTGACAACAGGATTTGTTGTGATAGATGTCAGCTCACTCAGAAGAGTGATGTTCTCAAAGGGAAACTGCATGAAAACAAATCAGCACCTAAAAACTATTAGCTTTCCCAACACTAAAGGACAGGAATAACTACTGTTTCACAGGATTTTTCCAATATATAGGACAGATTAGACTTCTTTTTCTGAAAATGATAAGGGGAAGAATGTCCTACAGCTACCCTATGTCTAAACATAGTCCCTGCAATAAGCAACTGGTTTTATTTTGATGTATGTGCAGTATCTATGTTGCTGTAATGGTATCTCAGTTAAAAGATGAACTAATAAACTCCTGCATTCCTGCAGGCTTCCTTATCATCCTTCTAGAAAGGTAGGTTTGTTTGCTATTGCCTGCATTGCCTCTCTTTTTTCAGAAATGCCTGTGACTACGACTCCTAATTGATATACACTGTTGCTGTCTGCCTAAGTGGAGAGGTTTTCATGCTTAGGGGTTCTTGTTAAAATAGCACTAAAAAATAGCCTTTATGTGCATGGGTATTCTTTTTGCAGTATTCTGCTTTTTCACTATATTTTATTTAAAATATTTAGGGTATTTTTTCTAAATTTATCATCTCTTTTAATCATATTAAAATGTGGGAAGGTCCGTTGTTTAAAAGTAAGCATTAGATTTGTTACAACTAGTTAAAATATAAAAGCAAGCATTTTTCAATAAAGCCCAAGATGGTATTTTAAATGAGATAAAGGAAATGGGTAAAATTGAAATACAATCTGTCATGTCAGCTAAAATACCTATCAATCAAATTTAAATGTTTCACTTTGGAATATCAGTACTCAAGTTACTCAAGGAACAGTAATTTCCAGTTTTCTGTTGGATTTAGCTCTTCAGCTAATTTTTCCATAATGTACAGACCTTAATGTGGCTGGTAAACACCCTGGTATCTGTAAATGATGAAATGAATGAAAACAAGCCTGACAGCTCTAATTCCAATGAGGCAGCGCTATGGATCTGTTGCAGGGGCAGGATTGAGTTGCTCATAAAAGACATACGTAGCTTGCTCTGAAAGAAATGCCTCCTATTTATTTCCATGGCAACTAAAACAGATAAAAAGAGTTCAATAACAATAGTCGAGAGAGCAAATTCTCGACTACACAATACTTGTTTTCAATGTAGTCAACACTAGTACCTATGCACTTTTGACAGTAACGAACAAAAGGCTGCATGTTGCACTCATGAAAATCTGCACCAGTGGAAGTGACCCACAGTCTCTGTCATCACTGCTGAAACACACCATCCACTACCTCTGTGCTCAAAGCCACTGTTTGTTCTCCATAAACATTCAGCAAGTGTCAATAAATGTCAGCAGGTGCGATTTTTTTATGCATGGAATAATTCCTCACCTTTCCTTCATACACATTTCTAAGTCAGATGCCATTTTGTCAGACTGCTCCTCTGCTGCCATCTGTCACACAGCAAGAAAACGTAATGGAATACTGACAGGGAGTTTCAATCTTCTGCTATACCACCAACTTCTGCCTCTGATATCAAGGGCCAGGATAACAAAACAGAAGACATTACTTTCATGTCTACATGGCTATGCATTATGCAAAGCAGAGATTCCCAAAATAGCAGGTATCTTCTTTCTAGGGTTTGTGTTTGTTGTTTGTTTGTTTGTTTTTTCACGTAATAACTACTCTCTTTGTACTCAAGACTTGTGAAAATATTGTTTGTTCTGTTTTGTTTTGTTTTGTTTTGCTTTGCTTTGTTTTGTTTTGTTTTTAAAGTGGAAATACATACAGGAATGACAAAATTTCTCCTATTGGCAAATTTATAATCCACATTTATAATCCACATAATCCAAAATAAAACTGTTTAAATAAAAACTAGATAGCATGTTACAACATTCTCATATGATTTATTTATTTACTCATTTACTTATTTTCACTTAAAGATCCTGCTGTGCCACAGCAAGTCCTGCACCTGCCCTGGGTCCAGCTTCCTCACCAGAGCCTTGTCTTGTCAAGAGGCTGATTATGCCCTAAATTTTCACTGATCTGACTGCCCTGCTCCTGTGTTGGTTTGATGGAACAGGCATTATCTCCACTCCTTGCATCCTGGCAATAGCCACTAAAAATCCTAGTGATAAGAATAGCATCTATCTTACAACACAAGTAATGGAAAAGATGACTTTGTAGTTTAACATTCGTATCAAGACTGATTAACCGAAATAATACAGATGAGCATCTTTGCTCAGTGAAATTTTAAAAAAATCTTAAATGTGAAATAGCTGGCAAAACTTCAGTGCTGCTCCTAGGGATGGATCCATGACCAAATAAGGTGTCAGTTTAGAACTGAATTCCCCAGAAGTTTAGCAGATTTTAGCATCTTTTGCATAAACACTTAAATTCGATCTGAACACTTTCTTTGTCACAATCCTAGTTTGGCCTGGATTTGATGGAGCAATTGATCCTACAACAGCGTTCACTTTCATACCAAGTTGGTAGGACTGGTAATGCTACCAGCTTCCCTGGCACAGATCCATTCACTGCTTGCTGAGTGTTGAGTGCTGTTCACTCTGGCCTGCAGGTTACGAGGAGCATTAGCCTAATACTCTTACAATCATCCAGAAAAAGAGTCCCACAAGTGCATGCAAGTACTTAAGAAATGTCTGCTTGGTAGAGCAATAAGATAATTTGTGTCATATATCTTGGAAAGAGTGTACCCACTTCATGAGGTGCCAACTGCAACTTGCCTTGATTTTTAAACATTTTCATTTTCATTTACTCCTCCTCAGTACTTCATCAAAACTAAGAAATAATTAACCCTGTAGCTTCTCAGGGCCAGAAGTTACAAGCCTGCATTAAAAATTTATGTCTTCCAATGAATTTGCTCTATAAAAGAAATTCAAACAACCTACCCAGCACAACGACAAGAAGCTCTTCCGGTGTCACCAGGTTTATTTTAAATGGCAATGCAGCTGATTGGCATTATGCAAGTTTAAAAATCTCTGTCCACTCAAACTTGTCTGTGGTGCCAATCGTTTGTTGTGACTAATCTATAATAAATGACAGTATAGACAAGCAAGCTTTTAAACAAAAGAGTAAAGGAACTAAAAAAAAGCAAATGGGAAATTCTTTAAATGACAAGGGGTGTATAAAGGCAGCAATGGAGATGAACAGGGAAACAGAGAGAGGAAAATGTAGAGGATGCATAGTGGGAATTCAGGCTGCTGACAGGCACTCTCATCCACTACACTGCAAAGAAGTGATTTGATATGAGATTGATAACCTCAACACTGGCAAATCTGAAGATATTTCAAATATTAAAAGCAACATATCAATAAAGATTTCCAGTTACTCAAGCTTTCTGTAATGTGTGGTACAATCTCACTTCAGAATCTGGAACAAAAAGGGCTAATTGGCATAATCCTTTTAATGACTTGTACTTTACTTAGTAATAATTTCCTGATTGGTACTGTATTGTTTCAATTACATAGTTATTAATAATATGCAAAATCACTGACAATGTGCATTACTGCCAAAAGAACAAGTTGGTTCATATGTGGTACTCCCATATCTCATGTGATAAAAAAACTATACACTAATCAAACTAACATGTTTTAATAAAATGAAATTAAAACTATTTGTTGTAATTCATTTTCTTTTTTTCACATTGCAGACATCAAGCTTTCTAAGAACCAGAAATGATTTTTTTCTTGATGCTTTTTAACTGAATAGCACTGTAAGACCCTGCAGCTTCACAGAGACAATTTTTAACAAAACATCTAGAAATACTTGAAGGTTTGAAGGTTTCCTCTGAGAAAGTGATCTGTTTTTTTACATTTTATGTTTCACATAAGTTACTAAGCAAACTCAAACCCAATACATGTTTTTTCCACATTAAAAAAAATAATAAAAACTTGTCTTCTGCTCTATAAAATCACTGGCATAAGTGTTCAAAGTTGCACATACAGAGATATACACCAGTACAGTAGTACTATAATCTGTAATAATTCATCTACAATATGAACTGCCTAAAAGCCAAAAGGCCAGCTAAGTTTGTCCCACACATCCTTGATAAACCATTCAAAACTCTATCAAACAGGACAAAATACTTCTTTCACTTTTTTTATTTCCTATAGAGTATCTCCATATAGAAGCTATGTGTATCTCTGTATTATCATCTGGAAATCTTATTTATCATTTAGATTTACATTTTGTTGGCATTATCTCACAAGATTTGGGAACTACTATACTGTGCAGTGAAAGAATATTTCAGAGTAGGCAATGCTGTCAATCTCTTTCTAATGCTTTTCCAAACAATGATGAATAAATCATCCATCATTTTAGGAGCCAAATGTTTGTATCAGTTCATCTCAGTAATTTCAATAATTACCCATTTGTTGACTAGATTGTTATTTGTTGTGTCTTCATACAAAGGCTTGTTCACAGCTTGTGATTCCAATTTTCTAACAAGACTTTCTAAACTATTGATACATACTCAGTCTGCTTTTGTAATCCTACCCTTCCAAATAAAAAAATTGCAGACCGTTTTGCTATGTTAATGTATTTTCTTATTCTCCATTCTGCTAAGATCTGTCAGTTTTGACTACATAAAGTTCTCTATAGCATACCTCATCCATAATGTTCTGCTTAACGTTCTTACAGTTTCCACAAAGATGCCAAGGTGATAAAGGCTTACTTTTACCACAGCTCTGAAAGGTGTCTTTTAGGAGAGCTCACTCCACAGACTGTGCTGGTTCATGATATAAAATAGATTTTTTCTTCACTGGGCTGCAATCCCCAAACTCCACATACAGCAATCATCAGGCATCTATAATTGCTCCCTGAGAAAGTGACTGCACTCCCATTCCCCACACACAGGAGCAGAAGAGGTCCTAGTCTGGCCTGTAAACGTCTCCATTCAGACAAATGAGCAGAGGGTGCTCAGGGAGCACCTGTACATCATAAGCCAGAGCAGCTTCAGTTCCAGCACTGGTCTGAAAGTGGTATGATTTGTTGCTGCATTTTGACATCATGGCTCATCTTCCCAGCTGATTAACACTGGTGTAAAACCAGAGTTAGCCAGCTTAAGCCCCAGTGAAGTCTCAGAAGAATGACTGGCAGGTATGAGACCCAGAATGTGAACTATGTTCACTTTTAAAGTCATTGATCAAACTGCCTAATTCTGTAAGGTATATTTCTCTATTTTCTCATTTAAAAAAAAAAAAAAAGAGTTGAACAATACCATTTTTACAGTTGCAAAGACTTAGGCCTTTGTCAGCCTGTGTTGCAATCCTTGCACACAGCAGGCATGAAAGAGTAAGCATGAACTTCCTGACAGAGCACAGAAATGAATTTATCTATGCAACCTCCTTAATTTTAGAGAACAATGCTGAAAACCTATTTTATTTACGCCCACTCTATGTCAGGCGTACGAACAGAACTTTAGTCTTTTTATAACTGGAATAACAGATCATTTCATTACTCCTTCAGACACTTAGACACCACTCATAAAGCACACTGTACTATTGAAAGTTTCTGCATATGCTTATATTATGAATAAAAATGCATCCTAAAGCAACTTATTTCCCTTTGCAATTACTTTCTTTTCTGAAAATTGTACAGCTCCAGTGAACACACCAGAGAAACAACTAAAAATACTTTCTGAAAGTCCAAGTATGGGAATCATGCCAAGTTATGCTCAATTCTATTCCACCACTACTATGAAGAACTGATTTGTGCTAACCCAGGGGGAAAAGTAGTACTAAGCAAGATCAAATGTTATAAATATTCGCACAAAGATTATGTAATTGATAGCTTTGCCTTTAGTTCAACATTAGTCAGGAACTTGAAATGCATCCAAAAGTAGACACCTGCATCTGTTGTATCTATTACGGTGTTATTTTGGAAGTATCATCCTGAAATACTCATTAAGATTCACATACTGGAAATGATCAGTTCTTTGTTCTCTTTCAATAAATCAGAAAACAGGTCCTGTGAACAACATCTCATATATCCTCAGAATATTCCCTTCTTTCAGCTTTTTACTGTGTATGCAATCCTGTTCTCGATCCCACTGTCAATGTCATCAATGAAGATGTTAAAGAGCATGCTCCCAGTACAGATACCTGAGGGACACCACTTGTCACTGATATTCATCTGGACATTGAACCATTGACCACCCCTCTCTAGGCATGATCTCACAACCAGTTCCTCATCCATCAAACAGTCCACCATCAAATCCATATCCTTTCAATTTGGAGAGAAAGATGTTATAGGGGACCATTTCAAAAGCCCTAACGAAACTCAGATAGATGACATCATTTGCTCTTTCCTTGTCCACTGACACAGTTAACAACATCACAAAAAGTTGCAAGGTTGGTCAGGCAGGACCTGTTTTTAGTGAAGCCATGCTCATTATCTCATATTACCTCCCTCTTGTCCATATGCCTTAGCATAGCTTCCATGAGGATCTGCTCCATAATCTTCTCCGGCAAAGACAGAAGCTGACAGTAGTTCCCTGGGTTATCCTTTCTATCCTCCTTAAAAATGAGTGTGGCACTGACTATTTTCCAGGGACTTTTCAAATATCATCGAGAGTGGTTTGGTGATTATGTCAGTCAGTTAACTGGGGTGCATCTCATCAGCACTCATAGTCTTGTGGTTCAGGTTTCTCAGGCAGTCACGAACCTGATCTTCACTTATTGTGGGAGGAGCAATGATCTCCGAGTTCCCACCTTCAGAACCATCTGCTCCAGGGCTGTGTGTAGTCACTAATGAAGAATGAGGCAAAAAAAGTTGTTGAATACCTTAGCCTTCTCCTTGTCCATCATTACTAGCCTGACTAATATTATACACATACTACCCTGCATATTCATGTTAGCCACTTCCACTGTATGACAAGATCACACTGTCTAAAATATTCTGCCCACATTAGCACCAGACTTCATATGTTAACATTCTGACCGTAATTATTTTCTAAGACTGATTAAGATTCATTCCAGATTTCTTGGCTGCCCTACTATCTCTACTCTGCTAGAACCATTTTCTGAAGCCTATCTGCACTCATCACTTTAAACTGACCTACCCCAGTGATTTCCACTTGATATCTCATTGGTAACATATAGTCTTCAATGTGAATTTAAATGAAAAAGATGAGATGGATCGGAAGAATGAAGTATGAAGTTATCTGAAATATCTTAGTTGTAGAAAATTGTTGTTTATGGACTGCAGTAATTAGAGATCAAATCAATGCCTTAAATGTCCTGCATTTTTCATATGGATTCAGGCTCCCATATTATTTTCTACTGCACTTTTCTAGCTGTCAAGCTGAACTGTCCAATATTACCACAGAGATAGACTACGAAGTTCATTAACAGGAAGAATTGAGGCAAGCAGCTCTGTAAAAACATCAAGGCTGCCTGCACTCCCGATTTCACAGCTGCTTTTGTGGATGTTTCTCTTGAAAGCTGCTGAATGTTCCTCCTGCAGAGTTGGTATAGATGATCTTTTTCATCTTTCTCTGCATTAAATCAGCAGAGGTCAAGTCAAATTTACTGTTCATTGCTCAAATTGTTTCTCAAAAGGTAGTGTGTGTTTTTTTAATCGGATTTAAAGTACATCAGCTGAAGCACACTGCTCAGTAATTGTGTCTTCCAGTAACTCAGGAAAAGATATGTTCTACTGTAAATCGGCTGTTAAGAGAGATCTTTGTTAAATCTGCTTTCCCTCTTCTACATACATACCTCTTTATTCAGCACTCAACAGCACACTTTGTTCATTCTCTTTTCTCCAGACAGTCTAGCAGACATTTTGAGATTCATGACAGAGCACTATTTTTCAGACCACTGCTTCTCCAATGGTTAGAACATGCTAAAAAGTCTTTGCACATACTTCTGTGCTACTTTTTTTCCTTTTCCCAGCCTATTCAGTCAATAGCTTTCTCAAGCTAGAAGCCAGCACACGTATTATGCTCTCATTTACTATATATGCTATGAATGAACTGACATAACTGAAGAGCATATAGGAAAGGTAACCATCTGAGTGTAACATGATCAGCATGGTTTCTTTGTTTTCCTTTTCACTATATTCTGGCATCTTCTGATTCAGATTTTTTTCCCACTGTTTTTGAAAGATAAGAAACTAAGAGACAAATACGTAGCTAACAAAAAAACACAGTGTGTAGGTAAAAATTAAAGCCATATGACAGACCACAGCGCAACTTTTACTATAGATACATACTAGTGATTAACAAAATATATTATATCTCCAAAGAGAGTAAGAATAACTTCTTAACACTGGCAAATATTGTTTCTTTGTTCTGTATCACATAGGAATATTTCGAAAATCTGTAGAATAAACAGAAATTCCTTCAGGTATTCAGAAAAGATAGGAGGAAATTAATGGTCCATTTCCAACTCAGCTGGCCTGGAACCACTGTTGCTGCAATGCAAATGCAACAGGCACCCTGGGCCCACAGACTTTTTTCACTGATCAGATAAGGATACAGCATTAATGAGACTGCACTACATATACCTAAGTATTAATGCTTTGTTAGCTTAAACTGTACTTTGTTCACCAACTTTGTTTACTTCTACTTTTAAAATGAACACACTTCCTTTATGTAGTGCAAGGCGCATGGTACATATGCATTCCCATTTATAAGCCATGTTATAACTGTTAGAGTACCTTCAATACCACATACTTCACTGTCTTAACAGCAACTTTAACCTAATATGTACACATCATGTAAATGCTTACTTGCCAAAATTCTTAACGAAGTCTCAGAAGTACAAAACTAGAAAAGTCAATATATTGTTCCAGATTCTGTGTACAGTTGTACACAGGCAATATTATCACACAGGTTTTCAGAATAATATTTTTTTCTTCCCAGTGGTTAAACAAAATTCCTCAGCAGTATAACAGTAACTACTGTTACTGATATTTTTATATTATTATAATATTAACTATATTATATTATTATTAACTGCCATATTATTCCACTAAAATACAGGCTTTGGAACATAGTAGTAGTACTTCTAAAAAGCAGAATATTTAATTCTGTACTCAGAGAACTAAAAGCTCAATGATGCATCAGACAACATATTCACTGTGCATTGTTCTGTTGACAGGACTATACATTATCTGAAAACAATGAACATATCAGTACCACAGATTTGAATAAAAGAGCTGAAGGAGGAAAAATGCTAAAATGTGGTTTGACCTCTTCTACGATCACATGGCTAAGTTGTAATAGATGGAACCAGAAATAATTTCATTCCGAAGCCAGGAAATAAAAATGCTACCCACAACATGGATGGTAAGTCACAAGATGATGATTAAGTAATTTACATTGCTCTCAAACTTCATCCACAAGTAAAAATAGCAGAGGATAAGGAAATATGGATGCAACTAACCTTTTAAATGTATAAAATAGAACTTCAGTTCATTTTCTGTAGCTCTGGACACAGAATCCATTCATAGTGCTTGATCTAGCTGTTGGCAAGCATACCTGTGGCAGCAGGGTTGGAACCTGATGATCCTTAAGGTCCCTTCCAACCCAAGCCGTTCTATGATTCTGTGACATCATATTCTATGCATTTAGAAGTATGATAAAGATTTGCATTTATAGGCCAGATCCAAGGCCCGCTTAAGTGAATAAGAGTCTATTCTGTATATTTGTATTCCTACATTCAGAAATGAGAGGAAGCTAAGCAACAAAAAATTACTGTTTCACAGCAGTGTCACTTAAGAATATTAAGCAATGGTACTCTTAAAAATATCATGATTCAGGAACCATATACGTCAACAGAAAAAAATCCATTTGACATGGAAAGGTCAAAAGCCATTGGACTTGCTCTTAACTGTCAGAAAATAGCATACTGAATTGAAGCCACAGGAGAACACTGACGGGTAAAACTTAGCTCTCATATATAACCTGGCTTGGACATCAAGCTTATCATTTCATCACACATCTTGCAAAACTGATCTGGTATGCTGCACTTAGCTATTTATCCATATGGGAATTACAGCCTCACCAGAACTTTACAAACTGTCTAATCTGTCTTTTCATTTTGAAAATTCCAGACAGATTTTTCCAAAGCAAAGGAAGAGAACAGTAACAAAATATAGCAATAGAAACTACAGCAATTACAATGATATTAAATTCAAACCTAAGTTTATTCATAAAAATCTGAAAGCTCTTTGTGATGATATAATTAACAAAGATTTAAAAAAATAACAAAGATAAAAAAAAAATCCTGATAAGTCTACTACAGCTGTGAAAGGTAACAGTAAGAAAAATGTCATAAAAACAGAAACAGTCTGAGACGTTTTCACTTTGTATATTAGAGAATCTCTGTTTCACACAACCTGTGCTGAATTGTGTTTTCACAAAAATCTGATTTGAATGAAAAATGCTTCTCTTTATGTTATCCACGTGACTTCTGAAAGGCAGGTCACACAACAGAGCAGACTGTTTCCCGTGAAATGAAGACCACAGAAGAAGGAAAGTGCTTTGCAACTTTATCAAATCAAGAATGCAAAACCAGCACTCCGGTGCCAGGTTAGCCATAAAGATTTTCATCAAGAGTAGCAAGATTTTCAAGAGTGGTAATGCAGCTTTTAGGAAAGCAATGTAAGATGCAAAGCATTCTAATAGCATGTGTCTAATTGGAAGGTGCTAGAAAAGCATCCTCATTTCTTGTTTCTGGTCACTCAGTGCAGATGACTGCCCATAATTTGTACTATTGTCTCAGACACTAAGGATTTACTTTATGCTTAAGATAGTGACAGCAATGGAATAAATTTGATAGACATGAGGACTGTGAAAGTTAACTAGATACTAGAGATACAATTCTCAAAGAGTGAAAAATACAATTTGAAAAAAAAAAAGTAATCAGATTGTTTTGAAAAGAAATGATCATTTAAGTTGAATAATGACACACATGTATACAGACATATATGTAAACATATGTGTATTATGTATGTGTCTCAAGTTTAGTAGACCTGTACTTAGAATAGTAACATAGACTTGTAAGTGTTGCAAAAAAAAAAAAAATATATATATATATACATATGTATGGGTACATATGTTGTTGAAAAGCAGGGTATTATTACACTCCATCAAAAAATGCACCTCTACAATAATAAGGATCAGATCAAGAAGGCTTTTTTTTTTTTTTTTTTTTGCATACAAGGCTTTCAGCTAGCAGTAACACCAGGCAAAATTATATAGAACTGAACACCAAGCAGTATACATCCAAAAGTAAAAATGTTTGCACTTGCACTTACCAGTAGGGCATCATGAATACAGAGTTCATCAAATAAATAGTTCATGTATCACACCTGTTACTCTTCATTTCAGACATGTACAGAGCATGTCCCAGTGGGTAACATCACTCAACAGATCTAATCATCTATCTTATTTTTTGTCAAATATTTCCACTGTTTCAACCATAGAGAAGATGGGTTACATATTGAAAGGATCCTATTCTGCCACCCACCTAATTAAGATGGATACTCAGGGCATGGGGCATGAGTATCCATTAAGATGCATACTCAAGGGCACTACAGGCCCTTGAAGCTTCTTTCCTGTGCTGAAGTTTTGGAAATAATTGAATTTGAACATTATTTCACAGTGAACTGACTTTCCAGCTCATGTTCTTGGAGCTCTGGTGAGTACATATTTAGACTACTGTTTGTTTAAGGTTTCTTAGAGTAGGGGGTATTCCCAAAGAGCAGTTCTATCTTTTAATATCACAAACCTTCAGTTGCGTTTCTTCATTTTGAATTAAAGGATGCAGGACACATTCTTTATAAAAGGATACATACTTTAGAAAAGGACAGAAACTTCCTGATTTAGAAAATCTGTCTCCTCATTGTTAGAAATGGAATAAAATACATATTTTCAGACTGCTGCACTGGTCATTCAGATCTTTTCTACAACATTATGAAAGGATCAGCTTTTCAAAATTTAATCTGTATTTTATGGAAGGGCAAGAATAACTCAGAATATTCAGTTCTTCTCGTACTGTTCATGATGTTTCCAAATTGTTTTCAATATAACTTAGATTACAAGGACCAGGAAAGGCAGAAAAGGCTCCTATGTATCTGGAACTGAGTTGAAAGAAAATACCACTCACTGCGGATAGCTTCTGTGTTAAGAGTCCTATGAGTGTTTTATTCTGAGTGAAGAGCAGCAACAAAGGGATGTGGAAATATTTCATTAATGATTTAGTGAAACAAAGTTGTTTAACAGCAACTTTTTCCAGCCAATCTTTAATTTCACTGAGAGAACTGCCTTTCATACAGTCTGTCTCAATTCTCATTTACCTTGGGGCCTCTTTTTTATCATGATATTTTGGCTGCCTAAATTTCCCCTCAGAAGCAAAAGACACTCAAATTTGCCTTCCAACCTCCTTATCAACTCCCAAATCTCACTCTTGTACTGCTCTCTACCTCCACTCCCTGAACCAATTTGAAATGATGCCTTTATTTAAAAGAATCCAGAAAAAAATTCTAACATTGTTCTGAAATCTGCTTTTATGTCAGATTTAGCACTGTGATCTATTTACTCCTCTTGAACACTAAAACTGAAAATTTTACTTCCACAATCTTGTTTTGCTTTCAAATTTTTATTCTTTTTAATTGTTTGCTTCCTGAATTTGCTCTCCACCACATGCCCAAGTGTAAAAAGGCACAATAAGGTCTGAAGAAACACTCATACCTGCCAAGAAGAGGGTTTAGTAAACAGCCCAACACCACGTGCCAAAGACATCACAAACTACAGCCTAGTCACAGCTCTGCCACTGACTTATTGCTTGACCTTAGTCAAGTCATTCAATCTCTGTTTCTCTTCTGCCCTTTGGAAACCATTATTTAATCCTAAAACAAAATGTGCAGCACATTCATGGTATTTTAGCACACAGCTCTCTTAAAAGCTTCCCTGAATGTATGACATTACAGAGAATAAAGTGCTCTCTATAGGAGAAATGTTAAGTTTCTTTTATGACACCAGGTTATCCTATTTGTGTGATAGAAACACCACCATTTAACATTCAAAAAAAAAAAAAAAAAAAAAAAAAAAAACACAAGAAGAAGAAAGTCCTAAAGAAAGGGACTTTGATGATTTAGGAGGTTTTATTTAAGCTGCATTATCTACCCCGTTTCCCTCAAACATAATCAGCATGTCTTATATTTAAGAGAGAAAATGTAATTTTAGTAAATGTAATTTTAATCAAATAATTTAAATTGATCATAGAGAACCTAGAGCTATCAGTTTTGTTGAAGCCCCAGGTGAATGGCACTTCAACTTTATCAAATTCAACTCCATCAGTGAGAACCAATTCTCTCAAGGTTATTTTGTATCTGTAATGCAACTCAAATATATCAATTATATAAACTCCTTCGGGTTAAAAAGATTTAATAAATTGTCCTAGCTCTAAGATGAGTTTGATGAACCTGTCAGTATTCTTACCACTGATCAGCCATGAATATTCTGACATATCCTGGTAATCAGAAGTCATTGCTAAAGGCTCAAGCTTTAGCAATAAATGCACAGAAGCTACAAGACTTTCCATTGCATACTCTCAGGCAAGGCAAATGTTTAATTCCCTCAGTAAATTTGCTACCGCACAGCCCAGGCAATAGCCTGATTCCCAGACGACAAGATTTGGAGTATAATGCATATGTGTGATGAGAAGACTATTTTTCATGTAACTCATTATTCCAGTTCACAGATTAATTTAAATCCAGCCTTTTTCGGAGTCCTACAGTGTGTTCAAGTGTTATGGCGCACTGTTTTCTTTTTCATAAGTCATTCCATCCCATAGCAATGGCTTCAATATCACCCCCTATGGCCAGAACTTAATGGCAAGCAAGAATTCAAATAGAAGGAATATTCTAGATGATAAGAATTCTCTAACAAGGGAATCTGAGTAGCTTGGCCAGAATTCTGAAAGGCTGTTCAGGAAGGTAATATAAAAAATGAAGTTTCATTTTGCGTTATTTTTTCCCTAGGGGGAGAAAAGTAAAAAAGATCTCATTCTGCACAACTGGCTCTGAGAGACATAAGATAAAGATCAGCCAATACAACAGTAATCTTCCCAATAAGATTCTGTTTGAGTACTATTATTTACACATTTAGTCCAGTTTTGCAAGTTTCCTTGCTCTTTTTTCACCAACAATTTGTGTACCTCTTTGCCAACTTAACTTCATTTGAGAGACATGGATCTCAAATACATTAAAATTTATATAAATTTGGTGAAATGTAGTAGCATAGAATAGAGACAAAAAAATTTCAAGTGTCTTCACTGACAGGCAGGCTACAGAATTACTTAATCCCTTTCAGACGCAAAATGATATATGCAGTAGATCCATCCGGATACAAATTCATAGCAAATCAAGCTTCAAACTTTTCAGTGCTTAGAAAGTAATTGGCATACTTAGCAAATCCATAAACTTGTCATTTTCTTTCAAGCTGTCCCAAATTTTGCAGCAATACTGGTTGCAGAGACTGCTTCAGAAACCACAGACCCTTGCTAACCCAGTAATCTCTTACCAAAAATCAACTTTGGGGACAGGACTCCAGTTCCAGAATAGGATCATGTAAATCCTGCTCACTTTATCAAGCAGTCTGGTGTTTTGATACCATGGAAAATTGAGCTCTTTCTTACAAAAAATAGAAGTTATTTCACTAAGAGTGACACTCTTATATAATAGTGAATCATCTTTAATTTCTTGTGCAAGCTGATGAAGCTCCCAGACTCAATCTCAAATGTTTTTTGTCTATATGCATTAGCAGTAATGACTCATCCACTTGCTCTTCATTAATTTCACTTCATAAAGCGCAACATTTTTGTCAGCTAAAATAATGATCTCCTGAGGTACTTGGTCTTAGACCTGTAAACTATTACTCACATTTGATTAAGGGAGGATTTTTCTAGCAGGCTTAGTGGAGCCTTTGACATAGTAAAGCTTTCAGGGGACAAGTTTCCAGAGGCGGGTTTTGATTTGCAATGTATAGAGACACTGGGGGATTCCTATACATGTTAAACTCTTATAATATTTGATTCACTTTCATAATTTCCCACTAACGTTCTTTGTCTCTTTGTTTCTGTTTCCTTTTCTGTAAAGTTTTTACACTGCCTTCAACACTTGAATTCCCTTTCCTCACACATTTAATTCCCTTCATGTAGATATTTCACTCCTTCCTAGCACAGATCCCAAAGTTAGGGTAGTTTAAAAAAAGATTATAGGGAACAGATTTGTACAAGATACTTTACTCTTTAGAGGACAGGTAGAGGAGACATTTGTAGGTAGTATAAAAGTAAATGCACAAAATGTATTGCTCCCAGCAGCACAGATACACCTAGCATCAGATTGCTGGCAAATGACCGATAGAGTTTAAACTGAATCCTCAGTGGGGAGCTTAAATCTGTATTTTTTAAACCAACCTGGAGCATTCAGTACCCCTGGTGCAAGTGAACCATCACAGGAAAAATGTGAAAATGTGAGGTTTTTGCCTCTTTCTCTTTTGCTTTTCTCCCTGAATGTTCCAACTCCCAATTAATTATGGACATAAGCTACTCATAACAGCAGATTTTTTTTAATTTAATTTTTATTACTATTTTGTCAGTTTGGCTTAATTATTTCTGACATTTCAGTCAGCATACTGTGGCTTGCTCACAATTTTGCAGCATTTAATTAAATTAATCAAGAAGTAAGTTAGTCAAGAAATAAACAGTCTATCCCTCCAACAGCTAATATAGTTTATTCAGCCTCATGGTAACACAGATCACATCAGATAAAACATCACTAATATCCAGTTCAATCAGTACATGAAGACTAAATAGAATCGCTACTTTATTTACCATAAGACATTTCTCACCCCAACTCATACAAACAAATTTTAAAGAACAGTCATACTTTCACGTTCCTGTTCAGTAAGCAGCAAAGTAAATTTGAAGGTAAGAAAGGAGAATGAAGCAGTGAGCCATATTAATGGTCCAACTTTTTAACCAAAGGAGAGAGAGACGTTCCCTTGACTACCATCAACCCAGGAGGGTTGCTGAGTCCACTATGATGAAAGGTCTGTGGTAAGTGAAAGGGACAGTGGTGAATTTGTGGTGCTTTGAGCAGTCATGGGACTGTGGAAATCAGCAGTAAGAAATGTGGATAATGGCACAAGCAGTTGCCCAAGGGAGGCTCAGGGAAAAAGGATTAATGACCATTGAGACCTGCTCTCCTTCTACTTCTTCTCTGCAATGTCGAACTGCTGAGCCAGTTATCAATCAAGAACATGAAATACATTGGTGGATTGATTGGGTTTGATACAGTGGCAGCCAGCTACATTTTTGAATACTCTTAGAAAACAATTTTTACTGTGCATTGCTGGAGAAAGCCAACAAATAATAAACCTGTCAGAGTACTCACTGAGTGCTCGTAAATACAAAAGCTGCTGTAGTGCCTTGCAGTTGCAAATGGGAACCATTCCAAAGTCTGAAAAACCATCAATATTTAATCGTTGCATCTGATATCAATTCTAATTTAAAATTCTACTCTCTCTTCCACCATGTCTTATCTTTCGCCAGCAGAAAACACACAAGTCTTAATAAAGAGAGTGCTGATAGTATGCCTTTTCATTTAGTGGGAAAGGCATAGATTATTCCCGACACTCTCTTTTTCTCTTGTAATTTATTCCTTTCTTTGTAGTTCTTTATTCTGAATGTCTATTTCAGGTTCAAAGTGGCGTGTTTTCAAATGAGAGAATGAGGCTATGTAATAATTGAATAGGACTTGGTCCACTAACCAGTCTCTAGTCTGGCAAAATTCCAATTGAAGTCAGTGGGATTTTGCTTGACTAAAGGCAGATTAGAAACTCAGAGTCAGTATTTTATGTGGCCTTTGCCACAGAGGAAGCAGGAAGATGTTTTTTTGAGGTGCATCCTTATGCTTCACTTCATAGTGATGGCTTGTTCTCCAGCTTATACAATGGACAAAAATACAAAAATAGACCTTGTTACCTTTAAGGACTTGCCTGTACAACAGCTGTGTGGTTTTGCCATGCTTTTGGTCTAACACTTTAATATGCCAGATGTAATGAAGTCCTGATTATATAGTTTAACAGATTATACAGTAAAAACATCCTGTAACAAAATCCTCATCAAACATAAGCTGTGGAAAACATGCAGCTTTTTGCCAAAGGTAACATGAGTCCACGCCTAGTTCGCAGAGAGATGTGCTCTTTTGTATTCCCTTACACCAAATCAGAGGATGGCAAAAAACCTTCATTTAGATCAATGAAAAGAGGCATTGCTATTTTTTTTTATTATTATTTTTTAACCATATAAGAGTTTACCACAGTAAACTGAACTCCCTTCACATGGATCAAAAGGACAGATTCTGGATCTGAATATCTGAATACAGTTGATATCATTTTAGATAATATCTTTGTATTTTACAGTACTTCCTCTCACAAATGACACATCAGAATCATAGATCATGGAATTCTTAGAATTGGAAGGGATCCTTTTGAGGTCATCTAGTCCAACTCCCCTACAATAAACAAGGACACCTACAGCTAGATCAGGTTGCCCAGAGCCTGGTAGAGTCTCACCTTGAAAGTCTTCAGGGAAGGTGCATACACCACATCTCTGGACAATCTGTTCCAGTGCCTCATCACCTTCACTGAAAAAGACTTTTCCTTATATCTAACCCTATGTACACCCTATGTAAGCCTGAAACCATTTCCCCTTTTTTTATCACCATATCCCCCTTCTTTCCTGTAGCTCCTCTTTCGATATTGAAAGGCCACTATCAAGTCACCTTGGAGCTTTCTCTTCTCCAGGCTGAACAGCTACAGCCCTTTCAGCCATTCAGCTGTTTCACAGCATAGGAGTTCCATCCCTTTGATCATCTCTGTGGCCCTCCTCTCGACAGGCTCCAAGAGGTCTATGTCTCTCCTGTGCTGCAGACTCCAATGAGATCTCACCAGCACAGAGTAGAGGGGCAGGATCACTTCACTCAACCTGCTGGCCATGCTTCTTTCAATGCTGCCATGGATATGTTTGGCTTTAAAATCCTTAAAAAACATAGTTTATTATTCAAAAAAAAAAAAAAAAAAACCCCACAAAAAAACAGTTGTTGTGAAAACATAGGGAATATAGTTCTCAAGAATGGCCATATGTCTCAGATGAAAGATCCAACCAACCCAGTTCTCTGGGAGATAAGTATGGAGTAAATGCAGCATGACTTTCTCCACTTACATGCATATGTCAATAACTGATGAGCTCTATAAAAAATCTGATCCTGTACACCTTCTTACAAATTCTTTGTCTGTGTACAAATCAGTGAAGAACAGGTTTAGTAAACCTTTTCATGGATTTACGATATAATTTCCATACAAATGGGAAATGTCACACAAAATAAAGGAAGGAAAATGAAATGAGGGATGTTAGACAGTTACTGGCTGAGCAAACATGCTTTGCAATTCGTAGACAACCTGATCTTAAGTTTAATGTTCTTCATTCTCTTGTTTCAATAGCAGATACAGGGTTCTCCCATAGTTATTTTTTTCCATCCTCTCCTCTCCTTTATTTTTCTTTTAGTATCATTGTTCTGAAATAGCTCAGTCACTTTGGACTGTGTGAAATATAACCAGCGAGAAAGTTAATTCACTGTGTACTAGGAAAAGTCTCATAACACTGCTCCAAATGTATCAAAAGCTCTTGCAACACCAAGAGGGAGCACAAAGATGCAGAAACAACAATGCAGTGGGGAAAAATGTGCCATTAGTGCATCATTGTAGAATATCTTAGCCTGGGATACAGATACATGTCTCTCCTTGACCTTGATTAAACTCCCAAACTCCTTGATTAGCAAAGCCTCCCTAACGTCCCCCAAACTTCTCATATTCCATCTGTCTGCCTCCTATAGCTTCCTAAAGATCAGTTTTCTTCCTCTTGTCTTGGTTTCCATGATTCTTTAAAGATATTTTTAAAGCACATATGGTAAGTTCAAGAAAGCTGGCAAGAAAATGGAAAGAGGCTATAATTGCAAACAATTTTCCAAAATCGTGACACCATTTTTCCATTGAAAATTTAAGAGCCTGATAGATCTTAGCACCACCAGGGGCATATCAGTGTCAAAAGTTCAAATCTAAATGAAAACAGCAATGCTTGAAATGTTTTATTTTAGAAGTTTGGTAGAGTGCTAGCACAGCACTCATTTGAATGCATGCATACACAATAACAATCACACAATCAGTATTTTTTCTCAGTAAAAATACTTGCAACACATAAATGAACCTCCTAGCCAAGACATGACTTACTTGTTCTCAGAAGAAGTTCCTGATTATGTTTTTGTCTTCCCCGATTCCATCTGCAAAATTACAAGTGAAGACTCTGCAGTACTTCGTTATTACTCCAGATTTAATGAAAAAAGTTAGTTGAATGTACTTTCTTATATCTTGTGCCTATGTTTTAAGTTTTCATGTTAACAACGCTTTAATAGAAAATTTATGGAAAATCTGCTTGTCTAAGAATTCCACGCACATATCATTTCCTAGTTTCATACCTATAAGACATTGAATAACCAGCAAAAGTGCTATGGTTCTCTCATGCTTCAAAAGCAAATTTGTAGATGGAATGATTTGAGTCCACGCAGTCCACGCAGTGTTTTGGAACTAGGGTTAGTATTATGAAGAAGTGATATGTATTTTTAATTAACCTTACAAATTCCTCTCTGACTCTAAAGCTAGTCAAATTCCCCTCCTGTCTTTTTCAGTTTCATCTAGGTTGGAAATTCCAGTATTGAAACAGGGCTAACAGCAATGGATCATAAATTTAGATGATCCTCTTTTGAAAGGGAGGCACACTCGTTTATTGAGGAACCAAAGCTTAAAGTACCGAATATGACCTGTACCAGAAATCAGCATTTAGAGTGGATGCAAGACAGAAAGTGCTGTCAGTTAACATCATCTCTGGGACCCTGGTATACTGATTAAGTGAATCTGTGTGAAGACTTACCTAATTCACATTTCTATTCTTAATGATCAAACTATGACATTCTGGACTCCAGTGAGGCTTTTGACACTGTTCCCTGTGAGACTCTCGTAGAGAAGCTGTTGAGTATGAACTGGATGAGCAAACAGTGAGGTAGATAAAAAACTGTCTAAATGGATGGACCCAGAGGGTAATTGTCAGTGATGCAAAGTCTAGTGGAGACCAGTTACAAAGGAAGTACCCCAGGAGTCAGTACTGGCTCCAGTGTTGTTTAACATCTTCATTAATGACCTGGATGATGGGATAGAGTGCACCCTTTGTAAATTCATGGATGACTCAAAACTGGGAACAGTAGCTTGCAAACCAGAGCCACCCAGAAGGACCTTGACAGGCTGGAGAGATGAGCTGACAAAAATCTCATGAAGTTCAAAAGCAAAACCACAGAATCCTAGAGAGGAATAACTCCAAGCATCAATACATGCTGGGGACCACATAGTTGAAAAGAGAGAAGCAGAAAAGGACCTCAGGGCCCTGGTGGACAACAAGTTGAAATTAATCAATAACATGTCCTTGACATCAAGAAGTTTAATGGTATTCTTGGCTGCATTAGGCAAAGAATTACCAGCAGGTCAAGAGAGGCGGATCCCTCCCTTCTACTCAGCACTGGTGAGACCACAGCTGGAGTGCTGTGTTGATTTCTGGGCTCCCTTGTAGGAGACCTGAACATACTGGAAAGAGTCCAACAGAGTGCCATGTTGTGATAAGCAAACAATAGCTAGCTTACCACCAGGGGAGTACAACTCACATGAGGTATTGTGCATCAAACTACCTCATTCAATTCAGACAAGTACACAGAGACAACCACAAAACTCAAACTCATAAAAACGCATACTTTGAAAACACATTTATATGGCTAGCTGATATAAAATTGATAATATACATTCATTATAAATTGCTAATTAATAATATATTACCACAGAAAATTAAAGTGTATAACTCATTAGCTGGAGTATACTGCTGTGCCCTGACACTGATGTTCTGCCATTTCAGCTAATATTTCAAACATATCAGTTAATTACAACTTGATATTCTTTCTACTTCATTCTGTGCAATAGTATGCATATATATTTATTTGGTCATATTAGCTTCCTCGGGGAAAAAAAAATGAGGCCTATAAGGAATAGACATAGCATCATATAATATTAAAATACATTTGTATGAAATATATTTTTAACCTTTGTCTGGACAGCTAGTTATAACACACAGTGAAGAACTGCTAAGTATGTAATACATCATAGTTATTGCCCCAAAAATGTGCTGGGAAATTGCAAGGTATTAAATGCAAACAGTTGCTTTTTTTTTGTAGACTACAGCATAATTTACCTCACAGGAGGAAATTTGTGTGCCCCTGAACTTAGTGAATTCCCTGATTCACTATGAACTTATCTATAAAGGAAAAAGCAGGCAGAACTGTGGAAAGGTCACATACTACTCTGCAGTTGACACTGCCCCGCCCGTAAATTGAAGATTTATTATTTGACCTCTTTATTGCACAGAAGGTTTCTTTGCATTAATTTCTAGTCTTCCTTCTTTTTGCCTTGGAGACCTGTGAATTCACACAAAGTCTGGCATCACTGACATCAAATCATCTCCATAAATCTTGGATGACCATATTAGAATATTCCAAAGTCTCATAAAACCCACCAGGCTACTGCGGTTTAAGTTTATCCTCATAAGTCAGCTTCTCTAAGATAACTCATTCTAGTCTATGGCAAATGTGAAATAATTCAACTTTCTATAGCCTATGTGAAAGGAAGAGTCTTAGTCACAGACAAACTCTGGATATCAAATCGTTTTTATTCTGGCTATATTAGGCAGTAAAGTGGTCAGATTGAGCTATGAAATAGAAAGTACAAAAAATAAAAGGCCACCTATCTTTTGGTGATTATACTTCTATTCCATTGATTTTCATTCTGCATGTAGCTATGATATCTGAATCGTTGTGATAACTCATACAGTTGTATAGATGGTGAAAATACAGCCCATGCAACAGTAGTGCTACTTCACTAATAACTTTATATTTGTTGAAGATGGTCAGAGTCTAAGGTACCAAAGGGTCTTCTGCTAGGAAAGAAGTATTCCTTCTGTGCCCAAATATTGTGCTGGAATTTCACAGTAATTGTTTAAAGCGCTGTTTCAAGCTGATTCTGTAGTGCCACAATAAAAGTCACGTGATACGTTTTTAAAGTTTGTGAATAATTCTTCATGGCAAAGCTTATTCATTATACCCAGACACTAACTTAGCAGTTCCAAATGCTATTTTTCATTCCATATTCCTATTCAAAAGTCTTCAAATTGTGATCTGCTTTTAGGACGTTTACCTGCTGCAGCTACTTGTCTCTTTCATAATTCATCTGAAATGAAAATGGAAGTCAAACTGAGTATTGCCTTGTCTCTCCCTTCCCTGAGTTTTTTTTTTTACATTTCCTATTCTTGTTTGATTTCCACTACTCAGTGGGACAACTCAGCCAACTCAGTAATTCACAAGGTGAGTCATTCAATACTGCTTCAGATTTCCTTTACATGCCAGTAAACACTAACCAACAAAGAAATTCACCTTCAAGTAGATTCAGATTTATTTTTTGAAAGGGGTTGTTATACCAAACATCTGAGATAGCATTGCAGTCATTGTCTAAATCCAACCGGTTTCAGATGGGTGCATGAAACTTTAAATATTGCATATTAAGTTAATTTATGCATCTAAGTTGTATGTGCAAAACTCTTGAACAGAATCCATGTGTTTAAGGATCACAAGGTCTAAAAATATGAGGTAAGAGTGTAGTAAATAGTACATTAGCATAATAAGTCCAACCTATTTTTCATCCCTCCATGAATTTTTAGTTTCATATATTCTAATGTTTGCGTAACCTCCTATTCAGGCCATAGTATGATAGTTACATAAAACTTTTCTAATTTATGGCATCTTCAATGAAAAAGTATTTTTGCTTTCCTCTCTCTGGATTTTGTTGGTGAGTCACAAGAGTTGTATCAAACTAGGATATAGATTATTCCAGCCTATACAGCACTTTTGGGATTACAGTTGTGACCACAAACACTGTATGTTTTTAGGCTGCCGAGTACAAAAAAGATACATACTAGAGCGAGACCAGGCAAAGGCCACCAAAGTAATCAGAGCGTAATGCAGATGCCACCTAAAGAAGGAGCCAAAACACACAATGTACAATTGACAGAAACAAATGGACTTCTTTAGTTTCAAGAGAAAAGGACTACAGGATAGCAAGACTTACTGTTTTCAGTTAGCTAAGAGTAGAATATAATAATACTGAGTCAAAATCTTCCGAGATACAGAGTGAGAAGCAGCAAACATGGCATTCCTATTAAACATGAGGAAAAAAACTTGTGTGTTCTGAAGTATTAATTTACTTTCAATAGAATGGTGAAGAAGGTAGTATTCAAGTGGTAAAAGCAGTCAAGAATGCTTGCAAAGCTTACTAATATAGTCAGAGATCTGAAAGAATGTATATATCATAGTCCTAACATTTCTTAGAATATAGTGGTAGACTATTCTATTGCGGTTGCACGTCCTACCAATAACTTTCTACCTTATAACTAGAAGCATGAAATGTTCTCATTTTTTTTCACATTCCTAATTTTGACCAGAATGGCAGTTACATATAGTAGGATGATAACTGTCACATTTTCTAAAATAGACACATATAATTCTTTACACTACTCTACAGTAACACATACCTTAATGAGGTACATATTTTACACAATTGCAAATTGATACATGTATGACGACAAAACTTTTTGTTGCCCACAGAGTTTTTCTTTGGAACTACTTATAATCCCTCAATATTAAGAGAGTACTTTCTTTGTTACACTTTCAGAAACAAGTATCTAAATAATGCAATAAAAGCTTTTTCTTTTAAGTTTTTTATGTTAGCCAAATAATTCATAACTCGTGGTGTAGCACATATTATACTTATAATAAAATCATTCCATTCTTTATTATCAAGTAAATTCAAATTTAAAAGAAGAGGAGAAATGTAGATTACCACTACTACTGTGCCATGATTTTTACTGCAGAAAAAAAAAAAAAAAAAAAAAAAAAAAAAAAAGTGAATAAACAAGAATTTAGAAAATGCTAAAATTCTGTTTTAGGCAAGAGAATGTTCACCTCTTTGCCATTTTCGTAATGTCTTTCATTTGCTTTATGTAAGTATGCACAATAATACTGCAGAGGATCCTTTATAGAAAAAGAACAGCCAGTTGAACAGATGGGAAGAAGAGATGTAGCCACAAAGGGACACAGTCTAAGTTGTTTGTTCTGTTGCAGTTATGAGCTAATAAACAAGAACTTTACCAGAAACAAGATCCTCAGATTACCAATAACCTGGAATACAACAGGTAAATAAATAAAACAGGAAAATAGCAGAACAAATTTGTCTTTTGTGTTCACACTGACACTGTTATTTTTCCCATTTATATTAATCTTTGTCACATGTCTAGACTGTAGGCCATTTCAGCGTATGTGCTGCAGTCCAGTTCAAGCACACCTTCCACCTCCAACACTTAAATAAAACTATTCACCTATGACACCTTGCTCTTAGACAGCTGCATACGTAGTGGAGTGAGGCAGTCAAACAGAGCAGCTGAACCTGTCTTTTTTTTTTTTTACAAATAAACAGCTGTCAGAGGTTTATGCTGAAGTAAAAGCACTCTGAGCCAGTGCAATCCTGAGACTACAGGGAAAAAAAAAAAAAAAAAAAAAAAAGGGAATATTTACGAGGACCTCATTAGAGTTCAAGCGATCACTTGATTTTCTGGGGTGAAAAAATAAACTCTGTTGCACCAGAAAGAACTATTCGAGGAAGTATGAGAAGTTCTAAACTGCTGATTTTTCTCTTACCCTATTTTCATTTTCACTGATTTATAGGAAAGGAATAGAGCTGCATACAACATATGAAACATAGGGCTGATTAAAAATATGGATTATCTGGTAATATTCCATATACAACATGGGATTACTAAAATCTTTTGTCATAAAGTATAAGAAATTGAAGCATTTCTTGTAAATAAGAGTGGGCCACAACTGCAATTTCAATGTCAGACAGATTCTAAATCCATTTTTTGAGTTAAGATTATTATTTCCACTGTAAGGACCTGGTCCAATCAACAACTGTCTCTGAAGCTCTACAACAGCTCCATAAAAAATAATAATCATAACATGAAGGCAACAGGTTCAGATTTCCAAAGTATTTTGATACAAGTAGGACATCCCATAGAAAGTAAGCTAATAAATATTCTGTATATTAAGACAAAAGACAGAATGTAGGCAAGTTTTGAGAGGGGACGAAGATAACAACAGCAGAATCATTCCATCATCTCTGTCTAAATGTGAAAGACGTCCAACAGGAAAACAATAAAATCAAACCCTAAGATACTGCAATACAAGCTACCAGATTAACAGTTTTGGTTTTTTTTGTGTGTGTTTTGTTTACTTCCTAATTACAGCCATCATTTGCCATTGACAAAAAATAAGCAAGATTCCTCCAGAAAATCTGAATTTATTAAAAGCCAGAAGTAGCAATGGGCTTCACTGAAATCAGACAAAACACTAACGAATTCTTTTCATAGCTTGCTATTTTTGCAAATAAGGAATGATTTGCCATTGAATGGTGAATAAGTGTTCTATCTGCAAATTAAAAGTGACTTACTTATAGATGTGAAGAGGTGATAATAGAGAAGTGCCACTGTGTGAATAAAATGGAAAAAACGTACCTTTAGAAGAAAACACTTTGTTTCTTTTTGTGTGTGTGGATGCTCTACATAAACATTAAAATTTTGTTTACTCGTATGCGTAAGCATGTATTTATTCTTTTTGTGCCTCTGCAAAACAATTCTTAGTTCTCATATAAGTCCCACCTGAAATGTAAGATTTTCTCAATGTTATAATAGTTTCTTGGGGTTAAGGCTGCCTTTTTTAGGCTGGGAAAAAAATAGTTTTCCACACGTTTGTAAGATTTTAACATCATTTACAGTGAATATACTAAAAATGAAAATAAACTTCAAAAAGGTTCAGAATTTTCATTTAGTCCATATAAGAACTCCAAATTGGAACTTTTCATTCAAATATATGTAAATAACAAGGCTACAAAATTGAGTTGGAAATTTCATAAGCCCTTTGATAACCACTGCATATTCTTTCTCCATTTTGATCTGAAATAGAGGCACTCTCACATTTTTCATCACCTTTGTGTACTGTCTTCATTGCAGACATAGAAAAGAACTCATAAAACTAAAAAATAATGGCATGTGATAAAGGCACAATTAGTTGAAATTTTTCTAATACTTTTGAAAAAGGATAGTAGCTTGCATTACTACTTATTTTGTCCAAATGTACCCACACAAATCACTAAAATTTTGCCTTATTTCTATTGGTATTATTGTATAACACATTCAAGATTTTTTTCTAAAATAATAGCTGATTAACTTTAAAACATTTAATTCAAATTAACAAACTACAACTAGTAAAGTAGTGAAATGGACCTGTTTTTTAGTCTGTGGAAGAGGTTGGTATTCTTTTGAATGAGTGAGAAATATCAGGAACTTGTAAATGCTCTCTGATCTAACATGGACAAGCATGTAGTTTCAGCAATTTCAGACAGTTCCTCAAGTTTTAATATGCCATGCATTAATGGAATGTGCTAAAACTTTCATCTACTGTTGCACCACCTGCTTGTCCAATATACCAGAGATAAGGATACACAAATAAGTGTATTACTTTATCAGAAGTTGACAGAAATTGACAGTTAAATCGAAGCAAAAATGAAAACAAATGAAACAGAACAAAAACCCAACAAATGTAGCTCTTTAAAATAAATAATTTTTAAAAAGTTCACAAGACATGCCTGGGTGTTTTCTTCCCAGCATTTGTTTTTTTGACTAAGTTTTAAGGAAAGACACAACTAAAATACCTCAGACAGGCTATCTTTCATCTGACACAGTTGATCAGCTTGAGTAGTTCATAATTGTCAACTCCAAGTACTGACTTTCTAAGAGAAAGAAAATAGTAATGACCACAATTTCACCTGTTGGAAAAGTCTGACCATTTCTAAACTTAGTTGTTTTTTCTTCAAGTATCAGATATTGATTTATATACTGTATCTCTCCTATGATCGCTACTGTATGAAATATTCAACCATTCAACTTTGGGATTCAACTGGTAGCTTCTCTAGAGCATCGAGGCATGCAGACATATCAGTTTAAAATGGTTTGGATCACCAGTGGCTCTGCAGTATCTCTCGTCCATGTACACATGACCAAAGAGTTCACAAATCTTACAACTTGAAGTGCCAGTATTAACCTGCCCAGCTAGAAGACTGTGTGTTTAACACCATCTCTTGAAATTGATTTCAAAATAACTGAGCTCTACCTTTACCATTTCCTTTCACTGTTTCCTACCAGAGGCTAACGAAAATTTTTACACTGTCCTTACATATATTACTTCAAGATTTGTGAAATCAATAAAAATGAAGAATAACAGCATAGCAATAACAATGATTGAGTTTATTAGAATATAACTGAAAAGGGCTTGTTTTGTTTTGTTTTTCACAAAGCAGCAGAAGATTTTGAACAAAATACGGCAAGGAATACTGGTAATTTGGTTCAGTTCTTGATTTAGCCTAACTAGGCCTTTATCTTTAGTCTTGGTAATATAAAAACAACTATCAGTAAGACTAATAGATGTTTTTGTTACTCAGTTCAGTAGAATGGCTACAAATTCAGTGAACAGAATGAAGTCTGATTTATTGGAAACTTACAACCACATAACGTCCAATCTTTGTACCATGTTCATCATTGTGGCATTCAAGGTTCCAACACAATCTAATTACAGTGAACACAAAAAGAAACCTATCCATTTCTTATATAACTTCCACCACAGTATTTTATTTATGTTACTCTGTTTTGACAATGCTGCAAATGCCAAGCTAAGGTCTCATTTTTCTATTTTTCACTATAATAGCAATGAAACTTGTACTCATTGGTAGAACAAGTAAGAAATTATTTTTAGGCTTTCTGTCCTAATATAATTTTAGGCTCTATTTTATTCCATACTGATTCTACCTGTTGTAGCTGCAAGTAGGAAGTAAGGACTTAGAGAATTTGGAGCACTGAGTTCTAAATACAATGTCCTTTATTTAAACAGAGTATTGAAACAAGGTAACAGGATTCAGTATCTATCTATTTTCAGTAGTTCTAAATAGCTCTTACTGTTGACTACAATGTACTCAGATCAAAAGTTTTTATTCAAGATAACTCAAGTGAATATGTTCTTCTTTTCTGTCCTTTCACCCTCATCAGTATTCAAAGCAAAGATAAAGCTTAGCACTCTATCCCATCTGAAACTCATTGTAGCACTTCTTTCAGAAGCACTTCCAAATTCAAACTCATAGATTAAATACATTACTCTGCTATTCTACAGGAGGACAGACAGTAACATAGTTCTACACACAGTGTTAAAATTTTAAAGTCATTGGTGTACCATAAATGCTGTCAAGAGTTAACTGGCAGTAGCTAAAGACAACGTCCCTGCAGAAAACTAAGATGAGCTATGTCTTGCATGGGTACTTGACTGAAACTTGGAAAGCCCTGCACTCATAGAAACAACATGTTTTCTTCAAAAATACGCTTTTCCTTACATACGGCATGCTTGTCATTCTAAGCTTCTTGGGTTCTGAAAGTAATAAATGTTATGTATTGCAAGAGAAAGTTATTGATCGTAAGCTTAGACTTTTGAGAGGAGTGAAGAACGTGGCACTGTTTAATTTGTTGCACCTTCCTCATTTCTGTGCTTGGAGGAAAAAGCAGAAATGGAAGATATGAAGATGAGACATGAATTTTCTACTAGCTGTAATGAAACATATGCACTCTCCTTATACTATTGATGGTATTGTTTTGATGCTGGTATTTGCTAGAGAATCCTTCTCCATTAGCTTAGTTATTTATTGTATGTAGGATATTTTACAGGAATTATAAAAATCTAAGCTCCATCTAACTTCCAAAGTTGAACAAAACCATACAATACTGAAATAAATATCTGTTGACAGTGCCAGAAAGAAAAAACAAAAAAGAAAAAAAAAATTATATACTATGTATCCCATTGTTTTCACTTATTCAAAAATTTACTGTTTTAATACTGTCTTTGTATTTTCTAAATGCTTCTGATCCTACAAATGCATTAGTAATTGCTTAAATTAATCTACAGTGTGTAATCTCACCCTATTGCTGTTAGGGTACTGAAGTTAGACTTTGAATTCACAGAATCTCCTTATGAGAGAATGAAAACAAGAAAATCTACAACAAGTGAATGCCAACTGCTTATCTTCAACAATTTCTTCCAGAAATATCCATGAATAAAAAAGAATCAGGTTCCCTGCTTGAGATCCTACTCTGCTTCTCTGTCCCACAAAGGCATTTAGGAGTGTTAAAATACATTTACTGTAGGTATACAGTTAAGAAGCACAAGCTGAAGTGCATTACATCCTTCTCTCAGAGCTCTCATAGAGAAATAAAGTGGCCTTGATTCTCTACAGTTCAATTCTTTCAATTCTTCTTAGTTTAAGCTTGGCAATTTAAGGCTACTTTACTTCTGAAAGAAAGAATCCACACTGGGGTTTAATGTACTCGGGTCCTGACATAACCATGACTTTGAAATCTCTGGATGAAATACCTTACATAAGAGGTAATTAATTATTATGCTATTACTCACTTATTCAAGCCATTAAAATGTCTAAGGCAACAGGAACGTTCAAGAGAAATTTTAAAGGACAGCAGCTTTTTGCAATGTGTTACAATGTTCAATAGCATGGACTTTTGACCTATATGAAAGAGTAAGACTTCTGCCAAAAATTTTTGGCAGCCTGTTCAGACTCACTCATACAACAAGTACAGTGTGTTTTCACATCTATTCATTAAGTCCTACTGTGAGATCTCAGTGTGTGAGGGAGCAAGAACAGACATTTTGAAGCATTTTGCTCACTGTAGCCAATTGAATATCATTGTTAAAATAATCTGGATATGTTTTTTCCAGTAATACAACTCTCTTTGTCAGTGATTTCAAGTGAGAAAGCAGTTTAGTCTGTTAAGCATTTCAGCAGGTTTGAACAATAACAGTGACTCAGAAAACTTAGCAGGATCCAAAAGATGCTTTTTATCACCCTGTTGCACAACCGGTCACTCCACATTGAAGACCATTGGTTCTCTCAGACAAAAATCTGTAGTTTTAAAACTTGGCTGCAAAAACAACAAAGTATCAGAAAACAATTGTTCAAAAGGCATTTGTTTCTTTTTAAAAAATGCACATTATCTTTCTTTTGGAGGAAGGAGGGCTGATTCAGAGAGTTGGAGACTACTGGCACTTGCAAAAAGTCTTAATTAGCTCATACAGAATAGACAGACAGAAAGCCTGCCCTTGAAGCAGTTCCAAAAAAGTAGCTTTAAGTAAGAAAATATGTAACTGTTGTCTAAAAAAGAAAATAATTACAAAGATATTTGATAATGCAGACAGTGATCAAGAAAAGGTATACTTCAAATGAAGCTTAACACTATCAGAGGGATTGTGTTTGAAGGACCACAAAAAAAAAAACACAAATGCAATATTCCCATTCACTTCCTATTGGGTGTGTAGTAGCAAAAAAAACATTGGATGTATGAGTTTTTCTAAGTTTCACTATAACAATGATTGAAAGCTGTCATTCTCCACTGGCCCATTTAGATCAGCTCTTTTTAGATGTGCTAATTCCCTCTTAGTAGCTAATTTGCAGTTTCCACAGCAAACAAGAAATAACTTCATAATGTAAAGCTGCTTTCAGAAGTACTTAAACTAAAAGGTTAAACTATTGCTTTACAGAATTACGACACTTTACATTTTATGCAAGCTGAGGCAAAGAGGATGATTGAAACATTTACCTGATGTCCATCCATTTAGCTTTGATACAGAATGAGACTCGGTTCAGTATAAGCACAATAGTCTAATTCGCTGTGCCATTAAGCTTACTCTTCAAACTTTTTTTCTTTCAAGCACAAAGTATAACAAAAGCTTTGCACCAAGTTAGAGAAGTAGGCTGCAGTTGGATATCATTCATAGCTTAAACAAACAGAGGCACAAAATCACAGTATGCTCCATAGCTGCCATCAGCAAAAGCTTTCTTCTAAGTGTTCCTCAGCACCTGTGATCACATCAACATTTACGTACAGCATTGCCCTATCTCAGCCTGATGTGTGGTCCATGCTTTTGTGAGCTCATATTTTCACAAATCCATTACTTCTGCTTATCTTGATATAACTGCAATAAATAGGATGTAATTGGTATCTTTCATGTCTTAAATTTGTAAGCATTAGAAATAAAATGCTGATAAAGCAACAGGCTATAAAAATTAGAATATCAAATTTTCAGGAAAGAAAGTAGGTGAATATGAGACTTATTTGGAAAAAAAAAAAAAAAAAAAAAAAAAAAAAGTATAATAACACAATAGATTTGCTTCTTAAATGCTTACATCTTCCATGTCTACCAGCTGGAAAAATGGCTGGCTAGAGATCATTACAAACATCACAGTTATTACCAGACTTATCTCATTTAAGAATGCGGCAAATTTAAAGAAGCAAGGAGAACTCTTCTATTAGAAATATTAAATTGCTGAGCCTGATTGCTATTGTAAATGATTAAAAAAATATCTACATGTTCGAGCCTAGGTGCCATACAGTACATATACAAAGGCTACACACAATAAAGGCTACAATCACAATTCACAGACAAGAGCATCAGTAGCCTGTACTGGCACCAGCTGTGATTCAAGGCAGAGTTAAAATAGCTGTGATTCATCAATATGTGGCAAACTGGAGCTAAAACCAGAAGGATCTTCCCACTGAGGGCACAGAGGGAGGTCTTCTTCGTGACAGCAATTTCCTTGTAGGTGAAAGAGCATGTCTAGGAGACAACTGTGTGCCTGGTCAGCAGTAGCAACCCTCTACATGTACACTTCAGTTGATGAAATCAGATGAAATAAGCCTTTTGTAAAAATGAAATAGAGAACATTAACTCCAATAACCCTGGAGTGCTGAAAATGAAACACTTGTGGGGTGGTGCAACTGCTAGCAAGTGTAATCCCGCATGAGAAAGAGACCTAAGAAAATTTAGAAATATTGAACAGAGAGAAGAAATACCTTATGCATATTTATTTTATTTTATGAATAAAAAACTGCTCCAGCCAATACATATAAGTAGTGACTATTTTGTCTATTTTATGCAATGCAAATGTTCGAGTTTTCACTGAAATTACCCTTCTGTACATGTTATCACAAAACAACTAACAGAAAATGTCTCCTGTTTATCTGATATGCAGTATTATATCATCAATATCAATGAAGGGCAGATGTTTTTTAAAGTCAGCAGAGAATAACAGGGCTCTTTCTTATTTTGGAAGAGGGTAAATCAGGTTTATTTTATGGGCATAAATGAGATCAGAAGTAAACCAGCTGCACAAACTTCAGAGAGGCTTCTCATAACATAAACAGAGGTGTTTATTCATAAAAGAGTAAATGCTCTAATTTCTCATTGCTTTGCTCCATTTTCTAAGTAGTTTCACATATGTGCAGATGCCGATGTCAGAATAACCCATTAGATCACCTACTGTGACTTTCACTGTGCACCAGACCCTTAAATTTTACCCAGTTAGGTTATTTTTATTGAAATACCTTGTCTGTAACTCACATTTGACTAAAACATCACTTCTGTTGCACTAAAACATGTCTCCTAGGAATACATCCAGTTTTGATTTGAAGACATGAAAACTGAAAATCTATCAGTTTTCACAGTATTTTGTTCCATTAGTTAGTTACATTCTTCCTTCAAAATCATGACAATAATTTGAATTGTTTTGCTTCAGCTTTCTCCTGTGAGTTTTTTTTATCTGCTTCACTAAACACCTTTTTTTCTATTTCATTTTTCTACCCCCAGAAATATTTATACAACTCAGCAGAATCAGATTCAAATCTTATTTATCATAAAATAAGAAAAGTGAACTCTTTACATTTACATGTGCACTAGGGGAAAAAAAAAAATTAATATATTCTCTGTCTTAGTTTGGTTAACCCAAGTAAACTAACAAGTCCTAAAAGAGCAATAAAGACTAGGACATCTTGGTTTCAATTTCATTTAATTTCTGGTGTCCAACTTTTTTAAACT
This sequence comes from Lagopus leucura, assembly GCF_019238085.1. Taxonomy (NCBI): domain Eukaryota; kingdom Metazoa; phylum Chordata; class Aves; order Galliformes; family Phasianidae; genus Lagopus; species Lagopus leucura. Next base: position 42,094,376 of record NW_024962264.1, read on the forward strand.
TTTATAACTTAGGTTGAAATCTTAACTTTATTATCTTCTCTGTGGTTTTCATTTGAGTTAGCTGACTCAAATTTGCAAACCCAAGTTAAGAATAGTCCTTTATATTTGCTATTGCCAGTATGTGTTAAGAAGTCTGCCAGAGACATTCGCTGTTCTTGTTTCCAACCACTCTACTCTGAATTCTCTCTGACAGAGACAGAAGATGTCACTGTCCCTGGCATCCCCCAGGAGTGTCAACATACCACCAGCAGCAGTGTGGAACCATAAACTGAACTGGTTGAGAGAAGTGGTCCGTTCTCCCATTTCTGCCAAGAAGGCAGTGATGTCTGGAAGAAGGACAGAGCAGACAACTTGGATCAGTAAAGCTTAAAACAACAGCTGCTAAATTCACCACTCACAGATGTCTGGAATAGAACAGAATTGTTTGAGTTGGAAGGGACCTTTAAAGGTCATATAGTTCAACTCTTCTGCAATGAACAGGGACAACTACACCTAGATCAGATTGCTCAGAGCCCCATCTAACCTCTGTCTGAATGTCTCCATGGATGAGGCATCCACCAGCTGTGCCAGTGCTTCACTTCACTACTGCATCCGAAACTACTGGATCTCCAGCCAGACTGAACCATTAGCCACCTCTCTCTGGGTACAATCTCACAACCAGTTCCCCACCCATCAAAACCATACCCTTCCAATTTGGAGAGAAGGGTAAAATGGGGGACCATTTCAAAGGCCTTAATGAAATCCAGATAAATGACATAAACGGCTCTCCTTTTTTTCACTCAGTTATACCACAAAAAGTTACAAGATTGGTCAGGCAGGATCTGCCTTTAGTGAAGCCCTGCTGGCTGTCACCTCCCTGTCTTCCATGCACCTTGGCACAACCTCCAGGAGAATCTGACCCATGATCTTCTCCAGCACAGAGGTGCAGCTGACAGGTGGTAGTTTCCTGGGTCATCCTTTCTCCCCTTCTTAAAAATGAGCATGACATAGCCTTTTTTCCTGTTACCAGAGATTTCACCTGGCTGCCATGACTTTTCAAATATAGAGAGTGTCTTGGCAACTACATCAATTTCATCAAGACTCTGGGTTGCATTTCACTGGGACCCATATAGTTACAGATTTTCAGGTTCCTCAACTGCAAACCTGATCTTTGTTTACAGTGAGACACATTAATCCCTTATTTGCCACCTTCTAACTCATTTGCTAGAAGAGTACAAGATGAGCAGCTGACCGTGAATACTGAGGCAAAAAAGATGTTGAGTACCTCAGCCTTCTCCTTGTCCATTGTTACCATCCTGCCTGTATTGCACACCAGTGAGGGTAGGCCTTCTTGGACTTTCCTTTTCTAGTTGATGTAATATATGATGAATCTTATAATGTAATATAATGAATCTTTCCTTGTTCTTCTTTGTACCCCTTGCCAAGTCCAGTTCCAGTTGGTCTTTGGCCTTCCTGACTCCATCTCTACATCGCCTATAAGCATCCCTATACTATTCCCAGAGTACTTGTCCCTGCTTCTACCGCCTATGCATTTTCTTCTTGCTCTCCAATTTCACCAGCAGGTCCTGGCTGAGACATACCAGTCTCTTGCCTTCCTTTCCTAACCATCTGCAGCTGGGGATGGAGAGTTCTTGTGCATCATCTCCTGCAATTCATACTTTTTTCATGAGTGATAAAATGGATTAAAACAGTTCAAATACATGCAACTGCAGAAATCCAGTATTTAGAGAAGGCTCATGTTTTAGCTAGAAGCTTAAGCTGAAGGCAAAGATCAAAATTAATGACGACCTCAATTAAATTTCCATAGTATCTCTGGGGAAACCTCAAGCCATATGTTGAAATTCCATTAATGTCAATGTGTATTGTTTGCTATTCCCACAGAGGCTTAAGGAGTCATTTTTGCCTTGTATTTCCATGCTGAAGAACAAAATACAATAAAATGATAATGGGAGAAAGTGAAAAAAAAGAAAAGAGCAAAGAGGTCTCATTACACTCATTGATATACATTTTTCTTTTTCTGATATATGAAGGAAAACTATGTAAGAAAGAGAAAAAGACAAAGACAGAGCTTAGAACACTAATGATCGATGTTCTCACATATTGTACACCACCAGAGAAGATATTCAAAGTAAAAGGGAAAATATGCTGAAAATTCTAAGTCACATAATTAAGTCCTTAACTGACTTAACTATTGTGTGGGCTACACACAATAGGAAAGCTCATCTGACAATTAATTTTGTAAGTTTCAGCAGTTACCACAGGGACGGAGTTAGCCCATTTTATTAGGTGACTCAGTTTGCAGTAAGGGATGATGGTCCAATTACACCATGTGTAGAAGAGAAATGCCTTGCCACAGAATTCATGTGGCCCGAACTGAACCCTGCACATCTACAATGACTAAACAAATAAAAGAGCTAAATATATCACCGTTTAGACTGGACATCAGGAAAAAATTCTTGACTGTGACAGCAGTGAAATACTTGAATAAACTTCCCTAGTGAGGTGGTTGATGTTCCATGCCTGTCAATGTTCAGAAAGCGTTTGGACAATGCCCTCAATAACTCACTTTATCTTTTGGTTAGTTCCAGAGTGGTCAGGCAGTTAGATTCAACAATCCTTGTAGGCCCCCTCCAATTGAATTATTCTATTCTAATATTTATGATTACATAAGCATCCCGATTCCTAACAGTATCAGAATGTCCTTCCTATTATTAATTTTCTTTACATTTCAAAACCGAAAAGAACAGATTTATAATTGCTGTTGTTATTTTGTTTTGTTTTGTGTTTTTTTGCTTTGTTAAATAAAATATAAGTTCTCTTAGGACTACAAGGAAGATTTATTCAATTTGCCATTAAAAAGCTTCTTTCTTTTCCCATGACAGAAACACAATTTCTTTTTCAGCCATCCACATACATTTTTGTTGTGGCCTTCATTCATGGCCAGTTATTGATTTTCTTCCAAATCCTTATGATTACCTTCAATGACAAAGATTAGATAGCACCATTAACCCACAGCCAAGGGCACTGTATCACTTATTAGATTTCTTTTAATCGGACATCTTTGATCCCAAGCAGTACTTAACAACTGATATGCCACTGAGAGTGTAATGCATGTAAAGAAATGATCCAGAATGGGTAGCCCGCCCCAATAAATACTGTGCTCAAAACTAGCTTAACCTCAGTAATAAGGATTATGCAATCAAAAGGGGAAAAAGCCATTAAAGGAAAAAGGCTATAAGAGAACAACGCAGTGCACATGTTAAAGCACAAAGTTAAACAATTTGCAAAAGGAGAAAGTGTATATACAAAATGATCAAAATGTTTCAGTTTAGGTCATACCAAATGAAATTTAGGTTTCTACTCCCTTTAGAGCATCTGAATACTAAATTTGTTTTCCAGGAAGTGGAAGTAGTCCAGGTCTATTTTACAGCTTTGAAAATCTCTGTCATCAATTATAGGGCATATCCTATTATTATTCTTAGATGCAAGATGATTAATATTTGTCATTTAGTGGCATAAATTTTGCTCTTTAATTTTATTGTGATTAAAACAGGATTTGCAGTACATTTCCAAGTACATATTGCTTGATATTCTGGTACTTCTGGTGCACTTTCTTAAATTTCAACTGCATTTATTGTTTGGAAGGGAGAAACATTCTAGGTTTTAGAAAATGCCTTTTCTCCAGTGACTTTCCTGATATATTTGTAATCATTTCCTGTTCCCTCTCTTGAAAGACCAGAAAATAATCTTGACAGCCTCAAATACAACTCCTTTAAAGAGATACTCAGTGCCCTCACTACTTCCCAGTACTAGTTTTGCCACTCGAAACTGCCTCTTCTGAAGGCAAGACAGAAGCTGCAGCAGGAAAAAACAAAATATGCTAAGCTCCGCAAACATCTCTCTAAGAAGCTAGTCTCAATCTCCTTTAACAGTCATTTAGTTAAGAGATAGCTAAGTGATTATGAAGTTATACTAGCACTATACTGTTCTTCTGTATAATACTGAGAATTGCTTTCTGAACAACCAAGCTTCCTTCATTTCCAACAAGAAGCTGAATTAATTTTTAATTATAGGCAGAAATTAAAAACTCCTGATTAAGTTTAGAAAAAGAGAAAGTAACATCTGTAGATATATTTTTTTAAAACTTACAATGGTTATGTTATCATAGATAACTGCAAAAATGGAATCAGCATCAGGCTCTCAAATTAGTTGAGTTTAACAAAGTCCTTATGTTGTCAATGCAATATGTGATTATCATGATGTCCTTATAAAACATCATGATGTGCAAAAAACATAGATAGCCTGGCTCTTAGTTATATAATTGATATATCAACAAGTGGGAATAAATATTTTTTAAAAGGTAAGCACAGCACACAAGTTTCAGTATCTATTGCTTTTATCAAGCTATTCATCTCAAGAATGTGTAAATGGGCCTGTTTGTTAACAGACTATGATAATCAAAGAAAAGGGAAATGGAGCCATGCTGCAGTAAGAGAAAAATACCATGCATGCTGAAATAAAAATGATTCTTGTTTTTTCACAGAATGCATTAAAATACAGGTTGGAATGAAGGGCTCCAAAACCAAAGTTCTAAATGCAAGCAAAAAGTAAAGAGAACTGCATAACTTGATATCATCAGGCAAAGCAAACATTCCTCTTAACGATCTTTCAGTTACAAATAGACACAGTTTCCAAAGGAGAATGAAATATAGTCTTCTACATTCTGCATTATAAAAAGGAGTAAAAATCTCCCAGAAACCTTTCAATTACAGCAAAGGTTAGTTTCATCTGCACAGAGATTCTGTAGTTTCTTTGGGGTGCAAAGACTCACAGGGTTGTGACTAACGGGCCATACTCTTAACAGGAACTCAGTGATAAATGGAATACCACAGGAGTTTATCTCAGGACCTGTCATGTTTAGCGTCTTTTTCAGTGATGTGGAGGAAGTGAAGGAATACACTCTCATCAGGTTTACAGACTACAATAAATTGAGGGGCAGCCAATGTGAATGCAGTTGCAAGACCAGGGCTTGTTCTGCAGAAGAGACAGTTTTTGGAGAGACCTAACAAGCTCTCCAGTATTAACAGGAAGTTTATTAAGATGACAGAGCTAGGGTTCTCACAATGGTGTAGCATGGGAAGATGAGAGAATACAACTATAAACCCGAACAATAAATTCAGACTGGACATAAAAAGAACTTTTTTCAGTATGACAGTCAGCCAATGAAGCAGGTTGCCACAATGAGTTGTGCAATTTCCATCACTAGAGGTCTTCAAGACCTGACTGCATAAAGTCCTAAGAAATCTAGTCTGATCTCTCATCTGGAACTGTTTTGATAGAGCCTGAGATCTTATCCAATCTGAAGAATGAGCCTACCATTTTTTACAAATCATGTGTTGTCTTACATCCTCCTCCTGGAACTTTCCATAAAGATAGATAAGAGTTAAATATTTGGCTATTCTTCTTGAATAAACTTGGTCCAAATTCTGTTACCTTCCAGCTCCTTGGGCTCTTTGCTGAGAACAGTCTTGGCTCCATACAACTTTGCTTTTTCAGAAACTAAATATCAGTGCGTTATCAAAATTGTTTTCCTCCTAGAACCAAAAACATAGCATCATACCAGACACTCTGAAGAAAATAATTCTATCCCAGCTGAAACTAAGACAGTCAGTAAGACTAGGTACTGTGACCTTGCTCATAAGCACACGCTTCTCTTCTCCATCATTTCAGAGCGACTGCATCCAAACTGTTTACAGGGAACAACCTATTGATTCACATTATGTTCACACATTTGCAGTCTTTTCGAGGGAGGTGATCCTGCCCCTCTACTCTGTGCTGTGAGGCCTCATCTGGAGTTCTGTGTCCAAATGTGGAGTCTGCAGTACAGGAGAGGCATAGACCTCTTGGAGCCTGTCCAGGAAGGGCCATAAAAATGATCAAAGGAATGGAATGGAACACTTTTCCTATGAGGACAGGCTGAAAGAGCTGAGGCTGTTCAGCCTGGAGAAATCTCTGAGGTAACCTGATAGCAGCCTTTCAATATCAAAAAGGGAGCTACAGAAAAGAAGGGGATAGACTCTTTAGCAGGGTCTGTGGTGATAGAACAAGGGGAAATAGTTTCAAGCTTACAGAAGGTAGATTTAGGTTAGACATAAGGAAAAGCCTGTTATAGTGAGAGTGGTGAGGCACTGGAACAGGTTGTCCAGAGATGTGGTGAATGTCCCTTTGCTGAAGACTTTTAAGGCTGGACCAGGCCCTAGGCAACCTGATCAAGCTGTAAGTGTCCCTGTTCATTGCAGGGGAGTTGGACTAGATGACCTTTAATGGTCCCTTCCAATTCTAAGAATTCTGTGATTCTGTGATCATCTAGTAGAATGTTTACTGGAACGCTAACATGGAAAACCATGACACAAACTGTGTTAAAAAGTAGCAGAGCCTTAGGCTCAAGCTGGTGCCATGGTCCTCTTGTATTTACTCATACTGATCTCTTCAATGTAATCATTCATTCACATATTTCTCCACATAGACTACAATGCCAAGCAATGAAGATGAATAATTGAAATTCTTGTAAAAAGTAATTAAAAAAAAAAAAAAAAGGTGAAATTCTAGGGATGATTCTATGTTTTACTGGAGATACATGCATTGATGCATGTCAGCATTGAGTCATGTCAGCTGAGAGCTTGAAATTCTGAGACAGACTCTTACCTACACTAAAATGGGAAATAATAGGAATGCAGTGCAGGGTAATCCAGGCAAGAATATAATTGGGAAAACAGAAAATTAGAGAAAGAATGCCCTATGCAGCATGACAAACAATACTTACAGATATTTCAGTTCTGTAAGATGCTGGACACTGCCTCTGCAAGCTGAGACTTAAATGTCCAGACACAGGAGTCAAGGGATCTTAAAGTATTAAACCAGCAAATTCTGAAATTTTATCTCAGAAGTTATTCCATTATCATTGCCTTTATTTTCTTTGCTAACAGACTGTGAATTTCCCTCCAATAAACACTTGAGTAAGTGTTCTCCAGTGAATGAATAAATACTGACTGAGCTGTCAGACCATAAAAGCTGTCCTAAAGGTATGAATACAAAGCTGGTTTTGACATAAATAATAATCAGGTTAAGCACTGAAGCATTTAAAGAATCAAAACAATATAATAACAGACTATCAAAATAGTCACAGCCTTCCAAAACTGCTTCATAGATCGGAATACAGAAGGCAGAAGAATGAATACATATAAGTGGTTTTAATCACTGTTCAGCAGTGCTTTAATCCACACAGAAGCTGGGCATGTATAAGGGAATTAGCTTTGGTGATGAACATTTACAATGACCAGGAACATATTTCTGCATGAGGAGGGATCAGTACAGGTGAAACCAAATAATTTAAGTGAGGATAATAACAGCACAGAAGCCAAAAGTAGGCTACATGGTGTGGGGAGAAGGGAATGCCCAAATTAAGGAATATGATCCTTACTAAAAGATTAGTGAGAAAATTTCCAGCTCTTATATTGTCCTTTGATGCCTTTAGGATAGGCATGTTTCACAGACATTTGGGCAGACAGGCTTTAAAACCAAAGAAAATTGAGGAGAAAGGCACACTGACTGCACCAACTTGATAAGCAAAATACATGTGAAGAATTGTATTTTAATAGACTTTAGTTTGTAAGTCCAAACTAATAGTATCTCTAAAAATGCACATTAAATGACTATTAGAAAAGAGTGGGAAATGTCATGCTTTCAATTCCTAAATAACGCACAAAACAGGGAAATTCAGTTTTACGTTTCTTGAATTTTGATGACTCTTTTCACTTTTGCATTGCCTCCTGAATTTCCATAAGTTGGAAACGCTGGACCAAACTGACTGGACAGAGCTCTCTTCAAATATATTAGATGGACTGAAGGTTGAAAGTGTCTGCTGAAATTCGGTCACATCACCCTCATCTGATACCTTTGATAGATAAGTTGGTAAGACATTAAGTTGACTTTTGTTGATAAATTAATTCATATGCTATCAGAAATGCTTATTACTCTGGACTGAGCAAGCACTTGACTTTCTCCCTAATTAATAATCAATTATTGTTATAATTCTGCATTAATTAGTGATTACTGATTATTAATTTAAAATTAGTTAATATCAGAAATAATATTTGGCACTATTATCAATACTGTATTATTAATTAGAAGTTAACATTATAAACTTAACATGAAAACAGAGGGATTAATACAATTGCTATGGAAGATAGGACAGAAAATACTGAAACTGGATTAACAAGGATATACAGAGCTAAAAGTTGACCAATAGACTTATGACAATGTTGCCTTTATTTTCATACTGTCACAAATGAACTTGTCATGGAAAGGAAATGGTGAAAGATGTGCCAGTGAAGTTTGGTGACATGTAATGAAATTTTTGCATGTGCAAAAAGATACCACAATGGCGTAAAGGAAGAACTGAATTATCTTGAGCACTGTAACAGAAAAATTTGAGGTAAAATACAATAGGAAAAGATGAGAGGTTATAAACTTCAGGAGTAAAAAGAATTATTATTCACTAGAAGCTGATTCATCCTATACTGGAAATTACACAAGGAAAAATATATGAATTTATTAAGTAATCACTGGAGAGCTGTGAGACAGTGAAGTTATGCACGAATGATGAAAGGCAATTGTGGAACAGGTAAGAAGGGCATTTCCAAGAGAGAACTAAAGAAAAAAAAGTGTTACTACTGTGGCTGGATCAATAACACTCTACCATCAATCATCAGACCATTAATCAGGCTCAGAGAAGGGGCCCCAGAAAGATCTGGGAAGATGGAGGCTTTTTACCTCTTGAGGATTGAGGTGACAGCATGAATTCCTAATGTGAACTAGGAATAAATGGAATGAACTTATTCCTAAATGAACTAGGAATAAAGAACACCTCTTCCACTCAAATGTCATTAGATTACACGATTCCTGAAGTGGCAGAGGATTGGATTAAATGATTTGGAGATATACACCGTTCCTGTATTCAGAACCACATAGATGATGGCATTATCTGTTCTTATAGTCCAAGTATATAAAATGTAACAAAGTTACTGCATGGAGCTTCAGTAATTATTCCAAAGGTGTCCAGCATATGGTCTTGTGCTGTGGAACAGCAAAGAAAGAAACTATGGCTCATCTATTGAGATTGGATGGAAATGGGGAGCTGTTCTGGTAAGGAAAAAGGAAAAAGTATCAGAATAGTGTTTCTGTATATCTGTACACGGAATTGCATTTTAGTGATTTTCTCTAGGTTGTCAAATGTGTCTCCAGAAAAGACCATCTATAGTGCTATTCTTACACACAAGGATTAAAACTTACACTGATTCATTTGACCAAAAAAAAAAAGCGAAATCTAAACCAGGAGTTCACTAGTAAGTACTGAATATTCTAATTACTTGAACTCCTCTAGTTTAGCTGGTGGTAAAACAGGGTCTGATAGAATCAGGACGCCAGGGACCATTTTTTAGTTTTCTTGACAATAATTATGGGGGCAGATATACTGAAAAAACTCATTTCCCTCTTCTTTTGACTTGATCTTAAATGTATCAGGCCTACAGTGGTAATGGACCCTTTGGAACAGTCAGCTTTGCAAATTTGTCAAAGATGATGCATTTCAGAATTATTTGAGGGAATACAGAGTTTATCACAGATTAAAAAAAAAAAATAAAAAAACTTGTTGTTTTGATTATAAAATGTATAAAATGTCTGGATCTGTAACCTGCTTAAAGTTTTCTATGTTCTGAAACTCCAGTTTGAACCTCTTAATAATTCTAGTTCAAGAACTAATTAATTAATTGCCAGACTTTACACAGGACAAGCTTTTTCTAAGTGAGCAACCTGACCCATCTTCATTGATTTGCTTTCTTAAATAAAGGTCTCTATCTCACCTGAAGCTTTAATTTCAGGGTAAAATCTCTAGCACTATTGGAATATTCAACCACTGGTTTAGACCACAGTTTTGACTCTCCACACTGATGCAGAAGAGTCAGAATTCATATTCTGAGCAAGATCAGATCATGTTGATATATTTAAAGTAGCCTTATATTTATATTTAAAGTATATTTAAAGTAGCCTTATATTTAAAGTAGCCTTGCTTAAACACACTGTTGTACAAATTCTTCCATATCCAGAGAATGAGTCAATTTATGTAAATGAAATGAGCTGTATAATAAAGCATGTCAGAATACAGAAAGGAAACAATAGATAGGAAATTATTTCCTTGTGTAAAAAAAGATATCAGATCTTGCATGGAATGTATTTTGAGGTGTTAAAATTACTTCTGGGAAGCATTGCCGTATGCTTGTTCAGCTCTACGTTTCTAAACTTCTACTTTTCTGTGATTAGAGTCTAAGCCAGGTTTGTTTTCTTGCCAGATTACTTTGCCAAAGCTCTCTAAGCAGAAGAAATGCAGGAAGTATACTGTGTTTCCCAATTATACAAGAAACACGTGGAGCTTTCTACTGCCCTTTTAAATCATAGCAAAACTGTAACATGAAGCCATAATTTGATCTTCAATATTTTACAGTTATTAATAAGCACACAAATTTTTGTAAGTAATATGCACTTGGCTGCTGAAGTAACTTATTTTTAGAAATGCTGAAGGTAGATATTAAATGTCATATTTTGCCAGCTCTTGGATTTATTCCTTTGCATACCTTATTGAGTATGGAAATAGTTTTAAATTTTGTATATCAAATTACACTTTTTCCTTTAATAAAGAAATACTGATATATTGCACATAAATGTGAAAAGAGGTGCCACACAAAAGCAGTCTGCATTAAACTTTATCACAGTTAATTGGTATCAGTTTGCTATGTTGTAAAGTGATGGAAAAATGAATTTGAAGTGATTTTAGTTCACTTATGAAATTCCATCTTGGGGTGGGCAAATAAGTGCCTACAAAATCATGTTTACTGAGCAAGTGGAAATATGTTAGAAATTACCTCTGTGTAAGGCATATGAGCTGCATAATGAAATGCTTTCAATGCCACTAAACATTTGTTTTTAATAGAGGAGTTGGACATGAGATTGTCCACCTAAAATAGTTCTTGGACAGGTGATTTCCTGCCAGTAAATATGTTTTCTAAATTTTTGTTGAACTGCTTTCCAGTGCCTGCAAACTAGTCATTCTGACAATGCTGTCAATTCGGACATTCCCATTTCTAACATTTAGCCTAATGCTTTTTTTTTTCTTTTTTTTTTTTCTTTTTTTTTTTTTTGAAGAAAAGTATGTTGTTTCTGGATGTACTGAGTAGTGGATGCTTAGAGGAAAGATATAAGGAGCAGAACAAGTGTAGATCAATTCTTCCCTGCTATAACAATGTCTGGCAAACAAGACAGAGATGGCAGCCACACCATTCTTTTGAATAATCTCTGATAGACATAATCACAAACTTGTTGCATCCTTTCTAGAAAGCATACAAATATTAATCTTCTACAAAGTTCTGTGGCAATAATGTCTGCTATCAGGTATAGGTGTTAGATCTTGAAAACACACCTGTTTTTTTTTTGTTTGTTCTTGAGAGGTCTGTAGCTTGACTTACACTGAAGTGTGTTGTTCCCTGTGCTATTCACGTTCTTATAGATTTTCTTCATACTCATTCTTCATTTACTTCCCAATATAAGGACATTAATCAGAATTGAAAGGGAAAATGAGAAGACTCAGAGTATGTACTAGGAATTTTGCATGTTTGAAAAAAAAATTAACTAGACTTTTGTGGTCAGCAGGACGATGACAACAACAGAAGAAGAACATCAAACAAATAAAGCCAACAATATAAACATTAAAATAATAAAAAAACAACAAATACTGAGCCTAAAATTGTTATGTGTTGTGTCTTTTGAAAAAAGAATGCCTTCTCCAGCATGATACGTGACAATTACGCCATAATTGTATTACCATAGGTTTTTTTAATAATTTTAATCTCCTAGAAATGGCTTGGGAGAATAGTAAATGTACAATTGAAAAACTGTCTCTCTTCATCTGAAACAGATAGTTTATCAGGTTGCTTGTTTAGAGCAGAAGAACTTAAAATCTCCAGTAGTTACTAACTTACTAGATTTCAGTTGAGAAAAATCCTAGGTCAGATCCAAATGTCCTATAATTGTCTCCAATAGGTCATCAGCTGAATAAGACCAAACTAAAAAGCTCATTTCTCAGTTCTGCCGGGACTTACAGCAAAAACAGTCAGCCTTGTCAAGATCTGAACTAACTAACCTAAGAGGCTGAAAAATGAGGCACAGAGAAAAGGATTATTCAGATAATTACAACATTTTAAAGTACTTTGTATATTACCTAAATTAACTGAAGTTTTACAAAACTAAGATAAAGGACATAAAAAAATCTTCAGTCATATGACTTCAAAATTTGCCATTCATATTCAAAGCACAGCTTTTTCTACCAGCATTCAGTAATGCCTTTCCCTCTTCAACCAATAGATCTGGAGGAGAGAAAGGAATTCTTTTTCTTTTTCCTTCCCTTCAAAGGATGACCAAAGACTCTTGCTTATTAGACCAAAACAAATTGTTTACAGATCTACATAACGAATTGTGAGTTACTCCCAGACAGTTACTCCCATTTTGTGTTGCTGCAGCAAATTTTAACAAAAATGCTTCTAACAAGAATCACCTAGTAATATTTTATGCTTGCACTCAACTCATACCATTCAAATCTTATTTTTAATAATTTTTGAGTCAAAAATGGCAAAAACATAGGTAATTCTTTCATAACGGATCTATAATATAGTTTCTATCTGGAAATGCTCAGTACCCAGCCATTCCCACTGGAGCTGATCTTTTGAGAAGATATTTGAAAATCAAGTACATAAACATGGATTCAGGACCATGGCTTCAATCCCCAGTGGGAAGTTATCTTTGCAGTCAGAAAACTGAAAACACTATTTATTTATTTTGTTTTGTTTTTCCACAGCTATTCTTAGATTCTGTCTGAAACTTGCAGCTAAGGACTTCAGGATTCATTTTGCAGTCAATATATTCACAGCTGGGAGCCATTCATTCAGACTACAGTTAACATTCAGTCGATGCTAAAAGTGGATTAAAGCAAAATTTTGGCTCCAGATATAGTCTCAGTGTTTTACAGAAACACCTCAGACTGGATTTATGCAGGCAGACAGTCCTGGCAGCACATCTACATCATGAAATGAAGTGCAACACAGTGTTCCCTAAACTAGCAGAGATCCAAGCCACAAGTTCATGAAGAACAGGAAAAGGCTGAACAGAAGTAGCTCCAGACACACAGTTTTTTGCGTTACTATGTTTGAATGCTGTCAGGAGCAGCGTCCACACCCGAATACTCAGCACTATTCCATCTAGAATTATCACAAGCCAGTTTTTAACTCACAACTGCAAATATGTTTGAAATCAAGCAGAAAACTACAGTTCAGTTTTCTCCTGCCAGTGTTTCCCCTCCCCCCACCCAGAGTGGTTTACAAACCACTCTGTTTTTACTCTCTGGTGTTTCAAAAACATCAGTGAAAGTAATGTGGAAGAGTGTTGCTAATTCTGAAGTGGAAAGATACCACCTGCACAAACCACAGCCAAAAGTATAGAGAATTGAATAACAAATTGGTAAAAGAGGTAAAAGAGTTACTGGTGGCAAGGAAGGAGGAAAGTCTGGGTCTTTGGGATATGCATTTGTAAAAACACAGACATGCTTTTGAAGTTTAATTCCAAGAGAGTGAAGTATTGTCTGAGGATTCCCAAGTGTAAGAAGGTGCCCAGCTCAGAAACATCAGAGAATCAGATAAATTACATATCTGGGCTGACCTGTTTTTGCAAATCCCTCGTTCTATTACTAGTTCCTATCAGAGTTGCTCTGTGTATCTAGCTCTCCCTGTACACAGTACAAGGAATCTTCATTTTTAACTGACAGCCATAGATTTGGAGGCTTAAGGGATGTTTAAGGGCATGTCTGCACCACAGGTTGAAGGTGATCTTCATCCCCAAAGCTGGCTCCACAGGGAGGCATATCTCAGTGGCATAGAAGCACAGTGCTAGAACCCAGGAAAAGAAGACACGATAGTTCTGAACTAATCTCATTCAAACGAATAAGCCTTTCCTTTCAGTATGTATCACAAGCTTGATGCAGCATCAAGCTGATATAGCTGAACAATATTGCTTGTCACTGGTCACGCTTATACAATGTATTTCAGCACTTCACTCCACTGCAGGTTGCCCAACCCAATTGGTCATGTTTTGCATGCAGAGATATTTGACTTGCCCTTTCACCTTCCCAGCAGTCCTGTGAAAGATGGCAAACTACTCAGAGGCAGCTGAAAAGTGGGGTTGGCAAGAGAAACTAGGAGGCGGGGAACACAAAGAAACAGGAATATTTTATGTAGGTTTATTATTTTTTTTTTGTTATTGTTGTTTGTTTTTTTTTTTTTTTAACTGAATCATATGTTCACTGGAAGCTTTTGCATTGACCAGAGGGGACCTCTAAATAGATTGTGCTTCAACAGCCTTGATGTCAAGCTCTCAGCATTTCTCAACATTCAAATCTGGAATTAATTTCTATACACAAGTATCTAAATGATAAGAATGATAAGGCAACGCCTCCACCATCTCGTGACAATTTTAACTAAATGAAGACTGGCATAATTATAATATAAAACCATAAACAGTGACAAATTACATATAAATGGCACAACTAAAGGTTGACTGAAATGTCAAAGATCAGGAGTGATAACATGTAATTAGCCATGATTGAATCACTTGAGGCTAACTGTTGGTGCACAGAATCTCAGAAGAATGGGTTGTAATTTTGCAGTTTACTGGTATTTATCTCCTGGAGTAGTTCCTTGAATTTCAGCTTCAACACAGCGGTTTTACCAGCCAGTAGTTACTCTTCCTACAGTAACACTGTTCATTTCACTACATTTCATCCAAAACCACAAAATCTTTTCTGGAACTCTTGAAATTTATCTAAGACCTAATTATTTCTAAATGACAGTTAATTATGGGAAAGAAATAGTTATGTATAAGTATTCTGCAGTTGTAATGTTCTGGCCACTTCCCTTGGTAATGTTTAATCATAGTGGTGTTCTTCAGTAGATAGTGGTTTTCTTTAGTAAGAAGATACTGCCATGTGTTGGAACATCAACTAGGCAAATAAAAAAAATTACTGGAAGTGAAATGGGAAGGCTCTATAGGATTATTATTATTTCTGGTTTAATATACATAGGCTTAACGTTATTGATATCTTAATTTCCCATGTATAATTTCAGTAACTGAGAAGACTTGAAAAACATTTGCAGTCAACAAAAAGGAAGAACGCATTTGAAAGGGGAAATAGAAATAATAACTAAGGCAATTATTTTACTTAGCAACTCCTTATTTGGAATGCTGTAATGTTTGAATTCCCAATGTAAATGCCAGTCTGTAAAAATGGGGTTGCTTAGGCACCACAAATGACATTCATAAAAATAGGAGCAAAACAAAATTACTTCATATTGTTAGCTCCAAGTTGTATTAATAATTAAGAAAAAAAATGAATATAAAGAAGAATGAAAGTTCTAAAAAAGAAGTAAAAATGTATGCATACAGTAGAAGTCAATTGAGAATTTTGTACAATCCATTAATACCTTCCTAGAAGCATAAAGGATATTTTCCTAAAGAAATGATTTTTCTATTTCAAACACTGAATAATGTTTTTTTTTCAAAGCCTTTCATGCATGATGATAGACAGGATATTTATCTTACAGTATTATTCTCCTTTCTCTCTCCTATTTCTCTCTCCTTTTCCCTACATGGTCAGATTTTATAACAGTAGTCAAAACAAAATTACATTATACGTATTAACAGTCCTTTTCATGCTCAAATAGCTCAACTAGCTATATTTGCTGTCTGGAATACAACAAACTTTTACATGTCCATGAAGTTAAAAGCTGTCACCACTGAAGATCATGGAAGGAAGTGGCCAATTCATCTAATAAGACCAGATAAATAATGTTATTTTGTTTGGTTTTTTTGTTTGTTTGTTTGTTTGTTTGTACTCCTATGAACCTTGAAATACTATTTTATTATTCATTAAGACAGAAAATCCCACTTAGTAATTGCACTCATTGTATTATAGCCATACAGAATATGGTTTATATTCTAAAAACAATCTTAGCAATCCAAAAGAATAAAATAGACTCTCACTAACAAAGCATTACCTTAGATTCTGCAGAACACAGTCACAGTCCAGAGGAGAAATCCACATTCCCCTCAGCAAGGAATACTGGTTTCCAACACTGATCACCTGATGGTAACAGTTAGACCCATCTAATTTCCTCACCTTAGAAAGAGACTTCCATCTCTGAAGTTTAATACTGAATAAGTATTTATTCAGAGAACTTCCTTTCTAGAACATGTTCTTTTCATATATTTGATTTTCAGACATTTTTCTTGCTCTTTTTCATATTCAGAGAAACTGTACAGAAGAAATGCTTCAAATCAATTAAGAATAGTAATAGAAATAAAATTTTTCCTTCCAATAGAAGAAATATAATTTGAATTTCATTCTCCTGTTTAAATTACATATATGGCTCAAATTCAAAGTGTGGATCTACAGTATATTAAAGGTATGCAGGAATAACCATATTTCTGGTATGTTTCCTGGCACACCCACCCTCCAGCTCATACAGATGCTTTTTCACTGCTAAAAAGTAGTCTGCACATGAGTGCTTCTCATGGTCTGATCTGGCTTTTCAAAACAGACCTGAGGTCTCACATACTGCAAGAAAAAAGAATTTTATCTCAAGAAGTTCCTCTGGAAGTCCAGATAGGTGTGCTTGCTTGACCTCAAAGCAATGTTTCAAAAAACTGTGGTAGACAGAACAGCTCTCTAATGATAAGAGTCCTAGTTACTCTCAGAAAGCATTTCCTCAAGCAGTTTTCACCCTTTTCATTTTCTTATTCTTCACACACTTTTTGCCAGCTTACCATTCAGTTCTGATATCTCCCCCCTTAAATCAAAAGATCCTTAACATCAGGCCACCACATGAAGTGTTCAAGTAGGTAGACATTTCCTCATCAACAAAGATATCCTTGTAGTTCTCAGAGCTGGTCTGTGTCCATAGCTAGTCAGACCTTCTAAATTATTTTGTTCACAGTTACATCCATAATTTAACAAGTAATCCTATTTAATAGTAAAGTTACATGTTTAAGAGATTGTACTTTCTAGGCCCAAAGCCCATCAATAAAGAGCAATGGTATGTTTCCTCTTGGCACAATACTTTGTCATTTATACATGCTATTTTTAAAAGCATATATGTAAAAATACTTACAGATCCATACTCAAGGTTATTGGATGGCAATTGGAATGTAATTTGTTGCTGTCTGAAATTTCCAGAGTCCTTGAAGCATGTAGCCATTAACTGGACCTTGAGGTTGGATGTTGCCGTTGTTCCTGTTGCTCCCTCTACAACACACTGTCCATTCTTATGTTTTATCTGCTTCCAACTGCTAGGCGTCTACCATGCCTATTAAAAAAAAAAAAAAAAAAAAAAAAGAAATTCAATCCTTTTCTTCAGAATGCAGGACATTTCAGAAAATGAATTGTAGCAGTGCAGATTATTAGATGTGCAGGTAATGATGTATTCCGTCCATCAAACTCTTCATAGATAATAAAAATTACACGCTTGTTGCAAACACACTAATTATGAGCAGTTAAGGACAAAAAAAAACCACAACTGAATCCCTGCCTGAGGTGCAGATTAACTTGTATTGAATACTGCATTCTGTAAATAAGATAAAATTATTTTAATTTTCTTTGTATAAAATTAGAAATACATTTGAAAACTATTAAATTTGAAATACATCCAGTGCAACTGATGAATTAAATTGATAGAGGAGTTTCCCCACCATGTACTCCTGACTAAAAGGAAGGAAATTATTTACTAGGCTCATATTACATGAGTTCAGTGTTTCATATAACAAGAGTATCTGTAGATGACAGACAAAACCATGCCAACTGCTGCAGAAACATATGTAAATACAGTTTCTTTTCAAGACCTCAATAAAAAGTGATTTTGTGCATATTATTTCCTTTACTGTTAATAACAAGGGTACATCCAGGGGAAAAAAGAATGCCACAGCTAGAACAAGATAGGCCTCTGTGAAGCTGAAATTTCTAAGCCCTTATAAATGAAGGCAATGGTCAATGGTTGTGAATCACCTCCTGTTTGGCCCCAGCACTGCAGAGAAGTTCTATTGCAGATTCCTACTCTCAGCCAGCTGTCTGCAAAATCCTGAGTTTTCAGACTTCCATCCCATTGTGCTAGACTTATTCAGATGCCAAAAGATGTGTGTTTCTCATTGCTTTGTCCTAGATTTGGGCTGTGGCAAGGCACTGACAAAAAAATTGGTTATAATCTTCAGAAGAATTTCTTTCAAGCTGTAAAAACGTTTAGACACTAGATCTAGGAACTCCCCGACCTTTTAAAATGAAAAGGCTCTGCTGTATGCCTTAGAAACACATAGCTTAATTAGGAGAAAAAATGTCATAGATCTTTAGTTCAAGGGAATGTCCCATGTCACTGTGCCTATTAGTAGCTGTATCTACAAGAACTAGAAAATAAAAGCAGAAGCACCATTAGAAAATGAAATAAAACCTTAATTGTCATCCACTCAGTGCTCAGAATTTGTATCTCACAAGAAAAAGGCATACAGATTCATCAAGGAATGCTTATGGAGTTTTATTTGTATTAAGGCAGTAGCCTTGGGCCCCCAGTCATGCCTTAGGACTATGGCTTCATCCCTGTAGAAGAACAGACTAAAAGTCAGCCCCTGTCCAAGTAGTTCGCCACGTTCTCAAACTCTGTTATTTCTGTACGATTCCTCTCCATGACACATTGTGGTTCTCCATGATTCTTCTGGCAAAAATATGTTTTACAGGTAATTAAAAGCTTAGCATCCAAAATCCAAGTAAAATCCCGAGAGCTCCAGAAAGGCCAGGAGGGCAGTGCCAGGACAGGTAACAACACCAGCATCTCAGCTCCCCACCTCATCTTCTTTGAGCTGTGCTGCTGCTGACATAGCAACATAGGAGCACCTCCAATTTATGTCAATAAATTTGGGGGCTGCAACAGATCTGACAAGAGAGAGGAGGGAAAACAGGTCAGAATCGTACTGGGTCACCTTCTCAACCCAGCATCACGCAGTAGCTGCAAAGCTGGATGGTGGCAGGAGACAGTCTTGCTGCCACAAAGACACCTTACTTCAAGGAAATTCTCTGTCTTAAGCGTCATAAGAGTCTGAAAAATAGGGTTGTCATTCACAGTGCATCTGTACTACTGAATGAATGACTGTATCTGTCTGTGAAACTACAGATCTTTCTTTCCCACAAAATAGAGGCCTAGTGGGTCAGCATGTAGCCTTAGCAGCTTGTGTTCAGAAGAAATCAGGCACTGAGCTAAGACAGTTCCTTTATCTGCATCTGGCTGGTAGCAAATCCAGGCAATTTCAGATGCATTAACCTTGAGTCACAAGGATTTTGTCTCAGAGTTTGAGTACCCTCACTCCCCATTCTGCAGTTATCAGTGCAAAGACAGCTTGGAACCATCTGCACTACCAGAGCCAACTCACTCTCTGCTTAATGAACTTTCTTCAAAAAAGAAAAAGATGAATTGTGGTAAACCAGGTCTAGCTACAGCAAGATGAAGCTGGGTGTTGTCTTCATTCTTTCTGTTTTCAGCAGAGCTGCTACTAGCAACAAGACTCTACTGGAGCAGTCAGCAAAGAGAATAACATTCATCCTTGTGCTCACCCACTCAGTTTAAATTGAAAGAAACGTCTGTTGCTCCTTTCTTAGCTTTGTCCATTTATGCAAGCTTACTATTTCATTTTTCCGGTTTCTACTACTTCCTTCTCTCCATTAAAAAAAAAAAAAAAAAAAAAAATCTTTGCTGGCAATGCTGTAAAGCAAATCAGTCATTTTGATCAGAAAGACTTCATTTACAATTTTACACCTCCTCAGACAATACAGAAACAAAACTCATAAGGATATATATACTGTCGCTTAAACTTATTGGATAAGGAACTGGCAGTTGTGCAATACAGTCAATTTCCAAATACAAATTAAAATTTGTTGTCTCTAAGTCCTCCAGGGGAGAACACAATCACAGTTTTCTAAAATGACTTTCCTCTCTCATGCTTTGAACTCCCCCGTTGCACTGATTTCTTTCTTTGAAAAGCGCAAGCATAAAGAGAAGCTTCAATGTCATAGAAGGGACAATGCCATGATTATGTGGAAGTATTTTCAAAACAAAGAAGGAAAAAAATTGTTTTAAAAAAAACAAAAACAGCTTATTTTTCTCTATTACTTACTTCAGTTGGTTTAACAGTACGTACAAAATCTGCAGCCAGAACTTACTTTTGTTACATACGAATACAAGAAAGATGCTACAGAAGTAGCCACATTGCCAACACCATAAAAGACAATATTCAAATATATGTCAAGAAAGTTGGTTTGGAAAAATGATATCTGCCATGTAATTGTTTGTTGGTACATAAGTGAAGGTCCAAGCATATCAAGGCAGAAGAACTTCACAGGCCAGGGATTTATAACAAAGTATGGAGGTCACTCTGAAAATAATACCTCCTATTTATTTTCATAGAAACTACAACAGATACAAAGAACATAATAACACTATTCGATAAAGCAAATTCTCAGCTACAAAACACTGTTTTTCAACACAATCACCACCATTAGCTACATAATTTCACCAGAGATGAATAAGAGCCTCCATGCCATGCTCATAAAAATATGCACCAGTGGAAGTTACCCACTACTTCACAGCTGCCATAATGGTGTCATTGCAAGGAAAATGTTGCCCACACAGTCTGTCTGTCATTGGCACAAACAGATGGAAGACAAAAGGAGCTACGTCTAGAATATATGCTGGATGTAGTCAAGATTGGCAATGTGCTCCATGGTCTTCAAAGCGTTATGGGGCCTTGTGTTATTGTATTGCAAGATCAAAGTTGTCTTCTTCTCTGGCCTGAACTGGAAATTTGTGCCTTCAGTTTAGTTAGCTTCATGATGTAGCAATCAGAGTTGATGTTTTTCTGTGTTCCAGGAAACCCAGAAAGATCACCCCTTTCCTTTCCCAAATGACAGTGTACCTCACTTTACTTGCTGAGGGCTGCCAGTTTTCAATGGAGAATTTCTATGTCACCACTCCATGGACTGATATTTTGAGTATAGTTCAGAGTGGTGACATCACATCTTGTCTCTGGTAATGACGCAATCCAGGAAACTACAACCTTCAGTCTCGTGTTGGTTCAACAGGTCCTAACAAAGTTGCACACAGTGCTTTTGGAGCACAGTGAGCATTGGAGGGACCCAAAAGGCACGAATGTTGCGATATTCCAACATCGCTACCATTGTTTCCAATGCATTGAATCACAGAATCATAGAATCGCAAGGTTGGAAACGACCTGCAAGATCATCTAGTCCAACTGCCCTCCCATACCACTGTTACCACAAGCCTCTAAACCATATCTTGTAGCTCCTCATCCTCTTGGCTACCTGGGCACACTGTTGGCTCATGTTCAGCTGAGCATCAACCAACACTCCCAGGTCTCTTTCCTCTTCACAGTCATGAAGCTGACATTCAGTCCATACACAGTTCCCTGGTTGTAATCCACTCATTCACACAGAGGAGCTGATTGAGACATTCTTCATTTCATGGTGTGAGAACTGTGCATGGACATCCAGAACATAGTTTGTCTTTCACATGGTCATTACCACTGCTGAAACATACCACCCACTGCCTCTCTGCTAATTTCTGCTTTCCAAAAGCATACAGCAAGTGTGGATGAATGTCAGTGGGTGCTGTTTTTATCACCTGGATGAATTCAATCCCATATCTTTGCTCCATACAGACTTCCATATTAGCTGCCATTTTGTCAGAATGCCCCTTCTGCTGCCATTTCTCATGCGGCAACAAAACAGAATGTAATACTGCTAGGAAAGTTCAGCTTCTACTGTCATACTACCATCCGTCTCTGATGCCACATACCAACATAATAAGATAAGAAGCATTAATTTCAGAGCAATTCTTACACATTCAGGAATATTTCTTCTAGCTAAGTTTGTTTTTAGACATCCAATTTTGTTATTTAGGCACCAGAGATGCCCAGACTCATGCTGAACTTAATGTGCTACCTAAATAGCACTGTTGTTCGGTCAGATATCCTTCCATTCCAGACTTCTCTATTTATAACACAATATAACTAAT
Source organism: Lagopus leucura (assembly GCF_019238085.1). Classification (NCBI taxonomy): domain Eukaryota; kingdom Metazoa; phylum Chordata; class Aves; order Galliformes; family Phasianidae; genus Lagopus; species Lagopus leucura. The sequence goes on from NW_024962264.1 coordinate 42,116,653, forward strand.
GCTATCAGAAAGGTACTAATGAGAAAAAAATACTAATTTAAATCTCTTAAAAACTGAAAGAAAGTAAATCAAAAGAGAGTTGCAGTACAACCTCACAAACTAAGATTTCACAGATGAATGGAGAGTAGGAAAATGATAATAAATGTTTACAAACCTCTTAAAAGACTGCTAGAGCAAAGTAAGCCCAAGGATATTTTACTTTCCATGCCATTCTAAGACAAGATTAGAAAGTCCAGATAAAAGAGCTGCAGCAAGTTTCCATAATTTGCCACATGTTTACGGACTACTAAAAAAAGTAGGTGATAAAAGGAATTAATTCCTGATTTACATATTCTGCTAATAAAGTGGCAAGGTCTTAAGGAACAAACACAACAGCTGCAAATTAAGTAATTACATATCTGTATGCAAATTTGCAGACATCTCATAAATGTTGGAATACTATTTGCAATGCTAATTGAGTGCCTTTTATTGCCTCTGCATAATTCCTACAAGTGATTTTTTGCCAGATGTCATTTTAGCTTGAAAAACCTTTATTGTCAGGTTAGCTGAGGTAGCACTCATTAACACTGCTCATAAAAATCCTATTTTTAATTAAATTACCTGAATTGTCTCAATAATTTCTCACTGATTTCCTGTCCAAATCAGTTGGTTGGTTTCTTTTTTTTTTAAATTGCACAAGTGTTTCACAACTTGTTAATGTGTGTCTCTCTGTCCTGCTTTGACAATACTTAATTCAAAATAATGTAAGTAGCACCTCCAGAAGCCACAATCAGTTCCTCACACAAGTTTCACAAGGAGCAGCAAAGTGTTAAGAAAAAGACAAATCTCTCAGAGTAAAGGATACATGAAGACTGCAACCAACATATGGTGTCACTGAATCTCTCATTGGAATCGTAACTATAATGTTTAGTGTAAGCTGTAAGCTGGAAACATATTTGCTGCTTAAGATATTTTTATGAAAGGCCTAGTTTAAACAATTTTTTCTACACACATTTCTTGATCATAAGCCAAATACCTGAGCAAGAATATCAAAAAAAATACAATGATGAGAATAAACAAACAAGAAAATTAACTATTTCTTCCTCAAAAAAGTGACTGCCAATCTGTTTATTTGTATTTGTACAGGATCCAATAAAATACAGACCAAAAAAAAAAATTATCATTAAAACAAGCTTAGTAAAAATTTTACGATACTCTTGATTTAGACCACCTTCCTTTCTAAAGCCATGAAGCAATGTTAGACTTTTCCCAGCCAGTCAAGGAAGTATAATCATTTTAATGGCTTAGCTGACCAATCTGTTCTGACTGAAGGAACAAATCCATCTTCCGAGCAGCAAAATAGCTTTTCACACAATTTCCCATCCAAAGGTTCTCAACACAATCAGCTAAAACCTCAGCATCAAGAAAGTAATAACGTACTTTATGGAAAAAATTCTACCCTCATTTCTGTGTGGACCATGAAATCAGACTGCTCCACAAAATAAATAAATATTATTATAGGCTTGCCTTAGGACTGAGTCTTCCAAAATACCTGGTTGTATGGAATCTACTTTTTTTCTACATTTGCTGAGAGAAGCACTGTTTGTAACAGTACAGTAAACTATACTCGGCGCAAACTATTCATAGCACCATATCCGGCTCAGTTCTGAATAAATCTGGGATTGTGTACCAAGATCTGGCCTTTTTTTCAACTTCCACTTTATGGAATTTTCCTTTAAGAATGACTACTTTGTGAGATTTAGTATTATCAGTATCAAATCGTAACAGCTACAGGAGTCAATTCCAATTGTAAATGAACATGTAATCCAATTGTGCATCACCTGGAGGGTGGTTGGGGGTCTGTCTAACCCAAGCAAGAAGAAAGGCAGCCATTAGAAACACTCACTTGAATAGGATTGTAGAGAAAGGAATCTGCAATAAAGTTTGTCATATAAAGGTTGAAAGAAATTAGGGTTGGACAACTTGATCTAAAAATTTATCCATTTGGAACATTAAGGAAATTTTTCTTGTTTTTATCTGACCGAGGACTGATTTTCTAGACAAGATTATCTGACAATCATTCTTCCTTGCCACTGGGTTAGGAGCTGGGTATCTAAACTGGAAAACAGAAGGAGCAAACACTCTAATATTTATACCATATGTACATCAGCTTTCCTTGGGATCAGCTCTTTAGAAGGCAAGTCTCAGGATGGCATGGATTTGGGAATATTATTAATTCAAGAAGAATTCTAATGAATAAGCAAAGAAGAATAAGCAAATAAGTAAATAATGATAGTAGAAAATAAATAATTGCAAAAATATAAAGATCTACTGCTAATAAAAATTATTACAGCACTAATTAGAGAATGCATGCCTCTCTAATGTCATGAATAAACTATATGAATTGGAAATGAATTCAGACTTCGAAAATGCTTGGATAACAGTGGTATATTTCTGTTTCATAAAAATCTTCACAGGATAAAAACGTTAAAATGTGCAAACATCAAGTGCAAAGAATTGAATGCAACAGATTTGTGTCTTTGAAATGTGAGATGTGCAAATCTATCTTTATACCATGATTTCTTGTCTTATTTGACATGATTAATAAACCTAACAAGTAAGACTTCAGAAACAGAATACAAACATATAAAATTGTTTGAAATTGAATTCAATTGAAATTGAAGAAAAAAAAAACAAAAAAACAGCACACAATTCAGCTTTTAGCTACAAGTCTTCTGCATTCCAAGATATCAAATCACATATTTGAGAGGGATCAAAGTTCAAAATCTGGACTAAACTATTTAATGGTAGATTATTGTGTCTTAACCTATTGGTCCAGACCACTTGCAATAAGCCTAAAAGATGGGCACATTAATAAAACTTTTGGGGAAATTTCTGCCTGATTCCACAAAATAAAACAAGACACTTCAAAAAATTTAGTTAAAAATACAGAGATATTAGATTTTATTCTCAGGTTCTATTCTGTTTTAAAAAATAAATTTAAATAATTTCAAACGAATATGAATTCTGATACTAAAGTAGATACGTCTCATTTTGACAAAACTGTACTGAATTAATTTGATTTTCCCTATTCTTTTAATGGACAAAAATGAGAAATATTAAGTTTTCAAAAGATCTAGACAGTTTTCTTATTTTCCTGAAAAAAATCACTTCGTTACTATAAGATGTATTCCAGAATAGTAGGATTTGAGCATTTATTTTACTTTCTTTTATCACCTCAGAAAATCCCACCTGCAGCTGCCGTACTTGTCTTAAAAGACAACAGTTATCACCAAAGTAACCTTGTGTGATAGGGAATTTCAGAAAAATAAGATCTAAGGAACAAATTAATTTTGGCTACCACTCAACAGCTTCCCAGCAAGCTGGCTCAGTGAATTCTTTGCTCTTGTGAGATCACGTTGTTCTATTTATTTCCTTTTAGCAATAAATAAATAAATAAATAAATAAATAAATAAATGAAACAAGACATTTAGTGTTGTCCGTAAAAGTATATCCAAGAAAATTTATGAATTAATAATAGATAACGCTCATACAGTCAGATGATAAATCTAAGAGTTATTCAAACTGCTGGGATAACCACAACCCAGCTATGCATTAAGTCTTGCATTAAGATTTTTTGCAGTTTTTAAGAGACAAAAAAATGCATATTTTTATAAAACGTCAAGAGAGAATTCTGTAGATAGCATCTTGGCAATGCTTGCCTGCCCTGCTCAGCCTTTCTAGATACATATTGTTCAGGAGAGTGACCAGGAAATGGTCCCACTACTGAACAAACTGGAGCTTATTCACTTTTACATAGCGGCTTAGAATCATCACTCCAGAAAGAAGGGATTTAGAATGGGAACTGAGAAGATGCAGAAACCCAATAATCACACTTACCACAAAGTTCGAACTGATTTAAATTGTTATGTTCCATAAAAATATAACATGAAAAAATACAGGAGATGGAATTAGGAGTGAGGCGTGAGGACAGCTGAAAGGATGAACTTGAATTGTGGGTAAAACACTTCAGGAAGAATGGTTGTAAAACAGTAAATTATTTCTTTCCTGATGGAAATTCTAAGAGGAATCAGCAAAGATCTGTTGCATTAGAACAAAATATCTGCATCTGAATGTGGACATCTGTGGTACAATATTTAAAAATAAAGATGGTCTCGACTCAGAGACATACCCGATAAAAAATTATGAATGCTCAGCAATAAACCAGAAATAGCTTCATAAGCACAGTGAAATACTACATGTAGTATGAAGGCTGAGGATATATTTTTGATTTTCCAGACAAGCCTGAAAAATTGTGAATAGGTACATTTAAGAGGAATTGTGAGGAATTGTGATATCAACCATGTTTTTTGAAGTCTATCAAAAATAGATACCACTTGGATGTTTTTATCTCCCACAAAAAGTAGCTGAGTTATACAGATACTTTAATATGGAGGTCACACAAGGGCAAGCAAATCCCTGGGTGTTTTTATTGTGTTTTTGTTTTCATTTTTTTTTTTTTTTTTTTTTTTTTTTTTTTAAACTCTGAAACTTGAAAAAGATGACACACTACACAACAAAAAGTGCAAGGTACTCCCCAGATACTTTTAAAAGCTTTCAAAAGCTTCCAAGATTTAACCTCACTCAGTCAGCATTAATAGGGTTAGATTTTCCATACCAAGTAGTGATGCCAAGGGGACTAAAGAACAGAGATGCATTTATAACGTACAAATAATGACTTGTCTCCTTAGATTTTTATAAAATTTCAGGCATTCAGTTCTTCAATCTTCACTGCTGCATACTCAAAGGAGTCTTCTGCTACAAGCAGTACAACCTGTATAGCAGAAGTTCACATAACATCAGCAAATGAAAATATATTATTTGCCAGCCACCTAGCCTTTCCTCATACATATTTTGAACTGCATAGCACTTGAAACTGTAGAACTGATAGATTTGTGGTACATCTTTGGAAAACAACATAGTTAAACAGATTAGGAAAACTAGGGCATATCCTTCCAATTTTGTTGTAAGGAAGTTATTTGCATTGCTTCATAAATCTGGTGCACAACCTGAGCCTTTCATAAGTCAGACATCATGGTTTCATGCTTCTTGTCTCATTTTTTCCTTCCATATTTTGGTGTTGTGAGTCATAAAGTCTGTCAGTAATTTCCTGCATATATCACAGTAGTTTTAATCTGCTTTTGTTCAAATAAAAGAACTAAGATGAAAGACATACCAAAAAAAGGCACTTATCTTCAAGTTGGAAATACTGTTCAAATAATTCCCTAACTATTCTTGCATTTATTCTGGAAAGCAATTCTTTTCAGTTTGTTCCTCAAGTTTGTGGGATAGGGATTTGCACCTCTAAACAGTTTCCAAGAAGATCTAAGCCACTGTTCTTAGAACTATAGGTCAGACAGTTTTGACCTCAAAGTCTGTTGGTTTATTAATTTGTTCTTATGCTTAAGTCAAATCCATTATGGAACTCAGTTAGAGACACTTCTTCTGTCATGTCCCCAGCTTTCTCTTTGCTTATTAAGAAGCCCCTTCTGAACCAGCCACTGCACTGATAACAATCCCAATCAGTCAGAATAAGATCTGGGCTTTTTCATATGCAGTTACCACTATGCTTATTGAGTGCTTTAATATTGATGCATTTTTACAACAATTATTAAAAAAAAGCTGAAGCTCAGAATACAAACAGGTTGAGGTGATTACATGCCTCTCTGCAGTGAAGGTGAACTTAATCTTGTTACGGATGTGTCCTGAAGGTAGTGAGAGAGAACTTGCTTGCAAATCAGACCCCTCTGTGCATACCTGCAGCAAGGCATACCCACCTGCAAACAATCATCATCATGTACTGAAAACCACCTTCTGATTTACTTTATCAAACGGAATACCACACTGCTGCTAAGACAGCAACAGTCAATAGGGCCTCAAAGGTTACCAAGGCAAAGTAACATTTGTTCTGCCACTGCAAGTTACCTTAATAAGATTAACACTGCCTCTTGTTTCATTGCTACTGATTTCACCCCTGTAGAGGACAATTAAGCAAATGAAAGTCATTCTGCTAATTTACATCCCCTTTGGATGAGGTTCAGACACAGTAGGAAATGTGTGCATTCTTGAGAATCCTGAAAATATTAAATGTCTCCCTGGATACTGCAAGTGAACTACTGCAAATTTCCAAAAGCCACTCTGTCTCTCAATATAATTAGAGCAATCTTGGTATGCTGGCTTCCTACAGCTGCTCTTTAACTCTGCAAGTAACCTGCCTGAAAATTCAGATTCTTGGTCAAAACAGAACACTGACAGATGGTGAATAAATTCAAGACTAGTTTATTTTTATAACTGGAAAATAACTTTCAGACATCCTGGTGGTCTACAGATTGCTTCCAGGTCTTTTCTATTCTAATGAAAGATAAAATACAACTTAGATTCATGTTCACACAACTTAATTTTAGCCAAATTGCAGAGAAAAGTAAATATCAGCTTTTATTCTAAATTTCAACCTCCTGAATCACTGATACATTTATCTTATGCAAAAATGATTGCAATAATAATAATCCTTTCTGGTTTACAACTGATTTAGCAGGAAATTAATATTTGGTTTTATGAACACATTAAGCAGATGGTACCTATTGTTGAAATTATCCCATAAAAGTTCATGCATTTGGGCTTGGTTACAATTTAGTTCATTAGACTTTCAAGAGATTGGTGTGCTAGTTTTTTCATTTTTTCCTAACAAGCCATTTTAATTCTATAGCATACAACCATGGAGCTAACTTTGGTTGGCTCCAAAGCTACAATAATTAAAAAAAAAAAAAAAAAAAAAAAAAAAAAAAAAAAAAAAACTGACTTAATTACTTTCACTCATAAGGAAGAAAGAAAAGAGCATACTAATTAAAACACCTTATACAGTTATTAGAATTCTGGTCTATCATTAGTTTCATCAAAATCAGTGACAAACTGAGAAGCAGTTACAGGAGTCAAAGAGTGCACCTGAAACTTCTGACTGCACTGAATATAACACTAAACTCCTCCTTAGTTCCTGCAAAGCTTCAATTTCATCTTCAAACAACAGCCTGGAAGCTATAGAAGCTTATTACCTGGGAGCAACTTGCAAAGAACTGCTGCCATCCTTTTACAATGTAGACAATCCATCCCTCTAGAAAGCTATTCACTGCAAGCTATTCATGATGAAAGGGAGTGGAATAACACTTTGGACTGACTATAAGACATGCTTGCTCTTTTTCCTTCACTTTAGAATCAATATCCTTCAGTACCCAGAATCACGTGCAATGAAGTTAATACAAAAACTCCCATAGACTTCTGAAGTTTCACATTAATTCTATATCCCATAAAACTTGACATATTACTTACAGACATTGCATGAGTATACAGTGTATTAAATAGCATCTTTGCTTGCAGTCCCAATGTGTCCTGCTTCCAAATGAATCTGTACCTGGACTGGGCACTTGCAAGGCTGGCAGCCCTGTTGCCTTCGCAGATGAACAAAGGCTGAAGTAAATACTTTAAGCATTTGACAATCCTGCATCATTTTATTTCCATCATCTAAAGTCAAGTAAAAGGTGGAAATAATAACAACTACACACACCATTTAATGAAATTGTAGCACTGAAAGAAATAGTTAAATAAACTCTTGTTCAACTGGATGTGATTGCATAGACACCTGTGTGCAATCTGATCCTCTTTACACATACCAACTGCAACTTTATAGGAGATTTTCCAGACTACGTGACTAAAGCTAAGGTTCTAAAACTGTTTAAAAAGAGGTCAGTGGCCTGATTTTCAACAGTGGTGTTTCTGCCAACCATTCTTCATTACTTTGCTGCAGAAATACCAAAGCAACTACATGAAAATATTTGTTCAATTTCAGCAGAATAGAAAAATAAGACCCTAATGAACTACTGAGCGCTCAGCACACTGGAAAATAAAACTAACAAATCAGGCATTAAATCCAGACATAAGAACTTGATTTTAGGCACAGAGATACAGACCCACACTTCCTAACTTCTGTTATTTAATCTCATTTCAGGCTCACATTCAGCTACACAGAAAGAGATTTACATGCAGAAGAAAATTCAGATGTGATCTGAACACTATCTCTTCTGAACAGGAAAATACTGACGCAGACATGGCACACCTGATTTCGGAGTTTCAAATGTTGCCTTCATTAACAAGTTGAATAAATTCAAAGTGAGTTTGGAATGTCCTGGCCACATTCACTACACTAGAAAAATAAAGGTGTTGCACTTAAGCAAATGTAGAAAGGTCCCAACAGAATTCTAAATGCCAACATTAATTATAATAAGGTGTTAAAAAAAAAAATAAAAAATAATAATAAAAAAAAAGCAACCTTCACTGTTTCAAAAAATGATGCATAAAGCAGAAAACTCCAATTAAATCAGTCTAAAACTGTATGGCAATTTATTATAACCTATCAAAATCAAAGTGACAGATAAACCATCAAGCATCACTGACCTAGAAACCTGGAGTCTCCACCTCTGCAGTGGAGAAAGGCAGCCTTGCTGAGGGCCAGGGATCTGGCAGGACCATGGCAGGGTTCTGATTGAAATATTCAGCTGGAACAGCATCAAAACTGAGCCACCAAGGCTCAAATCACCTCTGGGAAGTTCCACACTGCAGTTCTATTTTTACATTTGCATAAGCAAATATTGCTTCTGGCTTATGGGAAATGGTATGCTACTTCAGTTCAATAGTGTGCATCACAAACCACAAGTGGCAATCTGTAAGAGGAGTCCAACAGATTTTTAAATTAATCTGGCCTTCCCTCAGGATAATTATTTGCAGAGATACTCAGCTGCAAACAGTACTCCAGTCGGATATATGCAGGCAGCCTTAACTTTGCAAAGATGTTTCCAAGTTTCTTTTCCATTTCTGGCAGCATCGCATCAGTTATTGATAAACTTGCCAGACATGGGGGAACCTCAGGAAAAACTCATTTTGATCAGGTGCACAATAGACTCTGAATTCATTCTTCTCCAGCATACAGGGGTCTGCCATTCGCAAATCTGACAGACAAAGTTCATTTTTACCTTCTCTTTTATGTTTTTTACCTTTTTCCTCCAGAAAGTTCTCTTCAAAGAACGTGGAGCCGTGAAGGACTTGTAATATTTAGACATGTAGACTCTCTTCTTTAAAAACAGCTTTTTAAAATTATTATTATTTTTTATTTTCTTTTTACTCCTGGAGGCTCTAGGGCTCCAGAATATGCTTCTATTAGCAGTCACCATACACTATGCAATTCTCTCTTCCTGGGATGTTTACATCTAAGCATTTATCCTCATTTAACTTTTTCAGGTCTCTTGGGGGATGGCATGAAAACCTGTACCCAGATTCATTAGAATGTGTTCTTAAGAGTTAAAAAAAATCATGCTTTGGTATGAACTACATTTTCAGTAAGAGCAGAACTCCAGGCACTTCGCAGCAAGACAGTCTTAAACACTGCTATCATTAAAGCTGCGGCACCATTCTGTTTTCCCACCTGTCTTCAATCAAAACTAGCTACTGTTTATCTCCTTTAGGTATACCTTTCAAGACTCAAAACAACAGTCACACTGTAGCAAGGAAGAGGTGCTGCTAGACGATCCCCCATAGGTAAAAGCAAGCTTTGTCACTGGCAGCAATAGCTCAGGAATTTTACATCAGATTATTTCTTCACATATTTTACGTACAGTAATAATTCATACAGGTCACTAAGTGAACGAATGCTCATTCAAATCCTATTAACTCAACAACAAATCAAACAGAGGTTCCTAGTCTCTGGCAAACTATGCCTAAACTCAAAGAAGAAATACACCATGAAGTTGTATTCCCTATCAGCTCCTGGAGGTAAAGCCCTTCACCAAGGGTGATTCAGCAGTGAAATTTCATCATCTTTTCTCAGAAATCTCTGTGATCTTCACCATCTGTTTCATGCAATAACATTGTCGGTTTGATGCTGAATCTTCTGTATCAGAATAAAGGCCAGTTCCAATTTGCATTAAAGAGTAAAAAAAAAAAAAAAAAAAAAAAAAAAAAAAAAAGTAATTACAAATTACAATGAAAACAAACACTCCAATCAAATTCAGGTCACGGTAGTTCAACATTTTGGTTTCAGAAGAGTAAAACTGTAGTAAACAGGTACAGTACAAACACAGATGAGTTTCCTCACTACATAAAAATTATCCAGCAAGCTGTACATAGATTACTCACATGAAAACACATACTCAATAAAGCAGATAACTGACTCCAATCTTATTAAATAAGATGGCCCCAAACTGCTCTGCAAAAATACCAAAGCAAATAAATATAAACGTTCATTTTTGTTAGTAAAGGAAGAAAAACTTCTATACTGTTTGGATAACTTCTGAGCAGGTTTATGGGAGTCTGAAGTACTTCAAAAAATAATTAACTATTTTATGTTGTAGTTTCCAGTTTAAAGTTTTATTTCAGCTTTGAATGCCATGGTTTATGATCTCAAATCCTTGTTATCCACTGACTTTGTCAGCATCAGCTTTTATTTTCAGAGTTGAAAAAGGACACAAAAAAATAGGAGTCTCTAAGAATAAATGTTATTTAAAAAGCCTAGCTACTGTTAGCTGATGATATCCTAAGCTAGAGTCACACACACATATATACACAATTACAATCTAATGATACTGCAGTAAGTTTTTGGGTTTTTTTTCATTATTTTTGATCTCTTCCAGACCTTGAGATCAACATTTATGGAAATAACCCTTTGAACAAGAATCCCAGAATCTCTTTGTAGATTAAATAATAACATTTAAAATGTATATGTGCCTACTTAACAGTTCTTTCTACAAGGCTGTTACAGTGTCATTCACCACGGAAAAGTGTGAAATACCACACAGACAAGAGAAACCCCCTGTCCAGAAAGGTACCATGCATCCTGGTCTGAATCAAGCCGATTCCCTATTTCTCTCTTTCACGTCACTTGTGAGATAAAGTCTTTTGCTACAGATGGTCAGCTATTTGATCCCAGCCATCTCTGACAGCAGAGAAGTGGGAGTATCCAATCTGCTCAACCTTGGTTGTAGGAACAGCTTGCAAGAGAAAAAGTGCTTAGTACATCTCCCCCATTATCTGCATCTACCCTCTTTCTGATGAGTCTACTAACATGCGTGACAAATTAATGACAACAGATGTTTTTTGGAATAATAACTGTATTCAAAGTACGCCAGCTCCATTCACAAATCCATTTGCGTTTAATTTATAAAAGATAGTTTTATAAATGACATTAAGCAAAACACTGTTATATAGAATGAAGAAACAAATTTCCATTATCTCCTTTGTAAATTTTGATTACATAAAGATCTCCCTTTCTGTAACTGCTGATTCCACACACTCCCTTTAATTTAGGGAGAATGCTATTTTACAGCATTATTTTAAAGTAACACTGCTATTTTAAGAAATCCTTCTAATATCATGTACTGTGAGCAGGGCACTAATAATGTAGCAGGTTCCTTCTGGGAGTCTCAAAGCTACTAAGGGATGTGAGAGCCAAATAGTTTCCCACAGCTCCTTCCCTGAGTGAATATGAATACCCATGGGTTTAAGCATGACCATGTTTGTTAACATAACTATTTTCTATACCAGTGACAGCTCCTAGAAAGAGATTTAGTCAGGTACTGACAGATGAACTGTCAATGAACTCTCAGCAGATTCAGAGGTTTGGAAAAGTATATTAAGTTTGATCCTTATCTAGATCTTGTTTTTCTTTTTTCCTTACAGCATCAATAAATCTTCCATCTTCCTTTCTTCCAAGTTACACTCTGCTGTTACCTTATCAGATGCTGACCTGTCCATCCTCTCACCTAATCCCCTTCTGAAGGAATGAAGGCTGACAAGTAAGCAGACACGGAACACCCAGACTTCCCCACTTTAGCAGGTTTTCCTTTCCTAAGGAAGTGTTTAAGTGGGTTATTCTATCATTTCACCCACTCTCCATCTAATTTTGATGGAGCAGCATAAATCCACCACTACACTTCTCATCTTTAGATTTTGGAACTGAACTCCTAGCAACTGGAGCACTGAATAATCATTAAAATTGAAAAAGTAAAGACTTGCCAGGTCTTCCAAAGAGAACAGAAGCAAAGAAGAAAGAAAGAAGAAACAAAATGTCAAGGCTCTCCAACAAAATTCTATTCCAAGAGCTTCCTCTGCAGTCACTTATTTATACACTGAGTCCACAGGACCACAAACCACAGTATTTTGTATCACAATTTAACTCATTTCTTTCACAAACTTAAGTTCCATGGATTCATCCTGATAATGATGCTTAATACTAATAACATTACATGCTTAGCACTGTTCAATTCTTAAAAATAAATAAATAAATAAATAAATAAATAAATAAATAAATAAAGGCACTTTTCATACATTTGGAGCAGAAGATGATCTATCAGACTAATACTAAAGGAAAATACTCGAGTGTAACTTTCTCTTCAGTGGAAAAAACTCACAGCAGGACTCTCATGCACCTCCTGGCTTTTGCTGAAGAAGTAACATGGAGGAAATTGATGTGGTGTAACATACATACAATCTCCCAAATTAACACTCACATCAGAAAACTTCAATGTCTTCATAATAAAGTAAAAAGAATTTTCTTGTACCATCTCAAAATGCACATTCCAGTTATTTTCTTCTTTATCTTGCTGAGATATTAATACAAAATGACTTTGAAGCATCAAAAAATTAAAAAGATTTATTTTTCATTCTGTGGCATTCAATTTTTATTATTGATTTATTCTGTCATATTGAAGAAACAAGTCAAATGCTCTCTGCCTCAGTTCCTCCTTCTGCAAAACAGAGATACTAATCCTTAATCTCAGGTTAGGACTTTCACCAGCTGTTGCTAAAAACTGCTATGTAGGTACCTGATATTACTACTATTTTATTTTATGTTTTACTTTATGTTAAACATCTTTTTACAATTTTAGATTTTGGCAACTACGCACATGAATGTTTTGTTCTCTTGACTTAGATCAAAATCACTTATTTCTGCCTCACTCTTACCTCTTGAGCTCATTTCAACATATTTCTAATACAATTTCATTTCTTTCTTTAGTCCAAGACGACAGAAAATAAATGGAAGAAAATGTTCATTTTAGTTATTAGGCTACCAAGCCCCTAGTAAGCTTTCCTGTGATCATAAACATAAAAGTGGACAAATACTAGCAACAAATATCCCAAACCGAAACTCCATGCCAAATCACAGTTGGGGTAAATAGTAGAGCCAAGGATCTCTATGGACTGCCCAGCTGTCCCTTCTAGTGGGGTGGAATGGGGACTCAGTGAAAAATAAGAGGAAAGCTTCCCAAACTTCTCAGGTATTTCTGCTAACACGTAGTCTTCATTTGCATCATTTGTAATATTTCAGCCAGGACACAGATGGGATCTATTGGCATCTATAAAAGTGCACCCGTTGAGAATAGAATTAATACAGCAAGAGATCTAGAAGACTTTTGACATGCTGCTGGCCTATCCTGCAAATCAGCAAAGGAAAGAAAACTAAAAGACCTTCCTTTCTAGGGGAATTAAAGGAACATGATATGAAGGCATTAAACAAAAGCAAAAGCACATTATATTCCAAAGGAAATAACATGAAATTATATCTCCAATGAAATTATATCTCCAGCTGTGATAATATTGGTACAGTGACCCATAACTACATACTGCAAGTTGTGGTCCTAATGTTTATGTAGAAGAAGGTGCTGAAACTGGGGGGGGGGGAGGAGGAGAAGGGCAGATGAAGTACTTTAAAGCAAAGCTAAATGCAATATCAATGCACTTGCTATTTGTCTCTCTCAGACCTTTCAGTCAGTGGTTTTAGATGAGAGATTGGAAGCAATAGCATATTTGTTTGCCTGTAAAAGTCACAAAATTATCATTCCAAAAAGCAGTACCCTTGAGGATATGACAGAATCAAGGGAATGGTGCTGCTGAGACTTGAAAATGGAAACAAATTGGATGATTTTCAGTTATTCTGCATGCAGTCTTCCATGAAAACCGTTTCTAAGCAGTTGAATGCTTAAAATGGGATACATTAAATGGAGCAAAATTGGCCAAGAGTTGGCCCAGATTTCACAAGTCATTTGGCAATCAGAATTTACATGTATGTTTCTCACTTCAATCAGTTACTGGAGGCAGGTAGGGGACAAGGTTCAGTGCAAGGCAAAACTGAATCAAATACCTGCATGCTCCATATATACCACCTCCCCTGTCTCCAGTGCGATTTACGAAATGCAGCTTCAAGAACAATCTAATTTCATAATTGCAGATAACATCAAGTTGAGAGGATGTGTCAATCAGCATGAGGGTAAGAATGCCCTTCAGAGGGGTCTGGACAAACTGGATAGATGGACTGAGGCCAATGGGAAAAAATTCAACAAGAACAAGTGCCAGGTCCTGCCCTTTGGCATCAAAAACCTCAGGCAAAGCTACAGCTTTGGGGCAGAGTGCCTAGAAGACTGTGTTGAGGAAATGGACCTAGGAGTGTTGGTTGACACTTGGCTAATTTGTGACAGCAGTGTGCCCTGGTAGCCAACAAGGCCAATGGCACCCTAGCTTGTTTAAGAAACAGTGCAGCTAGCAGGAGCAGAAACCCCCAGTACTCAGCACTGGTGAAGCCACATCTCGAGTACTAAGTTCAGTTTTGGGCCACTCACTAAAAGAAAGATATTGAGGCCCTGGAGCATACCCAGAGAAGAGCAATAAAGTTGGTAGGAGTTTGGAGCACAAGTCTTATGAAGAACAGCAGAGGGAACTGGGATTGTTTAGTCTGGAGAAGAGGAGGCTCAGGGGAGAAAAGTGGGGGGTCAGCCTCTTCTCACGTGTAACTAGTAATAGGACATGAGGCAATGGCCTCAAGTTGCACCAGGTGAGGCTCAGACTGAATCTTAGGAAAAATTGTTTCTCCAAAAGAGGGATCAGGCATTGGAACAGGCTGCCCAGGAAGGTAACTAAGTGATCATCCCTGGAGATGTACAAAAAACATTTAGGTGTTGTACAAAGGGACATGGTTTGGTGAGAAAATATTGGTGACAGGTAGATGGTTAGACTAGATGATCTTGGAGGATTTTTCCAACCTTGATGATTCATGATTCTATGATACTATGTTTCTAATTCTTGCCTTCTTTAATTCCCTATCAAACAGAGAATTTCCATGCCATGACATACTCTAACAGGCACCAGTTATACCATAGCTTGGAAATGAAGCCATTATAGCTTTCTCATTGCCATATTACATTAGAAAATTTCTCAGGCACTTAATATACCTCATCAGGTAATCAATGAAAGCATGTTATTTAAATATCTAAGTCCAGTGTGTCACAAGAAAAGTATTCTAGTCAACTTCTCACTTTAGAAGGGCATAGGGTAGAGGCAGGGGAAGGCAAGGAGGAGCCAACAGCCATGAACCCAATGAAGAGAGCCCTAACGGACACCTTACAGAAAGAGGGGAGCAAGAGGCTCTTCTTAGTCACTGAATCAAAGACAAAATGCTTCTGGAGGAGTTCTAGCTGCTCACAAGGTAGCAGTGTGGTAGTTTCTGCCAAGTGCAGAAGCAGAGCATATGTGAAGAAAGGTCAAAGGTGCCTTGAAAGACTTGGAGGTAGGGAGAACCTTATTTGTCATCTCACCAAGAAGTACTGACTTAACATGTAGACACATTGATCATCCTTTATACTTAAGATATATAAGCTACACAGAGACACAATTCAGAGGCTCACAGAAACTTTAGTGAGCTCCTGTGATATACAGTCATATGGCTAATCTGACTTCCAGTGTGACGAAAAGCACATCATTTCAGGAAAAAAAAAAAAAAAAGCTTCAGTCTAAACTGCTACATATGCATCAAGAGAAAATTTCAGTGATAACTGTGGCACTATTGCAAATGTACAAAATATTTCTCTCTAAGCAAAACGTATCCAATGTAGCCTTGAAAATAAAGCCTGTCAAACTTCATTGTTCCCAACTTCTTTGTAGATTAATTTCTGGGTCAAGTATGTTCATTTTTAATGTATGAACACAAGATGGAAGTCATTTTAATGTATTCAAAATTACTCAGGTTCTTAAGAAAGGCTAAAGAGATCTTGTAGAGGTAATTAACATTATAAGAACAAAGTGACAATGCTTAAGGGCACAACAGAAGACAATATAAAAGAACTACTGCAGCATATAGACAAAACAAAGCTACTCTGTGGAATACAGTTTCCTTGGGAGTCTATAAGAGCATTACTATTACATGCAGTACATATCAAGGAGCAATGAAGAGTAGAGAAAATGTAACTTCACCATCCTTAAAAAGCACATTTTCAACAAGCCTAAGCTTGCTAACAAATACTTCTTCTATTTTACAATTATTTCCACCCAATTGCTTTAGGAATTACAACACTTTTTTCAGCGTGATGAACTATTTTTCTGGAGGGGTAATTTTGAACTCCTTTTGGTACTGCACTTCTTTTACTCAACTTCTTCATTTGTTCAAGTAAAGGGGAAACTGTAAAAAAAAAAACAACTATCAGAGTACATTTTCTAAATGAATGCATAACCCCTTCTCCATCATTTTCTATACAGCCCTGCGGTAAGCTTATTTGCCTGTAGCAGTCCTTAAAGATGAAATTTTGCTTATCATCCTTTTTTGTAGTCACATATAGGTAAACAAGTACAGAATCAGAAATGCTGGAGAAAACAGTATTCATGAAACAGATTGTGTGTTAATACATCTAACTGAAATGTAAAATATTACTTTCAGCAGAAAGAAATAAATGCCAGTTTAAGATTCTTGAGAAACCTTTGTTGCTTTTTTTGTTGTTGTTGTTGCCACCATTAAAAAAAAATAAGTCCTTATTTGAAAGCTGAATCCCAAAGTAGGATGGATGGGTTCTACTGAGTTCAGTAAAACAAACAAACAAAACAAACAACAACAACAACAGCAACAAACATGGAAACCAGGCCAATGCTTCAATTTTCTTCGTAAGACTTAGCAGAACCAGTGACCAACCAAGACAGCCCTGTAAGTCCCCTTCCGGCCCAAGCCATGTTTCTCACCTTCTCAGTCTATTATTACAAACATTTGATTTTCTGCATAACAGCTTAAGTTGTACAATGTCATTTCAACAGTTTTAAGGAAGAAAGAAATGCCATACAGATTGCATATGCATAGTAACATTCATGTTCTACAAACTCCTGCTGTCCACAAGACAACAGTAACTCATTTGCTTCTGCAAACTCAGTCAGACTAAATGCATATGTAAGAAGCAAGGCATTATTGTATCAGTGCTCTGCCTGAATTAATTTTTCAATGTACTGATTATCTAGCTGAGAGATTGTCAGTAGTATGGTGATGAGTATATTGTAAAATTTAATGAAGAAAAGAATTCCCTATCTTACTTTTTTTGTCGTGGATATTGGGAAAAATATATTTTACACAAAGCTACTTGGTAAAGCTAGACCCTCCGAATAATACACGCATATAAAGTTGAAGCCATTTTCCTAATTGTGTGTTGTTTTGTCACTGCAGTTTTACTGGACAACCAGCAGAAGAATTATGCGTTTCCAAAAACAAAACAAAACTACAGACTTGTAAGAGTACTTCTGCAGCCAAACAGTAAATTAATGCTACAAGGAGATATAGTCATTCCCTTCAGCAAGATATGTACTGTTCCATTTAAAACTGCCTTAAGGTCACTCTGTGACTCACTATTATGCCTAACAGAGAAACAAATCAACCAATGAGCAAATAGGGTTCTGCCACTCTAGACACTGTTTTACCTACACATGGGGCTGATACTGCTCTGTGGGCTACTCTCTTGAAAAAAAATAATCCTCTCTGATTCCTTGTTTAGTTCCTTAAAAAAAATAGTTCTTACATCCCTGAAAATATACAACTTGGAAAATCTCTTAACTTTACACCTCACTCAGCCGTTATTGATTGCCAATTTCTTATCATTACGATGCTGTGAAAGTCTAAAGGAAAACAAATACTACAGATACTTTCAAGTATATGACTGTAGATGAGTTCTTCAAAAAAGGAGTAAAAAGATAGTTTTTAAGTAGCTGGAATAGTAAGTAGGAGATTTCTGGTTGAGAACAGAAACCCATCAAATCCAGCCTGCTACCAGGAAATCAATGAATGGAAAGGTTGGTTGTTCGGAGGGTTTTTTACTGTTTTCTCATAAATAACGAAAATTAAAGAACAGCAGCTCCTGATGCATTACCACATACCATTTTATGTGAACACATCAAAAGGCCTTCAAGGTTGTGAAAGGAAGGTAGCCAGGTGTCTTTTGCATGCAGTTATCTCCCCGAGGTAAAGAATATGGAAAGGCTGGCTAACAAGGGACCTTAGTAACAACCTTTCAAATACACGTTAAAGAGATGGAACTAATCCCTCTCAATTTTCCCTTGCTATGTAAAATTATGCAGTGGCAAGCAGATTCCAAATTTTATAATACCCAAGACGTTAGTTAGCATTATATTCTTGGTACATAATACTCCAGAGTTGGAAAAAGAAAAAAAAAAAAAGCAAAAAAAAAGCACTTATATATACAGTGTGCAGAGTGCATATATAATGTATTTTCCAAGAACTGTATAGTTAAATCGTACCAGCTTCACAAAATCTTTACTGCTTCCTCTTCTTTTGTTGCAAGATTATTCCTAAAGGTAAGAGTTTGGATTTCAATGCACTTATTTTCTAATTGTGATAACCTAAGATTCAGTTATGTAAAAATGATACAGACCTTTCTCTGTATTGGGCAGTTAGTGGAATTTTTTACTACTTGCATGCCATTTCCTGCCCCAAGCTTTTTGAACGGAATCACTGGACTATGAAGAAAGAAGTCTAACCCACCATTCTGGTATCTAATAGATATGCAGGGTCATAGAAGCAGGAAAGATCTCCACACCAGTTGATTAATAAATGATGGGGATAAACAGCCTTCCACAAGCACACAGGGGGTTTTCTGCCTGACTGTGGAGAAAGGAGAGAAAGGGAAAAGACCAAATAAGACACTAGTCCTCTGAATTTCAGCATTCTTGAGTTTCACAGGCATTTCTGCTCTCTTGGTCCCTTTAATTCTGAAGTTTAACAACTGCAGCAAAGATTGGGAAGAAGTAGGCTCCATGGTCTGATTTGTTAGGGTTGTATTCACCACCCTTGAAGCTTCCTGCATAGTCAGGAGGACTGGAGGGCTTCTGGAAGTGTTAAGAGACCTCCAAGCTTTTCCCATTCCCTTTTTTGCATGAAACCGAGTCCATCTGCATTTTTATTAGATATCTGTCATAATGTCACAGACACTTAACATAGGTATCATTCACACAAACACAGAGAACAAAGTTTATTGCTGATCTAGCCCAGGCTGGATGAGGACTCAAACTTGCTTTTCTTTCGTACTACATGAATATCCCATCCATAGAATAACGGACAAACCACAGTTAGAGCTGTTTTCTTCTTAACAGAAAATCTGCCATAGACCAGGGAATTGCTTCCAAGACAAGCAAAATAGTACAATCTTGCAAAATAACAAAAAAAAATTAGCCCAAATCCCATTTCATCACTCAGAACAGAATTCTCACTTAATGTGCCAGCAAAGGTTTTTTTTGAAACTTGGTTTCAGAAGCAACGCTGCATGGAAACAACAGCTCCACCAGACACATCAAACTCTGGAAAGACATTACATATCTATGTTTACTAAAACAAGCCACCATCTTAATGCAAAAATGCCTAATGATTCTACATCAGTTCCCTTTCCCAATGAGGTACTTAACAAAGGATGTTGGGTAACAAGATGGGGGGAAGAAAATAACAGGAAAACAATAAACGTTATATCAGTTGAAACACTCAAGCAAATGTGGGGAAAACAGTTCTTATTAATGAATTCAAAGACTGTTTAAATTAACTCTTACTAAAGGTGCATCAAATTCTGCTAGTCCATTTGGTCATATCATACTCATGATAAGACTTTGCCATTGGTAATAATATCAGCTTTGTCTTTGACCAGCTCTACTGACAAGAATGAAAGTAACTACTGGCTTAAAAATCTGGCTAGAACTGGGTTCTCTCTCACAAAACTGTAGGTAAACATTATAAAATAAGTTAGAAAGATTGCAATTTTTATACCTCCATCAGAATTTCCTATGTAGATTTATCACTGCAGTTATCTCAGATATGACTTTATTGACCTAATATTCTATTACTCACATCATGGTAATTACCTGATATAATCAATGCTCAGAATATAGTATACTTGAAATATTCTTCCAGTCCTATCATCAACACACACTTGAACATCTGGTAATATATCTTTGTTGTTTTTGTTTGCCAGTAGTGGCAATAAGCACTTGTATATCTTTGAAAAGAAAAGCTGAAATTCTTCAGTAAAAATAGAACAGCTGTGTGGAGGAAAAGATAGCTATCTCCTACCTTAAATTCCATACAAGTTAATTTCAAAATATAACACTTGTACAACTGGACTTCATCCACTCCAATGCAGCTTCCAAAGACAACAATGTAATCAACAATCTTTAATGTCTTTTTAAGTGAAAGTTGGCAATAGAGGAGAATCTTTGATTATAATATAAATTCTAAAGGGAATGGATTTACTTAAGCAGTTGTGTTTAATGATATCAGAAAGGAATTAAGCAAAAACTAGTGATAAAAACATGCATATCTATGATTTACACTTGCAGGTAAAACAAATTTGTATCTGAATTTAAGAGATTTCATATCATGGATGTCTGTCTATCAAGTTTTAACTAATTTAAATCTGTTCTCTGTCTTTCAGCTCTTTAGTTTATGACCAACTAAATCACTGAAGATGTTAGAGTGTAGCATTTGGATTTTAGTCACTCATGCTTTAATCTATTAAAAATTACTAATAACCTCTGCAAACATAGAAAGACATATATAACTTTTAAAAAGTTACAATCACAATAGTCTTGCTGTTTTGAACACTTGATATAAAAATTAAATAAAATAGTGAAGATTTTATAGATTATAGAATTTGGATTTTAGATACTCATATTTTGCTGAGTGTCATGGTTAGAATTCTTTCTGTTGCAGCGACATCTTGTTTTAGCCGTAAGGTATCATACCCATTGACACATTGCCCTATCATCCAACGTAGAGTTCTAGAAACAAATCTTTATGGCATGCTATTAAAAAACATAGGACACTTTTGTACATGTACTTACAGGCTTTCAAAAGGCTTTGATGTTTGTAAACAATGGACAACATTGAGAGAATATGTAACTTTTAAAACATACTGACCCTATGAACAAGAAAGTTTAGCAACTTCTCCTATTACTTCAGCATGAAAAGACTTCTCTGCTCTTCTGAAAATTGTAATCTCTCTCACAGTTTTCTCTCTAAATGAAATTATGATTCTTGCCTGTAACAAAGGGCTACTGAGAGATAATGCACTACTTCAAAGGTGCTTCCAATAATTGAGTGGTAAAATACACACCTTGGGAGTGTACACCTAAATCAAAGACACATTCCTGACAACTACTCCTGTACTGTAACAGAAAATACACCGGTATGTGTTTGGGAATGCAGCCTTGTATTGTTACAAATATGCAAGGGCTGTTCTGATATTAATGCCTCATGTTGGCCTGCAACATCAGAGGTGGATGCTGGTGGTATGGCAGGAGAGGTGGAACCTTCCGACCAATATTCTGTTACATTTTGTTGTTATGTGACAGATGGCAGCAGGGAAGCAGTCTGATAAAATGGCATCTGGCATGGAAATGCATATGAAGAAAAGGTGTGCCATTTAATTCCTCCAAAAAGAAAAATGGTTGAGAAATCCTTTGTCTGGAGAACACTGATGGACAAGTCCTGGGCAAAGGTTGCAAAATCCTTTGTCTGAGGGACAGTGATGGACAAGGCCAGGGGCAACAAGAGAGAGATAAGCTGCAGCTTAATGGCTGTGAAGCGGTCTTTTGTGTGGACTTATCTCAAGGAAGATGGCCATCTCAGGGGGTACTCACATGACTCTTGCTCCAGCACCCAGGGATGTCACATAGACAGGAAAAAAAGGAGTATAAAAGAGGGATCAACAACCACGAGGTTTAGGTTTTCCAGCAACAGATTCCTCATGAAGAAGAAGAAGTTTCTGACATGAGAAGCCTCATAACCTGCCTCTCTCCCTCCTGGACTTGCTCTGCACTCTACTTGTGTGCTCAAGAACAAAGGTGTCTGCCATGAGGTTCCTCACTACGGAATTCCTGCTTGCTGACGGACTCTCTAGGGCTGCCACCTGAGTTCTGCTGCTTCCTCCCGGACTGGTTCTGCAACTTCTTCCTGCTTCTTCTGTAACTTCTACCTGCTTGCTGCCCAAGGCCGGCCACGCTGCTGCTGCTCTGCCCCTGCCGTGATTTTGCCTCGGAGTTTCAAAACGTCATGCAATGGGACCGCTGCTGGATCCTGGTGGTGACTATTCCTGCTTTACACAATTCTTGCTTGTTTCCTATCTCTTCTGTCGCTCTCCTTCCTTTCCCCATCACCCTACTTCGTAATAGTAGCTGTCCTTCTTCCCCATTTCCCCAATTAGGATTTATAATAATCTGGTTGGACCAACATTTGAACCGTTGTTTCTTAATCCCACGCCGGGTACGTTATATTAAAAGAAACTCATCTCCCTCCTATAAATTGGAGTGAGACAGTGGTGCATTTCAGCAGGAGTGACAGCAATGAGAAAAATAAGCCACATTCTGGACGGCTCATTTTCATCACTATGAAAATGCATATCTACTGGTGGTGACTAAGTTGAAAAACACTGTTTTGTACCTGAGAAATTGCTCTATCAAACACTATTATTCTGCTCTGTGTATTTATTGTAGTTTCCATTGAAAAAAATAGGAGACATTACTTTCGGAGCAACTTACACATTACTTTCCCCAGCTACATGGACTAGTTTCTAAGTATATTATTACAGGATATGTTCTTTTCAGCTTTCTAAGTTGACAACTCATAGCATTTAATAAATTGAGGTGTGAAGGACACCTAATTCCAGCCAGAAGTCATTGTTACAAGATTATTTCCACACTACAATGTTTTGGTGCATATATGTTTGCATTAGTAAGTTTGCATTAGTAAGCAAGAACAACTAACAAATGTTAAGCAAAAGAATTAAGGAGCCTGAATGAGACATTTCCAAATGAAATCAATTTAGGAAACTATTCTGTTGGCTGTAGCTCCTGGTGTTGAAATTGAAAGTAAAACACTTCAGACTGTAGGAGCTCCGTAAGACTGGCACTACGTAGTAACTTGTGTTAATGTGGACATCTAACCTAATCTTCCTAAAAGCAACTACGAGATTCATGCAGAGCAGAGCTGTCAAGTGAACACTGACCACATTAAACACTCATTTTCAAAAGAACATTGCTGTTATGAACAGATAAAAGAAATAGAAAGCCTGCAACAGCATCATCCAGCAACTCTCAGCAACAGTAAATTTGAGGTGCAACATCAGGGCAATGTGTTTTCCATATGGCCTTGGTTACTGAGTTGTCTCTCTTGTGTATTCGCTTCAGTGAACCACAAAAATAAATAGTCTACAAGTTAAAGGACAGTAAAATGCAACAGTCATGCTTTCATTTAAATCAGTGAGAACAGATGTCCCAGTGGTGACTTGTTAATACGAAGCCTCAATTCCAGCTTCTTAATTTCAGAGTTTTTTGTGGTGAAAGACAAAAAGCTGATAATGTAAATGAAAATTCCAAGTTTAACAAAACAAACTATGGCTGTTTTGTTGGATTTTTCCTATGTATGCCTAGAAAGATAAGAACAGTTCCTGATTTCCTTTAATGTTTAATGAAGCTATAGCAGCCTTCTACTAGCTTACGTACAAATAGCATCTCTTTCTCCCGCCCAAAGTCACAAAACTTGTAAGAACTTGGTATCTTTGAAAAAACCTCCACTACTGTCAGATTAAACTGAGTGACGGGTACATTATTTTTTTTAAGTGAGGAAGACAAATGAACAATATGACCAACACAGACACTTCCATGTGAGAGCTTTGTACTGAACATATCTTAGCCTTCTTGTTTGTGTTATGTCTCTCTAGCATATCCCCACAGCCAGACAAATTCATTTCATTTTTTTTATCAGTAACAACAGATGCTCACATGCCTTAATGAGGATTCAAATTTGGCAACATCTCAGATTTTTCATTTAAATGGGAACATATACATTTACAACACAACACATATTGCTGGTAATAAGATATATGCTCTCCATTAACTGAGAGAATCTGAAACTATCACAGAAACTATTTTCTAAGAATTCTGAATAAAATTTCACAATCTATAAATCAAATAGCTATTTGCTTTATCTGCCATTTTTATTCAGTTATTTTGATCCTGATGCTTGCTCAGTTGAGCCACAATTCAAACCAAGGAGATGTTGAGTGTACCAAAAAAAATGTGTTCAGTAGCAGAAGTGTGATTTCTGCGTATATCACCATCTCACCCTGCATATCATATTTCATTCTGTGTTCTCAGCAAGCACCTGGATTCCTTTCAGGTGAGGTAACTGAGGAGCCAGAAGTCTTGGAGTACACCTAGCACACCCACAACTCTTGTGGGAGGCAGGTCTATCTGACTGGTTTGATTTAGTTCAAACTAGTGCTCCTGAAATGCTTACAGCATAAGCTTCTGACCCTCGGTATCAATTATTTTGCTGTACCTTTTCTATTGCACTGCTCTACTTGTTGCTGTAGATAGTCCCAGTCACACAGAGCAATACCCTGAGCAGAACTTTGGGCAAGCAACTTAGTTTGTGTACAGAAAACATTCCGCCTAGGAAGGCAGTTAGTCTTTTCAGTGACTCTTTGTCATAGCCACCTCTGCCGAGAACAGAGTTTATCAGAAACACACTGAGCACTCTCTTTAACTGCTCTCATAAGGCTACAAGGGCTCTTTCATTGAATACAATGGAATTTGGATCAAGGCTTTAGAAGTTAAGACTGCATAAATGTCCTCTTGTTCTGTCAGTTTAGCCATACAACCACACTGGAGCCTTTCCTGATAGATTTGATGCTTCTGCTGTACTGTTCTTGATTAGTGGGACTCAGCTATATATCTATCTATTATAATTAGGCAGAAGTAAACTATTAGCATTTCATATTCAACAAGCAATCTTCCCACAGTGCTGTTTTGTCTCTCTGTACAATCTTTTCCACAAGCAAGCATAATTAGAATTTCAATACCTAATAAATTGAAAGTGAAATATAGCAGTATTTTGCAATGTGCAGGCTTTAGACAACATATGTATTTGGATTGGCTGTCAATTTCCATGTCTTATCCACTAGTCCAGCAGATTGCACAGGAAAGGGATGCTAGCCAAACTCAATGACAGTTTCCAGGCTGACAATAAGGGGCTGAATGCCCAGAGTACCAGCTCAGACTTTGGCAGTCTGTCTAGCCCACCTAAAGTGGCTGAAGCCAGAAGGTATCAGGAGGACAGAAGGCAACTCAAGCAGACTGTACTGTGTGACTTTCTACAAAAAGCAGGTATCATGTGAATCCTCGGACAAGAAACCATGACCATTTCTGAATTTTCTGTATTCCTTGGACACTAGTACCAAAATGCAGAAGCAGATTACATCTAGAAGAGCGTCACAGACAGCACAACAATCCAGGGTACAACTATTTTTAAGGTGTCTGAAACCAGGCCCTATTTTCTCTCAAATAACTGATCTGCATAATACCTTCTGCTGCATGTTTACATCTACTTTTAATCCATGCAAAAATCATACTCTAAAGTCTTATAGAAGACTCGGAGAATATTTTAAAACTCTGTACAACTTTGGCCTTAACGTCAGAATAAGATTGATAATGCATAACCTCCCAGCAAAAAAAAAGCAGCATCAGCCAAATATGCAAAAATGCTCATTCCTAAAAAATATAGTAATTTTTAATGCAACTTCTAGCCATCACCAACTTCTTCTGCAGTCCACAGTAATATGGAACTTGAAGCCTTTTCTTGTTATTACTGCTTTCTTCATATAAGCTCTTATCATCTGTTACTGGTGAAAGATGCACCAGCAGAAAAAGATAAAGCAAACACTAAAATGCTGTCAGTTAAAATATTTGAGAATGCTTACTTGACGAAAAAAACTCGTATTGAAATTTTAGTGGTAATGTTCTAACTGGAACAAGAATATATTTAATCCCTGTTTGAAAGATCAAATTAAGTCTGCTGCAGTCGACATTGGTACAGCTGCATCTATCAGAGTGGGTTAATTACTTAATAAGAAAGCTGTGCTGCACACCTACTTGATACTCATTTGTCTGGTTTGTTACATTTGTGGTTTTTCTGCAGGCTTTCAGGGTGCTAGGAAATCATTTATATCTCGAAGCAATGTTCCAAAATACCAGAAGAGTGAGGAAAACAATCTCTCCATATACATTCCATGATTTCTGTGAATACAGTCATATTTCAGAAAAAAAATTCAAATGCAATTAAGTCACTAATTCAAAGTACTTTCACAATAATGTATCAGCACATACATCTTGCCATTTCAGCCCTGCTCAGAAATATCACTGCAATATTTCTGGTGCTACAGTTTTTCCATAACAAATCCCCTGCTTTACAGGCATTAAAATTCAAATATTTGGAATCCCATAAGCTTGCAACCTATTCTCCAAGCAGTCAACTCAAATGCAATATATATTTTTCCTCCCCAGAAGTTTAATTTAAATTGGTTCCACCATTTTTCTTTACAGGGTCTAGAAAAGGGCATAAAATGAAGACCTGACAACTATTAAGAGATATGTTTTTTTTTCTCAGAGAAGCTAAAGAAATCGTTATTTATTTCACTGGCTGCTAGTTGTTTACTGCAATCTGCTTTTAAATACGCAATCAAAAATAGATAATATATTGGGTTTGTTTTTTTTTTTGTTTTGCTTTTTGCAGTTACTGAACATTAATACTAAACATTATTTGCATTTCCTAAAGTGATAAAAAAGACGTATTTGTATTTTAACACATATATGTGACTTCAGCATATGAAAAGTATGTGGTGAATACAAGTGCAAATAAATGAATAATTCCACTTACTTAACAGTGTGATAAAATGTAGATCTATAGTATATATTGCAAATTGAGATATTCATAGCAGTCTGGTGTTCAAACCCCTTTATATTTTAATACCTAGGTCCCATAAAATTCTCAGCTACCAGCGCTGAGTTTGGTTCATGTGAAAAGACCAAAGAGAAAGAAACAGACAAAGAGAGAACCCTGTATAAGGATTATTAGCAAGTAAGGCCAACTTCAGACAGAGAGAGCGAGTCTCATAAAGGATACAGAGAATTCTCTCAGTGAATGTGGAATCATATTAGTCTTTACATTATGAGATCAGTATTTCCAGCATTGATTCCAAGCAACAAAGATTACTGATGCTGTGGCGAAACAATCATGTTTTTTGTCTGATATTTAAAGAAAGTGGGAAAAAGGTAAAATACCTGTTCCACTGACCATCAAAGGCTTCCACGTGAGAATCAAAGTGTCTAGCTACTTTGAATGTACAAGTTGAATTTTGTTGTGTCTACACAGAGAACTGATTTTTTGGATCACAAATATCATGTAGTCTCATATGAACCTTACCAGCCATAACAGGGAAATTCTCTACAGTCATATAATACCACTACTTCACCCCTTTTCATTCTTTCTGTTGTTCAGATATATAAATTCAAATGTCCTCAGCACACCCAGTACTTGATGAAAGAGATTTAAAAAAAAAAAATACTTATCAGAGGTACCTTGCTTCTTGATATAGCCTTTGAAAAGAGATTCTATGACTAAAATAACCTTTACAAAACTGTAACAGAAACCTATCACTTAGGTCTTAATTCTCTGTGACACATGCAGATTGTCATATAATGGAACACACTGAATTTACAAACAGCATTAGCATCCTTACCTCTGATTCTGCTTTTTCCAGCAAAAAGAATTATTTAACACAGAAGTTATCCCTTAATTCTCTTACAAGATAATCAAATCATTAAAATTCTCTTTTGAAATTCCAGTCTTATTACATCTATGCACCATATTTGTCTCTTTGGACTACTTCTAAATCCAACATCATTAACACCCAAAACAGATTACCGTAACATCTAAAAGCATATGGGGAGTTATTTTTGAAGCTTGAAGAATAGGGATAGATCTCAGAAAAACTTGCAAGCTTTTCACTAAAATAGTATTTGGCATCATCAAAATGCAAATCTTAAGAGAATGTAGTACGTATGAAGAGCACAGCAAGAACATTGCACTGAAAAATTAATGAAAGAGAAATGAATTGTTTTATTTCTAATTAGAAACCATAGTTGACTATGGGAAGCTTTCACTGAAGATTCACTACAGAGAACTCTGGAACAGTGCTTTTCTTGTAAATATTTTCACAGTCATGGATGCAATACCCTGAACATTAATAGGAAAAGAGGAAAGAAAGGGGAGTTTTGAGTGGCTCTTCACATAAAAGGCTGACATAAGTTCTGGAAAAAGAAATAGGTCTGCTTGGGTTTTTTCAATCATTGCTTGGTGACAGAGCAGTATTATAATTGCTTTAAAGCACAGAGGATATAGTTATTCCATTCAGATTTAACTAATTTTCTTTGCATTCTGTGGGAAAGAATGCTTGATACAGGCTGTTAATACATTTTATTGTAGGTTTTGCCTTGGGACTTCAGCTAAGGTAAATCCACCAAAGGAAAATGGATTCTAATCCTTTTTGCCAAGACCAATAGATAAAGCAGCTTTCCATAACTAAGCTACGCCATTCAGGACAGGAGCTGACCAGAGTAACCTAAATTTGATGGCATGCAGCTTAGATGAAGATATCTGATTGAGTTATTCAAGTCTTCCTTTCTATGATACAAATATAAATAGGCACAATTCATCAGGTCTAATCTAGACATCCGAGGACAAAAACAAGATAAATTAGTGCATACCAAGGAGAGTTAAGATGCAAAACTACACATCAATATGTGCATTAACACCCTCCCTGGTGTTCACAAAAGAAGCAGTAAGATCACTCCACGTGCAGCGAAGAGACTTCCTGTTATATTTTTATATGTAACTTTCTAGGGTATATTCATAGCTGTATCTTGTGTGTTTGGGAAAAAAAAAAAAAAAAGTCAATGAAAGTGGCCAAAAAACTCCTGTTAGAGTCTGAAGTAACAGAATTCAGTTCTTATCATCAGTTCTGGTTCATTATGAAGAAGAACTCACATGCAGAGATGTGACAGATGTCAGCTACATAGCTTCGAGCTCAAGATATTTTTCAGTAGAGAAACCAACATGTTTGTGTTTATCTATATCTTCTAAGGATATCAGTGCATTAGTTTGCTACAGACAAATAAACTGCAGAGGCAAGTTAGGATACAGGTACCTAGCAAGTCAATAGCAGAGTCAAAAATCTAACTCAAAAGGAATAATGCATTTCCTTTTCTAAGATTGCTAACTTACAACAGCATAGCTAGTTGCAGAATAGTTCGAGACTGCAAGAAAATACATGTTGTAAAGGGTGACTGTCAAGCCTTCAGAATCTAGATACACGAATAAAAAAAATGTGCTTCTCTTCCTACTTCTTCTAACTATGAGCTACATCATATCCCACTCCATATTTTATTTCTCCGACTGCAAGATGGTGACTTCCTTCCCCACCAGCTGTAACATTGCTTATTTATGGCTGTAAAGTGCTTTGAGACTCTTGTATAAGAGCATAGGGAAATGTAAAATACTCTTGTTTCTACGCTTATCATGACTATGAAACAAAATAGCTATTAGAAGTATACTGAGAATGTATTGTTTTAATTTTGACTGCTTTGACATTGTGGACTATTTTAGAGTATGGGGTTTAGCATATTCTCTATTTATAAGGTTAAGCTTTCAGGATAGTAGCCATACGAGATAACAGACTTGTTACAATTATGTAGAAGGGATTAAATCTGGCTGCTCATTTTACATCTCAGCAAGGTTGGAGAAAGCAAAGAAAAAGAAATTGCAAGGCTCTTCAGTTCCTTCTGTGAAGAGCTGCTTCTTATGTAAAGTTTCTGGATGTTCATCTACTCTAAATTGAAGCCATGTCATTGCAGACATCACTTCAATTTCTAAGAAGGACAAAATAATAAAGAAGTTAATAAAATGAGAATTTAAACTTAGTCAAATATTTCCTTTGGTTTTTAAGCCAAGAATTTTCTGAAAGTTTATTTCTCTTTCTTTCACTGAAGAGAATTTAGCACTCAGACATACTGACTGGAATGGAAGAGTAATCAGTCAGAAAGAACAAATAAATTTTGTGTCTGCCTCTGTTAGTGGGGAAAATAATTGAAAGCATGACTGCTTATGTGGTTCCTCTACAACTTCAAAAGTGTACAAAATCACAGAAAAGGGAATGCCATCTGTTTGTTGTTAGGGTCATGTATTTTATTTTCTTACTTATACTCCCACTGAAAGCAATGAGAAATTCTCAATCCTTTGTAATGAAAAAGACATAGCTTTATTTTCTCTCCCATATTCAGGTTACAGGCTTTATTATGCATCTTCCTTGCCTCCTAAGTAAGCTCAAGCCTTTGTTAACTAATATCCTCAAAGATTATCTATAAAATCGAACAAAAATGGCAAAAAAAAATAGTCACCACCTTATAAGAGAAGGAATGTGACACAGGAGAAATAGTAGACCTCCCTCAGCCCTGAATGTTTGCATCAACATTATTGAAAGCAAAGCCACTTCAATAACACAGAACGCACCCTTGGCATAATGAAAGCAAGATGTAAAAATGTGTTGGTGAGAAGGGCAGCTTTGAAGCAGCTGCAGTCCAAGCTCTATAATATCTGAAGGAGGATATGCTGGTAATGGAAGTGTGCCTTGTCTAACTCTGACTATTCATCTCAAGGGGCGATTTACAAGGTGATAAAAGGTTCCAAGCTGCAAAAGGTACTTTAGGCAGTTAAAAAGCAGCATTTTATGATCATTTCTTCTGTACAGTACACGTTGTTTCATTAATCAAATGTTTATTCTATTAAAACGCTAAGTCTTTTAGCTGATGGGACAACAAGTTTTACTACCATGAAATGGCATTAAAAGCCACAGACTTCCCAGCTAAGCCTTTGTAATGATTCTAACACAGCCCAAGTGTGGCTGTATGCAGTGGGACACCCGAGTGGCATGTTCTGCTCTTTGGTAAGATTCTATGCTTGTGTCAGTCCTCAAGGCCACATCCCCCTCTCCCGGCAAACAGACACACAGGGCACATGCAGGCTCTCTAAACCAGCCACCAAAACAGGTGGCTCACATCAAATCTGACACTGTCAGCATTAAGTTGCTCATTAAATGAGTATTAAAAGCCAAGCATGGCTCTGGCAAATGGAAAGCTTCTACTCACAAGGAACACATTTGCAAGCCTTTAAAAACCTACCAGCTTCTTCATCTCCTAGGGGCCTAAAAGCCAACACCCACAGTGACAGCTATAGATCAGGGGATGCGTTGTGACAGAACAAATACTTTGAAAAACTTTTGTCAGCTCTCTT
Organism: Lagopus leucura; assembly: GCF_019238085.1. Lineage (NCBI taxonomy): Eukaryota > Metazoa > Chordata > Aves > Galliformes > Phasianidae > Lagopus > Lagopus leucura. The sequence continues at coordinate 42,148,214 of NW_024962264.1, forward strand.
TTTACTCCTTGAAAGAGCCTTCCCAAAACAGCGGTACCATAAGCACCTGGCTAAGACACTCTTTTCCTAAACTATCAGGTTACTAATGGAAAGCAATTCTTTATTTTGTAAATCTAGCCCCAAAACTGAATGTATTTAGATTCCTACACCCTCCTCCACTACACAAATCATAAAGAGTAATTCAAATGGATCCATCAAAACTGCAGTAGAGTCTCCCAATAATACCCATAAACTCTTCAGTTGATTTAGACATGGAAACATCCTTCATGTTAAACAGGAAAAGAACAAAACTGTTAACATATACTTGGAGTCTGCACAGTTAAACATGGAGAGCAGGAGGGAGGGGATGCAGAAAAGACCTAGAAGTTTATTTGCAAAGCAACCACAGTGACCAACAGGAAATTTAGGCTTGCATTTTAATGAATTTATAATATTAAAATATAAATTATAAATCTATACATCCAGAATAAATACCATCGTAAGTTATAAATATTAAAATATAGTAAAAACTGTGCTAATAAAGGAGAACAACGAAATATGATAAAATAGAAACTACCAGGGGCTTATAAGTCTAAATCCTCATTGAATGACCTTAAAGCAAAATCATTATAGACACATTATAAAACACTCTCTGCTAAAGTAATTTAAATTCTCCCATTACCTACCATGTGTTTCAGAGGTAGTATGAATTTCAAGTTGTTTTGCTAAAATGCATAACCAAAATCCTGTAAGTCCTTGTGCAGGCTAAAAATAATTTAAAAAAACTTATATTTTGGTATAATAATATTGATGAACTCCAAAGGAATGAACAACAATACTGAATCAATGTACTAACACAAGATAAAGAGATTTTTATATTTATATGAACACAAATAGAGAGAAATCTCTTCTGTGTGTTACTCTGTGAAGTAGTAATTTCAATATCAGAATGGAATAATCACCTTCTACTGTAAATTCTGCTGTTACTGGGATTATCAACAATGTTTAATCCAAACATATTTTGAAGGAACTATACTTAATACTACATTATCCAGCTTCGGAGAATGTTTTAAAAGTTCATAAACGACTATTTAATACCGCTGTTTGACAATATAGCAGGATATTCTCATTAAAACACGCCATTCTTCACTCTGAATAACGTGCTCAATTTCCGTGTGAAAGCAATCTGTGTCATAGTAAGAGGCAAGGTTTTGTAACTGCTGCTCAAGATTCAAAAGGATTCACTATTGCACCATGAAGAAGTGCTTACCATTGAAATCTTTCAAAAGCACAACTAGTGGCTAAAAAAAGGCTTTGTTTAATGCAAACTGATACAGACTCTGACTTATTTGGCCACAGATACAGGATGAAGCCTGATTTGCATAATCCATTCCCTAAATAGTCATCTTTTGCATTACAATACCCACAAAAATCAAAACGACCAGCCAGCAGGTCAACCTTTCTGCCGAATCAATGCACCAAACCTCTCCTTTTAGTCAACAGGGAATGGTCAAGCCATTAAGAGAAGCAATCCTCTCTCCTCAGCCCAGCCAGCACATATTTAGGGCCGCACTGTCTTACTGCCAGCTACACTTCCTCCTGATTTCACTACAGCACGGTACAGTGGAAACTCTCACAAGCTCTCCCAGTCCGTGCTCTACCTCAGACATCTGAAATACAGCATAGACATTTCTGCACGTTCTCTTTGAGACCTCCAAGAATGACAGATGCAGTCAGCGGGACAATAAAGAAGTTTTCCATTTCTGGCCATGATTCAAACAGGTCACTCTAAATTTTCTGGAAGGCAGTATAGAAAATACCAGCAGACCATCTTCGCCTCACCAAACAATAGCTGCTATCTTACGCAGGTTTACATTAGGCATGCTCTTCTTTTACTACTCTATTACTACTATTCTTTTAGTGTGAAATACATATGATCAACCAAATAAAATGTTTAGCAGTATTAAAATAGTCATTTACATTCTGCCGATCTGTTACCAGTTGTACTAAATACACTTCTAAAAAGCTTTTTTCTTCTGCAGAGTCAGCTCTCTTTACTTTCTTAGGAATACCTTAGAGCCACAAATTGTGTCTTGGTTTTACTCACATACACAACAGGTAAAAGGCTACAGCTTATCTAATTAAAGTTTCATCACTGCTTTCAATTTCTTTTCTACTCCGGTACCGCCAGCAACTCAGGCAGCAAAGTTGACACAAGCCTATCTTATAGCCTCAGACATGCTGATAACTTCAAATTAAATATGCAAAACTAAATTAATTCAACTAAATCACTTTACTACTTAAACAAAAAGGGGAGGAAAATATGAGTTAAGATTAACCACAGCTCCAATTTGTTTCATGTGAGGCAGATGAGCAAAAAGCAGAAGTACCTCCTTTTTTGTAAAAAAAAAAATTTAAAATTAACATAGATGGAACTCCTTATTAGATCCCTTATATACAGATACAACAGAAGCTGAGAAGAATAATATTTGAGACACAATTCACAATCCTTTCACAGTTTAATATATTCATGACCTTTTGCTCAAACTGCAAAGTTCAGTGAACCACAAGCTGAAGAGTTGCACAGCTGGCAATTCAGCAGGGTTGGGTTCTGTTTTCTCATCAATCAGCAGGCAGGTTCCCTTCTGATTCACCCCTAGTAACCCCTTGAAACTTTTTATTTGTAAAAAGATAATTCTTAAAATATTTCTCAATGGGGGTAATTATCTCCACTCGCTATATGTAATTAAAGTGAGCAACAAAAGAGCTAAATGATAACCAGAGAAAATATATGATTTCCCTCCAAAGGAGCTATTTAAATGCTAAATACAGAAGAGCTAAAAGACAGAACAATTTTATTTCTTTTTTTTTTTAAAGATAGTAATGAATTGTCATTTGACAGTAGTTGACAGTAGTCAGTCCATGACAGAAAATTTGTCTCTTCTATGCTAATGGTACCTGTGAGATAATATAGAAAAAAAAAAAATAGAAAAGCCCTGAATGGGAAATTATCTAGCAGATGACAAATCTGTTACAAGAAAAATTTAAAAATAAAAATGAGCAAAAAGGTAAACTTTTTTCTACACTTCATACACCTGAACTTGTACGATTTTTGGTCAGAATTTCTGAATGTGACATTAGTATGCAATTAAGCTTTTCTATTCATTACATGACATTCTCAGAAGCACAACATGTTTCTCTGGCAACTGAAAGTCATTTGTTTAAATCTTGCAGTAAGATTGCATTTCTTCTAAAAAATGTCTTGAATAAACTTTCAGATGGAATACGATTTTGGATTAGAGGCCCTTGAATTTATCAGATATTATAACAGCTATAGACAAGCTGATAGGGATACTTACATTATCTGCACAGTATCAGCACTGATATTTTATTATATATGTTCCCAATAAGTAAACAGCTAACAAGATGTTGTGAATAAAGGTGGTCTTATTTTTAGGACATAATTCATAACTGGCCCTAACCTTATTTCATGCCAGAAAGCAACACTGTCTAAAACAATGCAATCATGAATAGTTCTATTTCTACTGCTAAATTAAAAAGTTCACGAAATTCGATAAAATGAAAAGGTAATAGACAACTAGGCATTCCCTACTCACAACTTTGGAGGTCAAAGGTGAACAGGTTTACTCACAAAGAAGGTCTTGAGGTATCACAGGATAAAATCACAAGAAATTAATATAGAACAAAATACTATCCCTATAATTAACGCCTACCATGGAAGGAAAATAGCAGTTTGAAGGAACATCTACTTTTTGCAGAAATAAAAATGCACCTTCCCGCAGGAAGACTGCTAATAATCTGATGCTTCCTTCAAGTTGTGGGGCAAGCACGTGTTGCAGCTCACTCTGGAGCTGTGGCCTCCTCTCCAACTATGAGTGGGAGTTTTGCATTGTAAGCTCCTCTCAGCTGAGACATTTGCTGAAGGGACTAAAAAACAAAGCTTAAGAGGAACAAAGTTGAATAAAATAGGTTGATAAATGTGAAGAAAGCGAAGCTCTCTACAACTACCTTAAAGCAGTGAGGATGGTGTTGGTCTCTTTTGTCATGTGACAAGTGACAAGACATGAGGAAATGTTCACAAGCTGTGCAAGGGGAATTTTAGAGTGGATATTAGGAATAACTTCTACACAGAGAGGGTGATTCTAAAGTAGCAAAATTCTCTACAAAATGGAAAACCCTTTTTACTCTCTTACTGTGCCAAGGATACAAGAACAGGCTCTCTTTAGAGAATAGGCAAGAAAAAGGTGATCAGTCCCACTACACTCCACAGCCACACAGTGTAGAGACCAAACTCAGGCTGGCACCAACTTTTTCAGAAGCCCCAGAAAAGAAGACATATGAGCGTCTTGGATGTTCAGGGACTCCCTTGCCAAACATCCCACAGTTCAGGCTACCTGAGTATTCCTGCATCCCAAGAGAGCACTATAAAAAGTTAAAATTGTATCCTGCCTCCCCAAACAAAAGTTTAACACAAAGACACCATTGTTAAGCATCTTCAAAATTTCTCATTGTCAGAGACAGCAAGAAGAATCAGAGCAGCAGATAACAAGAATCTGGGGAGGTGAAGTCAGCCAAAAAACTTCCTTTTATTGGGAAATATTATGGTTTAACAAGTCTAACAAGCAAACCGTAGGAACACTGTTGTCATTTTCACACATCCATACATCTTCCCAATGGTCAGCAGTATCGCACTCAGTTGGAACAGAATTTCTTTTTACCATCACTACTTGCACTACTGCAACATATTCAAAAGGAAAATGTATGGTAATTGTGTTAAATAACTGCAAAGAACTTAGCCAATTGTAGCCAATGATTTTTTTCTATTTGTATCTTGGGAAGAATTAAATGAGGCTTTTGAATTTAAGAAAGCTAAAACACCAAGCAAAGAACATTACTGATGCATTTATGGCTATCATATTAACATCACTTCCCCTGCTAATTATACTCTTATCCTTATCATGCACACCATGGCTACCTATTAAGTCTGACAATAATGGATGCTTTCATTTTGCCTATACAGGTATTGATTAGATTTTTGAAGAAAAGAAAACTCAATAACCAAGTATATCTGCTCCTGCCCAGAGTGAGAAACGTTCTGAGGTTTCATAACAAGCATGTTGCTTAACTGATTAGACTGTCACTTCTCCCGAAAGATTTCAGGCACTTTTATTGAATTTATTTCCCTAAGTTTCAAAAAGTATTGTAAAATGACTTTCTGGCTCATCAAGTTCTTCTGATAATGGCTTAGGTATTGACTTGACTGAAAGAAAATAGCTTGTGTCTAAGCAATGACAGAGAGAATGGGAGAAGGCAGAAGCACAGGTATTGTCAGAACGGATATAACTCCAGCCTCAGGTCCCACCTCTGACAGAAGCTACGTCCTTTACATTGCTCTCAAGCTCCACTAGAGACAGAGATACATGGTAAGCTGTCACACACACTATTCTCATCCTAATGATTGAGACTGAAAAGTTTGAACTAGATTCATTTCCAAAGACTGCTTCTCTAAAGCTTTCTTCTCTTTTGGGGTATTCTTATTACCATAGACTTTCATCCTCCAGTAAATTTATGAACACTTTCTTTTGGTTAGGAGTTATTTAATGTATTATTTTTCATAGAGACAATCAATTTCTCCTACTTGCCTTTCCCCATGAAAAGTGAAACTTTTCACCTGAAGCACTTTTTATTCCTTTATGGGGAAGAAACTATTACTTCATTGTGTGAGCTGACAAAAAAGTGAAACTATCACAAATTCATTTACACATTTCTTATATTATTCCACTTCTATGTAAGTTACACAGATTGCCTGCTGAATTTCACAAGAAATTTGCCTTTTAATGAGTTCACAACTGTAACAGGCTTTCTCAGCTTTCAAAGGAAATTGCAGCAACACACGTGTGTATGTGATCCGGGACTTTGTGTGAAAACAACTTATGAACACATCTCTCAAATGCAGCATATGGTGTTATATGAAAAGAAAATCAACACAAATCAGCAATTACAGCAACACTTCAGAAAGCCTGTGAAAAGAGAGTGCACCTACAGAGGGAAACCAAACAACTCATAATCTGATGAGGTTCAAGTTACTTCCCAGAGTCAAACTGAAGGGTAATCACATAGCACTGGCTCTTTTCACAGTCAGAATGAGCAACAGACTTATTTCCCTCCAGCATGACGAGAGTGTAGCACAGAACTTGCAGAAAGCTTTAAGATTCAATTTCAGGGGTGGATCAGTTGATAGTGAATCATGCGCTCATGGAGGAAACCTGAAACAGGAGCTGTCAAACATCGGGGCATTCACAGCCTGTGGCAAGTGTTCAGTCAAGTCTGATTTAGCAGAAAGGTATCTTCTGTATCACGCAAGCAGAGCTCAAGCTAAACATACGGGTATTTTTTTCTTCCTATTTCTATCTATCTAGCTCTTTTCATGTCACCCTCCTGTAAAGTTTATTTTACTGGTAGAATACAAGATAAAGTAAGAGCTAAAGTAGGTTACAAACACTGCAGGAAGGAAGCAGCAAGGGCAATGTCCTACAATGTTTTTTCATATCTATTAAAGACTGAGACTGGTTTCAATAAATCCAGAAAATGATAAGCAGCAGGAAAAAAAAACTCCAGCTGAGGCTAGTGGCATACACAAAAACATCACCAACTTGGAGATCTAGACATACTCCTGGCATGTCAAAAATGAACAGATATAGATAATATATTTCATGGTTCTGTGAGTGTTTGTTTAGAGAGGTACAACAGTTGAAGAGTTATAGGAAAAGCTTTCTGAAACAACAATTCTTACCATTTTTTGTGTCCTAGATTTCTATGGACATGCTCTGCAAACAACAAAGGATGATGTAGAGCAGGTCCAGAGGATGCCATAAAGATGGACAGAGCGGAGCACCTCTCCTATGAAGAAAGTTTGAGGGAGCTGAGCTTGATCACTTGGAGAAGAGAAGGCTCTGGGGAGTTCTCATTGTGGCCTTCCAGTACTTAACACAATCTTATAAACAGGAGGCAGACAGACTTTTTGAATGAGTAGATAGTGATAGGACAAGGGGAAATGGTTTAAAACTGAAATAAGAGAGATTTAGATTAGATACTAGAACAACTTTTAATCAAAGGGTGATGAAGTGCTGGAACAGACTGCCCAGAGAAGCTGAGGATGCCTCATCCCTGGAGGCATCAAAGGTCAGGCTGGATGGGACCCTGTGTAGCCTGATCTAGTGGTTTGGAACTAAGTGGTCTTTATGGTGACCTCTGAACCCATGTCATTCTATGATTCAATGAAACCTGCATTGAGAAACAAAGACCACAAGGGCACAGTTTTCTGATCAAAGTGAAACTGAAAAATCAAACAAAGTTCAGATTAAAAAGATACTAAAGGTCACTTCTGAAGTCTTAAAGACACCTTATTATGACATGAATATATTTAGCACATGCACAAGCTTATCAAACATATTATCCTGACAACATGTCTCTGAAACTGGAAATCAGCCCCCTCTTATTACTGCTACTTTCAAATTCAGGAATTGATCCAAAAGAATCTAAGACCATCCACCCCACCTACTTGAGCTACCTCAGTGCTACACAACGTCTAAGTCTAGATGTAGGCATAGCAAAGTGATTCAGGTGAAGTTGAAGCTCTACTTGTTTCCTTTGTTACTTAAGCATTCATAGCACCTCACAGCAATGAGAGATGCCTGCTTTGGTTGATGCAGTCCTTTCAGGCTCAATACTCAGATGATCTGAGGAGTTAGCAATGTTTCACAGTAGGAATTCGGAACCCTCCCTTCACATTTGCGTGACAGTTCCACATGAGGAAATGAAAATTCCTAAAAGATTGACCTGAATCAGCGAGCTCCCCAGCTTGCCTTCTTCCTCTTTGATACACATTGTTCAACATGTATTTCTCCACCACACCACTAATGAACCAGCCATTCCAAAAATAAACACAGAGAAGTAGTAATTACACTATGTAAATTGTCTCTGATAGAGACAGACAATAATCCTTTCCCTTTTGCAAGGAAGCACTTTCAAAAAAAATTATTACATTGCAAGTGTATCAGAAATTATTGTCTGATTGGACAGGAGCAAGGAGTCATTTAATACATGCTTTCCAAACAATGATACACCATAACATGTAATTCTGTTTCAGCCATTCGGCAGTTTTGCTTTCTTGTGTTCAAACAGAACAGGCAGTAAAAATGCCAGTTCATCTGCACTGCTAAATGAACAAAGTTGTACAAATCACATTTTTACAGATAAAAAACTCACATTTTCTATTTAAAAAAAAAAAAAAAAAAAAAAACAGTACTATTAATATTCACACAATGCCATTCCATCCAGGAAGCTAATGTTTATGGTAAGATCCTCATAGAATAAATAAATAAATATAATAATAAAAGGAAGTAAAAACTTTCTAAGACTTTTCCAAGTACCATGGCATGATAGTATGTAACTCCCAGCCATGGAAAGTGCTTGGGAATTTACCTTTCATGAGCAGCAAATCCACTTGCGAGATGTAGTAAGATATTTGCAGCCGTTCGCAATATTTTATAACAATCACACTCAAGAGAAAATATCAAAATAAATAGTTGAATAGCAACTAAAATCTGATGTGGCTAGTCACTGTATCACATTTCAAAGGTGGGTGAATACAAAACAAACCCCTCCGAATTTATAAATTCAAATTACTCATCCAAAACTTCCAGTGTTACCAGAGTTTTGTATTTCCTCACCAATACATACCATGCCACAACAAGAGCAGACAATAAAGTCCTCCCTAGTCCTTTCATGACAGAAAAAACTATCAGAAACTCTGTGAATTATCCACTCCACTTCTCATGTTTCTACAAGATCCACACGTGGGCAATGCATAAACTTTGGAAGGAAATTATTAAAGTGAAGTGATATGAGAGAACTTCAAGATCACTCCTGAATTGAAACGTCTTGTAGGTATGAAGTACAGTAAACCATATTTCAAGAAGCTTGCTTAAAAGCAAAAATACTGTCTCTCAGCATCTTCTCCAAAACTGAACTCACACCTTCTATTGCTATTTGAGACTTTCAGTCACCAAGCTGATCAATTCTTTGAACAATTCCATAAGCAAGGAAATTCAGTAATCTCATCCCATCCTTACTACAGCAGTAATGAATCAATGGCCAAGGAGCTTGCAGAATTCTATCCAGAAAATAGCAGAAGGTTTCAATATTTTTACTATTTAGAGTTTTAATTAAAATGGAATGTGTAAAATAAATTATTTGTTCTTTCTATGTTCTTTTTTTTCAGGATTACAAACAAGTATCCACTAGCATAACCAAGTATTCACACATAGCTGGAAGGTTCTGGGACTCCGTCTAAAGTAACTTTGCACAAAAAAATTAATCAGTTGTTTAAGTTCTTCTAATGAAGAAAGTCATAATAAATTAATATATCTAATTTGAAGCAATCTCAATGAGATTACATTAAAACCTCATTTTGTTCTATTAAAAAATTCAATAAAACTGCCAATTAAATTAGGCAATCAGTAAGAACAAGGAGATTTTCTTGATGTTTCGTCTACTTTGCTCAGTGATTAGCAATCATTTTTTACAGCTTGTTGACAACGCTCATCTCTTGACAGTGCTGCAGGTTGTATCAGATGCCAGCTTTCAAATCTGCTTGGACAAATCATCCTTGTACTGCCATTTAGCACATCTGCCTCTGCAGGTAATTGAGTTCTCTCAGGAAACCTAGTATTTCAGAATCATGGGAGATCAAGTTTTCAGGGGAGAAAGTGAACACAAAGGGAATACTTTATCAAGCTAAACTGATACAAAGTAGGGAACTATAAAAACGTAATTAGAAAGACACTTAAAATCCGTTCTGGAAACCACACAATCTCAGGTTATAGATGAGCTCAGTGGCTCATATCAGTATGCACTGTTTTATCATCTGCAAGTCTGAAGAGTGGTTCACACTCCACATCTGTTATACTTTAATGCCTGCTGGCATTGCTTTCCCATATCCATTTTGAGCAAATATCCATATCCATAGTGAGCAAGAAAAACCTGTTCACTAATTTCCAGCATCCCTTCCTCGTCACACAGTGCCACTGAATATTGCCTGTGAGAAACTAGCATAAAACACTATCACTTTCCATGTTTTTTAATGTGCAAATGAGAAACTGCTGTTACAGATGTGCCTCTGTTCTACACTTCTACCTTCTGTAGATCATGTCTTTTTATCTATGACATCAAGAATACATTTTCTTGAAGGCTGGTCTTAAACACAGACAAGACCTTTATGATCACATTGATACTGAATAACAGAACCGATCAAGCTGCTACACTAGCACAGACCTCTGACACTTTGAAATAGTACCAGTTATAATCGTAGCAGAAATAAAAATAGAATTTTCACTTCTGCATGCAGAGAAGAAATTGCTTTTGTCTCAAAATACACAATGTTCTGATGCATTTCTTTACCCTTTCCAGGAAGGAAAAATTATTTTTCTGATGTATCCATCTTTCCACAAGGAAAACAAGCAAATGGCTCATCTGGCTCAGCCACTTGTAGTGTATGACTCCAGAAAGACTAATCCACCAGCTCTAGAAAGTTTATAGAATGGATTTGCATAAGCCCATTCTAGCAGATGATTTTTGGTTTTTTTTGTTTTGTTTTGTTTTTTTACATCTTCAAGTCTCTTTACATAGTGCCAAAAATCTTCTGCGTTTTCAGGTTACCAGCTATACAATAGTTCTGCTGAGAGATTGAGATCCCCATGACATTAAAACATCTCTATTTCTCCAAAAGAATAGGCTATGAAAACGTACAATTTTGGTAGCTTATTAATCATAAAATCACCAAAGTTGAAAAAGTCCTCCAGGATCATCCATTTCAACTGCCCCCCTAGCCACCAATATTTTCACTAAATGATGTTCTTCAGTATAACATAGAATCGTAAAATCATAGAATCATAGAATGGTCCGGGTTGAAAAGGACCACAATGATCATCTAGTTTCAATCCCCTGCTATGTGCAGGGTCGCCAGGGATGGTCACTCAACCACCTTCCTGGGCAGCCCATTCTAGAGTGTAATTCTTTTGGAGAAGTTTTTTCCTAACATCCAACCTGAATCTCTCACGGCACAACTTGAGGCCATTCCTTTTAGTCCTATCACTGGTTACATGAGAGAAGAGGCTGACACCCACCTCACCATAATCTCCTTTCATGTACATGTATAGATGAATAGATAGAGAATGATAAAGTCTTCCCCAAGCCTCCCCTTCTCCAGACTAAACAATTCCAGTCCCTTCAGTTGCATCTCTTAAGACTTGTGCTCCAGATCCCCCATTTTGTTGCCCTTCTTTGAACACACACCAGGGTCTTTAGAGTGGCTCAAAAATGAATGCAGTACTCAAGATGCAGCCTCACCAGTGATGACTACAGGGGGATGATGTCTTAATCTCACCATCAGGTATACATATACTAAAAGAACCTCCTTTCCCCCCTATAAATTGGAGCGAGAAACACCCCCAGGTCTGTTTCTTCTACACAGTCTTCTAGACACTGCAATAAGCCTGCAGCATGGCCTGGGATTACTGTGGCCAAAGTTCAGGACAAAGCACTTGGTTTTGCTGAACTTTACCCCCCTGGCCTCGGCCCAGCTACCCAACCTGTCCGGACCCCTTTGAACACCCCTTCCTAAGCCCAGGCATACCAATATTTCCTCCCGCTTTGGTACCATCTGCAAACTTACTGAGGATGCACTCAATGCCCTCATCCATAAAGACGCTAAACAAGACAGGCCCGAATTCTGAGCCCTGGGGAACATTACTTGTGACTGGTCACCAGCTGGATTTAACTCCATTCACCACCACTCTCTGGGCTTGACCATGCAGTCAGTTCTTTACCCAGCAAAGAGTGTACCTGTCTAAGCCATGGCTGCCAGCTTCTCCAGAAGAATGCTGTGGGAGACAGTAGATGGCTTTGCTGAAGTCTAGGTAAGCAATGTCAGCAGCCTTTGCCACATCCACCAGGCAGGCTACTTGGTCACAGAAGGAGATCAGGTTGGTTAAGCAAGATCTGTCTTTCATGAACCCATGCTGCCTGCGCCTGTTCCCCCACATGTCCTGCACATGCCATGTAATCTCACTTAAGATGATCTGCACTATAACCTTGTATGGCACTAAGGTCAGGCTGACAGGCCTGTAGTTCCTTTCATCCTCCTCAGCATCCTTTTTGTAGATGGATAATAACGCAACTTCAATTCAAACACCAGTCCGTCCTGCTTTAAGTCATACTGGAAGGTTTTGAACCAGCACATTTGGAATTCCTAGTCAAATTAAGTCAGAGCCAGTATACTAATTTAGGAGTGACTTTCAAAGATATTGAATACCCAGGCAATTTAGTCTGTCATAATTTCAGGGTAAACACATTCTTCAGTTGCCTGGTTCCACAAGTGATCTGTGTCTGTTCTCATTATTGCAGAATTTTATGAGGTACAGGTGGCATTTAATAATAAATATGTAGTGCTAATAGTTTGAAAACATCTCACTTTTGACATTTTATGAGGTCAACTGTCCTATTTGAAACTACCTTTCCATCCAAAGTTACCTCACGGAACTTATACAATTACAGTTTTGAAGAGACAAAATTGAAGTGAATCTGAAACTCATTTCACCATTCAAAGTTCTACAAGTTTTTATCCTACCTGTAATGAAGAGGAATTTCAAAGATTTTATGTCCTTCTTGAAACTGTTTTTCACCATTTACAGAACTCTGTTTTTGAGCTTAATACGGAATGGAAAAGGGACTGCTCCTGCATGGTCTGTGTAATCTTTACATCTGTCACTTCACTTTCAGCTACAGAATATTACACCGTGATCTCTATCTCCCAGTCACACTCCTTTTTATTCTCTCCTTTTTATTCTACTTTTTTATTATTTTTTTTTTCTCTTCCTTAATTGTAACTCAGTTATTCGGACTGAGAACTGCAGGGTACAAGAAAACATTATGCTTCTGACTTGCATTTTAAAATTTAAAGGTGTCTTACTGCTTCCCATCAAAGTCTGCTGCAGTTTACAGGGTTTTTAAATCCAAAGCTCAGAAGTTGCCACCATTTTTTTCTGTCCAGGAGATTAGCAACAGCAAAAAAAAAAAACAAAAACAAGAGAAATAGGACCTGCCTCACAAACATATATCTGCACAACTTTTAGAACACAGTATTTAATAGAGACATAAGCCATTACTGTCCTATCATTCTCATGCACACGTTATACATTCATTCAGGCCTCTTGGACAGTTCCATAGATCTGCATGGAGTCAGGTGTCTGGAGTAGAGAGGTGTGTTTCATCTGGGAGGGAATAAAGAAAGCATGGGTTTTGTTGCTTTTTACTTATTTTAAACCCTCTGTGATCCAACACACCATCATGGCTCCTTTAGATCTTTATATTCATAATATCATTTTAACATACTGCAATAATCTGCAGGATAAAGCCACTGCTGCAGCAGTTATGATTTAGAACACTAAAACTGCAGCTGGTTTAAATTTTTAAATAAATAAATAAAAAGGCTTTGTCTGCATTAAGGACCAGAGGGGAAAAAAACTTTTTTTTTTTTTTTTTTTTCCCCCAGTAAAAAGACTAGCAGAAATACAGAAATAGATTTGAATTAAAAAGAGATGAGTTGTGGAATTCTTCAACCATACACAAGAAGAGCTTCTCAATTAGGGACATCTCTGAGAGAACAGAAAAAAAAATAGCCCTATTTGTAACAATAAAATGAACAGACCTTGAGCTTGTTGATTTTGTTTTACCTCTACATGAAAGGCATTGAGAGGTAAGATTCACTTGCTCATCTCTCAATACATTTCTACAGTTTTTACTCCATCTTTGGCTAACCCTTTAACTAGGAGCAAAAGCTACTTGCAGACTATCACTGAGAATGTTTCCAGGAGGAGTAAATCAGGGTAAAGGATGTATGGTTTCCTTCTAACCTCCCCTTTTCAGACTTCTTTCTCTACATACTCTTCTAATTTGTCTCAGTTCAATCATACATCATTTTCAGAGCAACCTAAAAAAACAAATAAAAAACTGCTGGCTCATTCACAGCTCTTCTATTAGAGGCGCCATTAGAAAGTTGTCAAGAATTCCTGGAACAGATTTTGGTTACTGTAGAAATGTTTTTGTTTTCAGTACATTATGTATATCCTCACAAAGCCAGCAGAAGCAATGATGCGACATCTCTGGTGGATTTAGCTTAATTGTTCCATGACGTTCCAATTGATTTATACTAAATGTGCAGAACGATCTCATCCTTCTATAGAATCAGAAAATCAAATCAAAGACACTATTCCAAATCCATAAAAGCAAGGGAATTTTACTATTTCTCGACAGAAAATCTGTAAGGCGGGGAACACTTGACCTAGGAAGATATTTCAGGCCTGCTAAAGGATGAACTTGAATAGTAATTTTTCCAATAACACACATCAGGTTTTTGCCTCAATGGGGATACTAATCAGATATTTTTCATCCTTTCATTTCTCTGTTTTGATGAAATTCTGAAGTTGTTAATTAATTATTCTGCAGCCAGAGAGGAAACTGATGACCAGACAGCCAGGAACACAGAAAATATTCTTCCTTTTCATTCCTCAATTGTTTCAGCTTTACTGTTCTTTGTTAAACTAAAATGCCTTTCAAGTAACCCAGGTATTACAGTCCTCTGAGACATATAAAAACACTGGGGATTTTTTTTTCCTTTTTGAGTATCACTCACAAATTCCCTTGAAAATTATTAAACCAGTTTTAATTGTCTGAAGTATTATGAAGATTCACTAATGATAAAGACCAGGTTATCCCACGTTTTTCATGTTATTTCATGTTTTCTCATACATAGCAGTCTACTGGACATAAATTCATCTTGGACAAATTCATCTGGCCACATTCGATTTTAAAACAGCATACATGGACAACAACTACTTTGCAGTGTTAGTCCACTACGTAGATAATTTCAACTAAGTTAGCTTTTGATACTAGATGATTAACAAGTTATATTTTGATTTCTGACACTTTCTGAAATTTCAGTTTCCCAAAGAAAATTTATATTTACATTCATATAAAATGAATATTTTTTACATTCTGAAGATTTTGAATGCTACCCAGAAACATTTCACAAAGTAGCTATAGGACATGTGAAAAGATTTAAAGAATCTTGAATTCATACACAATCTGATTAACATAACACCAAATTCAAGACGTTAGAAGCAACTGGGCAACTCCAAGGTTCTCTTAATAAAGTGGTATTTTTTCAAAGAGATGTGTCTGATGGTAGAATTGAGCTTTGTGCTGTCTTAAACAGGAAAAGTAGAAAAAAATCCATTAATGCATTTAAGCATTTTTAGGTAACAGGTTTCACAGCATAGGTAGAGTGATTGCTCAGATAGCTAAGCCTTTCCGTTTAAAAACTTTTAACTTAAGCTATTCCTCCACCTGGAGACATTCAAATAAAAGGTCATTTAAATACATTAATTTATTAACTCTCAGTTTTCTGCTTTTGACTTTGCTTTTTCTTTCTTCCTAGGAAAAATCTCCCCCAAAGATATTCCAGCGTAAAAATCTCCAAACTACAGATTTTAAAGCAAGACGGAACTTGTGCTATCATTCAGTTTGACCTGCATAGGGGGCATCAAAACCTTCGATAAATTATTGGTTTTTTTAAGTTCCAGCAATGGTGTTTGAATTAAATCCCAGGAAAAATATCAAAGACCTAAAAAACCACTGTCTCAGAATTTTCAGTGTAGAAAATGCACAATGGCTCATAATACTGCTAACAAAACTCTGTATTTAGATTATTCTCAGTTTTTCCATCTCACATTCTAGACATTTGTTTTAACGTACTTTTGATTACTAAATGAGGAACCATCTGATATACAGTATCTTTTGCAAAAAAAAAAAAAAAAAAAAGAAGAAGAAGATGCTTTATTTTATAAAGGATTTCTCTTGTCTAAAATGATGTCTTAGTTACTACTTTCAGAGAAGTTACCTAACAAAAATTTATTTTGACAGAAGAAGTGGGGAAAAAGGCACTACAGAGGGACCTGGACAGACTGGATTGATGGGCCAAGGTAAACTGTATGAGTTTCAATAAGGCCAAGTGCTGGGTCCTGCATTTTGGTCACAACAACTCCAGGCAAACCTACAGACTTGTGGAGGAGTGACTGGAAAGCTGCCTGATGGAAAGGGACCTTGGTGTACTGATGGACAGTCAGCTGAATATGAGCCAGCAGTGTGCCAAGATGGCCAAGAAGATCCAGTCCTGGTTTGGATCAGCAATGGTGTGGTGACCAAGACTAAAGAAGTCATTCTGCCCCTGAACTTGGCATTGGTGAGGGCTCACCTCAAGTACTGTGTTCATTTTTGGGCATCTGAGTACAGGAAGGACATTGAGGTGCTGGAGCAGGTCCAAAGAAGGGCAACAAGGCTTGTGAAGGGATCAGAGAATATGCCCTACGAGGGGAGACTGAAGGAACTGGGGTTGTTTAGTCTAGGGAAAAAGGAGACTGAGAGGAGACCTTATTGCTCTCTTCCAATATCCAAATGGTGCTTACAGCGAGAGCGGGATTGGTCTCTTCTCACTGGTGACAGAACAAGGAGAAAAGGCCTTAAGTTGTGTGTTTAGGTTGGATACCAGGAAACGTTTCTTTACAGAAAGGGTTGTTAAGCACTGGAATAGGCTCCCATGGTAGGTAGTTGAGTCACCATCCCCAAATGTTTTTAAAAACGGTTTGGATGTGATGCTCAGGGACATGATTTAATGGAGGATTGTTAGTTAAGAGTAGTCTGGTTAGGTTTTGGTTGGACTCAGTGATCTTTAAAGTTATTTCCAACCTGAGCAATTCTATGATTCTATGATTCTAAGAAAATAGTCACATAGTTAGATATCAAATCTAGGCTGCTTCAGTTCGGATCTTATAATCACAAGAATCTCTTTTTTTGGTTTCAAATATACAGAGTATATTTCCTGTGGACTTGCCAAATTCAGGACTCATATCCCGATTCTTCAGACAGCAAAGTCTCTTTTAAGAACCTACTTTCTTCCTCTCTTCTTTCATTTGTCTTATCCTTTTCTTCAAGCACTTTTAGAAAAAGGTTGTCAAATCTGCTTTGTAGCTTAGACAAAGGGAATAAAGGGCAAAAAATATCATTAAGTATCAATTTTTAAGTTTTAACAGCCTGGGTGCAGAGATCTTAAGAGTCCAGAACTCAAAAATATGATCTAATCTAACTGTTATGACTTCCCCTTTTAATTTTTTTAATAGGATCTAAAATATATACATGTTTGAAGGGGGAGGGGTGAAAGTTAATCCTAGTTGCCATGTCACTCTACAAATCAAAAGAAAGCAATCCATTACAGTTAGTTTTGAGGGCAACAGTACTACAGTGGTATTCCTGATGGATTTAGAAATTATGGTCTGTGGAACTTCACAGGCATTAAGCATGAAAATAAAACTATTAGATCTTCTCAACAAATGGAGTCACTATTGAAGGATATATTTTTTCCTGCTCACAGTCGGGTTTTTATTTTTCCAAATTGGAAACACACCATACAGAGGAAGTAATAACATTGCAGTAAAGTATTCAAAGCCCAATTTTTATTCACATTGATTATCTTTTACATTTTGAAGTATTGCCTTTGTACGGTCATCTGTAAGTGGTTATCAGTTAGGAATTCAAAACCTTTTGTTCATTAAACCACTTTGTGAAAACACTATTTTTGTTATATCTTTAGGGAAAGTGGAAAAGAAGTACAATGCACGTGGTTTCTCATTCACCTTCCAAGTTTAAAATCTGCATTTCTTTGAGTCAGAAAAATATGCACATATTTAGTCTCAATTTTACTGCTACAATATGAAATGCACATTAAAAAATGCTTATTCCAAACAGAATTTGAATGGCTTCATGACTCCATTTTTCTCCTTTTAAGTCATATTAAAATTACCTGCATGTCCTCAGAATTCAGAAGCCCCCTTTTTACGATGATGAGTAGATGATAAACTGCAATAAAGAATGTGAGATCTTCCCAATTGCAGACTCGATTTGTTTATAAAGACACCAAGACAAATTTATATGCCAAAAGTATAAAACTGGTGAAGCGAGAGGGATGATCCACCTGATTAACTATTTACTAAATGAGAAATATCTTCTTTTTGTGCATTCATTCCAGATCATTCCATGAGTCTTTCACCATTCATGATCTTACAGTTATTTGGAATGTGATTGAGGTGAATTTGAATTAACTTTCATCCTTAGTGAAGACATAACTTAAGTATCATACCATCACTACAAAATAAATTTCTGAGTACACCTTAGTTTTTATAAGTTTAATTTTTTTGAACACCAAGGTGAAAGAAATCTATTTACATGTCCTGGGGTACAGAAAGAGATATTATCTAACTTCTTTCATAACACAACTTAAATTCCAGAAAAAAAAACTTCTGAAATATACAGGCAGCTATTCCTTTTATTGCTGTGTAGTTTGTTCCAAGTTTACATTTGTAGAGAATCCATATAGACATTTCTGCAAAAGATCATTAAATAAAATGTGAAATGAAAAAAATGTGTATTTTACTATAATATTGGAAAGCAGGAAGTAATACTTCAAACACCCAAACTATTTCTCAAACGTTTCCAGCAGAAGTTTGTGTGTTTCTTACTAGTTTCCAGGATACCAAAACAAACTTGCTGGAATGCAAATATTGGTCAGCTATCTTTTCAATTGTTGCCTGCCATGGTTTTGAGATTTCATTTTTAGTGTGCAAAGTGCTGCAGATTTCATAGTTACTGAGAACAACTCAATAGATTTTATCTAGCTGGCGGAATTATCCCACAAAGCTGCATTCCTTTTATATAGAGATATGCATTATAAAAAATAAGGGAAAAAAAAACACTAAACGGGAGGGGAAAAAGTGGAAATACAAAAAAAAAAAAAAAGGAAAAAAAAGGATTTTTAACAGAATGGAGATAAGAGGATGACAGAAAAAGAAAAGTAGTGTTGCTTAACAAATTATTTTGAAAGGTACTAATGGGAGAATGGGGGCAAATAAATAAGAGTATGCAAAATAGAATAAAGCCAAAGTAGCTGATGAATTACATGACAAACAAGTAATGATCTCTGTAGTCTCTTAGGGACAAATTCATGCAATTTAGTGGAGTTAAACATATATGATTTGATACACTAATTATCTTATGTGTAACAACTGCAGAATTAGAGCTTATATCCTTGGGTTTGCTTCATTCATTCAGTTGTTACACAGTGAATCATTTCTAAACAAGAAAAGAAAGCACCTACATACACATCTGAATCTAACTGCTGTTGCAGAAGAACACTGTACTTTGACAACTATTTATAAATAAAAGTAGTATCAATCTACAGAATCTGTTGATAATACAAAAACAACTGTTGATAATACTGTTTTAAAAGAAAAAGAAGGACAAAGTAGCAAAGCAAAAGGGAGATTACTGAAATAAAATTTCCTCAGTAGAGCAATCATTGCAATT
Organism: Lagopus leucura; assembly: GCF_019238085.1. NCBI lineage: Eukaryota > Metazoa > Chordata > Aves > Galliformes > Phasianidae > Lagopus > Lagopus leucura. The sequence continues at coordinate 42,167,747 of NW_024962264.1, forward strand.
TAAATGTAAGATAATCTCTACACAGCACTTATTCTGGAAAAATCAGCCAACAACTAGCACAGCCAGTGCAGCAACTCATAGAATCTGACAACGAATACTTGAGAAATCAAGGACAGAACATTTCTAAAGCCCTGAAATTAATTACATACATATTTTAATCATGCATCACGAAACTCATATCACCATGCTGAAACATGGACTGTTTCTTCTTGAAGTACTATTTCCTATTTGAAATCCCTTTTTTTCCTGCAATTTTCTTACGTACCTTAAATTATAACATTTGTCGCCCAGTAACCCATGCTTAAATAAATTATTATTAAAAGTGTGACTTCAGATATACACATGAAACTGTCCTTCCAATTATGAATTAGGTTAAAATAGACTGAAAATAGACATTCAAAATGGAATTAACTTCCTTATAAAAAATATACAACATTGAAATGCCTCTAAGAAATCAAAGAAGCACTTTGGTTGCTTTTTAGATATGTGAATCAGCATGTAACAAATGAAATTGAAGCTCTATAAAGGTACATGTTGCGCTAGTTGGTTTGTTTATAATGTGATCCATAAAGTACTTGCTTTGATTTTTACAACGTGCAGCGGCACTATCAAGTTGTCAAAACACTGATGATGATTGAGGAAACTGAAATAAAGAGCCCTGTGTTTGTGTTTTAAGCAAGCACCACTTCTTGTTCTACATTCATTTTTGGCCATTTCTTATTATCTGCCACCTAATGGTAAAATGCTTACTCTGCAAGCATCCAAGATCAGAATCTGTTCTTCTAAGCAATGATGCTAACTATATAGCTTTGCCAAAGTACTTCAATAAATTGATAAGATTATGTGTTGTCTGAATAGCATGATTTATGCAGGGATTTTTTTTGGACAATCCAAGACACATTAAGACAGGTATTTCCTCAAGGGTGAGATGGGCAATTCTCCAAGCATTTGAACAGAACCGACCATCAACACTAATCATGTGAAAATAAAAGTAACTCACTGAATCTTTTCTAAGTATCTGATATGAGCTCAATGTCATTTAGCAATAGAAGACTTCACATTGAAAAAAGCATGAAGGAGAGCTACAGATTTGCAATAAACTGCAATTATCATGCAGAACTCACTGCACTGAAGGTACCAGGCTGTGATTTTTACAGACAAACCCCAAGGATTGGTGACTGCTAGCTCAGGCAGAAGGGTCACAGCACTCATATCACTAAAAACATTATCAATATGAGCTTTCAGTTAAAATAGGTTTTGGATTTTTTTTTCCTAAAAGTGCACAGATTTGAATGCCAGAACTGTAATCATGTACAATATCACCAAACTGAATCCCATTTTCTTTCTTTTTTTTCAAATGAAACCCAAAGTTTTTAGAAATGATCTCTTTGAAATCAAAAGTACGTGCTTATGAAAATAAAAATACTGCTACATACATACATATATAGATATGCACATACATACATGTTACCTTAAGGGCAAACGTTAGACAGTTAAGATATAAAACACATTACAGTGTTGTGAAAGCTGACATGAAAGTATACAGCAGAATTCAGTGGAAAAGTATTAAGTTTATAGCATAGGAGTGGAACTAACAGGCCCAATTCTCTTCATCACAGGAACTGGTACAGAGCCATATGGGGCCAGGAAACCATTCTAACATCTAATCACTGTCTCCTGTGCCCACTTCATCAAGCCATCCATGGGAAGTTGTGCTTCCCTTGGATCATAAAATCACAACCTGGGTATTTTTCTTTTTTTTTTTTCCTTACAAAAATTTACTTTGCAGACCATTTAAATCTACTCCTAATCAATTTTAAGATTAAGCTACTCAGCGACTCTGTTGCTATTTCTCTGATACACATCATTTATGATAATTTTTTGTCCACTTGGTGTGAAAATTGGCTTGGATACACAGGCACATGTATCTAAATTGTCACAGTGGAAAAACACATAGCATTCTGCTAACTGGTACTTCTGTATTAGTATTATGTTGAAAGCTTTATTTCATAAATTTGCGTTTAAGCAAGTTAATTTACCAACAAACAACATTACACAGTAGCTATTTATATGTGCTTCACAGGTTGCATTTGAAGCATTCAGTAGCCACCCTTAGAACACAATAGACTTGTTTGTGGTAGTATTACTTCTGTAATTTGTGTGGCTGTAAAAGGGATGCAGGAGTAACCGAAACACAAAGTGGACATAAGGAGAAAAAAAAAAAAAATCTATTTCAGTTACACATGTATAATTGCATTTAGTGGACTGAATTCTGCCAAGTCAATGGAACTTCATGCGGCATAAACCAGTTTAAAATTAGGTCATGAGAATCCATCCAAGTTACAATCTCACCAAAACATGAACACACACAAGTGTTGCTCATAACAGAGTATATTAGCTGTATGACACTGGAAGACTCAAATAGCAAAAGCATTTTCTTTGCTCCTGTTTCATGAACAAAAGAAGCTTTAAAATTCAGCCAGGTAGCAACACCAAAACAGGAACAGCAATTAGAGATATCAGCTGAATCGCTTAAATATATTTTCTAGTATTTCCAAAGCCGCACACTGAAAAAGAAATCCTACAAATAAAACAACTGTAAAAGTGCACATTTTAAGTGCCTGGTGACTCCTCATGGGCACATACTATGGTGGTGAATAGAGACTTAACTCTGGTGATTCTGTCATGTTACAGCACCAATGAGATACACAAAACTCGGAAGAAGTGGAATTAAAAAAGAACCACCAGTTGTTTGGAAATTCTCTGAATAAAATGAGTTCTCTAAACACGAGCCTACAGGCTAGACATCTCGGTTTTGTTTCCCTTTTTCATCTCAGTTCATTTAGTTACTGTAAACTACCAGCAATGAGATATTCGGCTGACTGCATTTGCGGTAGTTTGGTCTCTCTCCCATGTCTGACTGGACAGACACGCATATCCTAAATGGTATATTACTGTGAGAGATGACTACTGTTAGCATACATTCAAGGTAGATTCATAGAGTGGTTTGGATTGGAAAGGATCATCTAGTTCCAACCACCCTGCCATGAGCAGGGACACCTTCCACTACATTAGACTGTTCACTGCCCCATTCAACCTGGCCTTGAACAACTCCAGGGACCGGACATCCACAAAACCCCTGGGCAGACTGCTCCAGTGCCTCACCACCCCCACAGTAAAGAATTTCCTCTGAACATCCAATCTACTTTTTCTTTAAATTGTTACTCCCTGTAATATCACTTCACTCCTTATAAATAGTTCCTCTCTAGCCTTCTTGAGCTGAACAGGCTTCCCTAGGGTGACTACCAAGAAAGTGGCTTTGGTGTCGCAAAGTAATGGTATGTGATGTTGAAGGCAATGTGAACTCATGGACCTCTACTATGTATACTGGGACACAGTAGAGCCCAGCACAGCCAAGCTTGCACCCATTCTCTGGCTGAGCATGTTTACAAAGCTTGGAGATCTAGCAAGGCTGTGTTGCATTGCGCTGTGGGGCTCTGGGCAGCCCAGGGAGAGTACAAAGAAGTTATTAGAATATGCAGGAAGAAAAGTAGAAAGGCAAAAACTAAGCTTTTTTCCCACCATAGTAAAAGAGAACAAAAAATATATTTACAAATCTCAATGATTTCTGGAGGTCCCTTCTAACCCCTACAATTCTGTGATTCTCTGAAGCGCTAATGAGAATCTCCATCCTTTAGAGGATGCAGTGGGGAACAAGACTACGGAAGATAAGAAAAGGCTGGGGTTCTCAATGGCTTCTTTATATCTGTCTACAAAAGTCAGAGAAATTATCTGGGGATCTTAATGCCCATTCCATCACACCCACTTCCACAGAATCAGAGAAGCCCCACAGGGGGCAGAAATACGACCTTCTAGCCACGGCTGCAGTTGCAACCCCACCACTACTGACCAGGGCAGGGACCATTCATTCAGAGGGCCCAACTGCTTCAAGAAGAGGAGTGTCAGCACTGCCCAGGATACTTTACAGCCCTGTAAAAGGCAGTGACACTAGAAAGACTTATACAGATGTTTAATAATAGATATATATAAAAAACCACAACAATTGTACTGTCAATGTCTCAGACTTTCTCAGAGATCATGGGCAGAGCCTGTGGGTGATGTTAGCAGCAGGGTGGGGTGATCCTGGATACAGGTCACAAGGGTTGGGGTTCAGCATTCTCCAAGACGGTTCCCTTAAGCCCTGCCACCACCATTAGAGAGTAGAGCTCAGCATTATTTGCCCCATCTAGAGTACTGCATCCAGGCCTGGGGCCCCTAGTGCAAGAAAGACATGGAGTTCTTGGAACAGGTCCAGAGAAGGGCCACTAAGATGATCAGAGGGCTGGAGCACCTCTCCTATGAAGAAAGCTTGAGGGAACTAGGCTTGTTTAGCTTGGAGAAGAGAAGGTTCTGGGGAGACTTCATTGTGGCCTTCCAATACTTGAAGGAAGCATAGAAACAGAAGCGGGAACAGTTGTTTATGAGGGTGGATGATGATAGGACAAGGGGGAATGGTCTTAAACTGAGACAGGGGAGGTCTAGGTTGGATATTAGGAGAAAGTTTTTGACACAGAGGATGGTGATGCACTGGAACAGGTTGTCCAAGGAGGCTGTGGATGCCCCATCCCTGGAGGCATTCAAGGCCAGGCTGGATGTGGCTCTGGACAGCCTGGTCTGGTGGTTGGCGACCCTGCACATAGCAGGGGGGCTGAAACTAGATGGTTCTTTTCACTGTGGTCCTTTTCAGGCTCTTCTATGATTCCACAATTTTATGATCTGCCCCTCCACTCTCTGTAAGGAACCTGTAAGCATGGTATCAGAAGAACGTCTGAAAAACCAAATCAGGGAACTTCTGTAGCCAAGTTGGGATGGATGTGGAAAAAACACAAACAGAGACAAGTTATTTTGGTAGGAGATTGGACAGGGAAAAGGAAGGAACACAAAGGCACCTATCAGAGGTCAAGAAGATCAGGCTCAAGATGTATTACGTATTGTGGCCAGTAGCTGAAAGGTATTAAAGCAACGCAATGCAGACTGTTAGAGAAAAGTAGCAACAGGCTTGTACACAGTAGAATGTCATACAACGTACATCAAAACATTAGACAGACATACAGGCTACAATACAAACAACTGCTTACCAGCATTTCTGAATGCATATATAGAGCCCATAAGCCAACAGGCTAGCACATAGACTACAAAGCTTTTTCTGAAAATATATAAGGCCTCAATTCTTACTATTTAAATTACTCATTACTATTCAAATTGCTTGCAAGGTAACATCTATCAGAACATGTCTGCTCCAAATATACTGAAACACAGAATCTATTTTCCACATTCTGCCTGAAAAGGGGTAGCTTAGGCAATGGGAGCATCTAGCGAAAGCAAAACATATTTTATCAAGAGCTAATAAACAGCTAAAATGGGAGTATCTAGAGTGGGTTACTGTAAAAAAAAATGACACAAAGCTAATGGATAAGAAAGAGAAAAAAAATACCAAAAATGTACACAACAAATTTATGCACATCAAGGCATTCCTTCTTTACTACATCAGTGGTGCCTGGCATATGATGTGAGCAGCATAGTAATTTTTTTATATGTGGTAAATATCTACCATCTGTGTTCTAGGCACGAACTATAAAATGCAGCATAAAACAATTAAAATCAACAGAGACAAAGTTCAGTGTACAGAAAGCTTTTGATCCACAAAAATGGCAGATGTTATATTTGAGTGACTATAGAGCAAAAATCTGAGTGAGACCAAATACAAGTACAGCTCAGCCCACATCCCATATGCCAAAGGATTATTTGGTATTTTTTTTTTTCTCATCTTCCCAGTGAGACAGAGAAACAAAGAGAAAAGTTTATTTCAGAAATTTAATTAGGTCACTAACTAACAACAACAAAAATCAATGACTCTTTCTAAGAATATCAGTAGGTTCCTCCAAGTTCATATTTGGAAAATCATAAAAATTGACACTGTATTTTTACTAAAGCTTTTGCCAGAGTTTCAGGCAAAAACTTTTTACTTTTTCAGGGAACCAACCCCGAAGCACACCTACTCTGCAAGAGTCTCAGGTTTATCATTCTTTAGGTACCACAAGTAACATCACATATGCAAAAAACAATAACACAGTTCTACACTATTTTCAAAGTTGACTGCTTTTTCCTGTTTAAGGCACTCTTCCTCCACAGCACTGCATCCCCTCTAACACATTTGCCAGCCATAGACCTGTGCACTGAAACATGAGGCCTCTACTCTTCCAGTAAGCTTATTTCAACTACAGCTAGCTCTGATCGCCTCCTGTTTTCAAAATCCTCCTGTTGTTGCTTCTGCTGTGGCTACTACTTCCCTTTTAATTGTTTGAATCCTGTCACCCTTGCTTTACACCACATTCCACCTCCATCAAATCAGATAAAACAGCTTTTCAGACCTATTTCTTAGCATGACCTTTACCAGAAATCAAAATTAATTTTGTTCAGTATTTCTTTATCTTCTTCCAGTGTACTGGTCTGACATAGCAACATTCTGGTAACTGGGGTGCCTCTATGAGGCAGCAGCTGGGCTCTGCTCATGTCAGATCAGAGGCAGCAGCTGGGCTCTGCTCATGTCAGATCAGAGCTGGCTCCCAAAAGGAACTCAGAGTTGGCCAGAGCTGAGTCATGAACAACACTGGTTATGCCTCTGGGAGATCAGATTTAAGAAAGGGTAAGGAGAAGGAAACAAACAAACAAAAACACCACAAAACAGCAATGACAGAGAGGAGAGAGGAAAAAAATTGCAACATCCCTGCAGACACAAGAGCCAACCCAATCTCAGCTAAGCTGCGTATCAAACAATCTACAACTGTGTATGAGAAAACTAAGACCAGAACCTGGCTGATAATGAAACTCCATATATCAAACTCAGTGATTAATGAAGCCACTGTTTCACTACTTCCGGAATGAATCTATAAGACTAAAGAGAAAATTCCAAGTAATTAAACAACTCCTAGTCTTTCATACACACTGCAGTCCAATGCTATATACAACACAACTATCCATTATCTAGAAATCTCTAGATAAATTTGATCCAGGAAGATGGGATGAAAGTGAGATTCAGACACAGAGTACTGTTTTGGAGGGAAAATGGTAATCTAAATTTACATATGAAAATTATTTTAAGTGGCAACTTCCACAGACAAAGTAGCTTGACAGGAATGTGCAGAAGCACACTGTATACATGCATATCCAACCCACAGCCCATCCTGTGGCCACCCCTTGCCCAATACTGCCACAGTGGTGGCTCTTCCCACTGAGCAGCTCAGCCTGGCCCTGGATGTGCACACATCACTCAGCAATAGCCAAACATTAGCACACAATCAGCACTGTCAGGGCTGAAAACAGGGCACAGGACGGACACACTGCAGTGCTAACTTGAATTATAGTAAATATTTTTATGCATTCTGATACATTAGTTAAACAGAACCCTGTAAACAGTGAAAAATACGCAGTCATGTTTTCCATGTTGATAAAGGAATTTGAAAACAGGTTCCAAGAATGCTGGGGAAAAAAAAAAAAAATTGTATATTTGCAACTCAATATTCAGTTGACATAAATACATTACCTGTAAATTTTCAAATAGAATGCATAGAGTTGCAACCAGATAAATTTCGTCAAAAATCTGATGAACAACTTGAGAACTCACTAACTGCAACCACTTCCACCAAAACAGACTCATGCATTAATTTCACCAAAAAAAGTTCAAATATCCTACTCATTTTTTGTTTTCAATGCTGTCTTTTTTAATGTTAAAAAAAAAAATAGAAAAAAAATTCTATAACACCCAAGACAATTCCTCTTCATTCAGTGTGGCCCAGGAAAGCCAGAAGACTGTATACGATGCTGTATACAATGAATGTACTAGTCTCCACATCTACATTAATGTGACATATAAATAGACACAGCTTTATATACACCTGTTTAAAAATTTGTGCATTTGAAGCATTACATATTCTCTCAGTAAGTGTAAATGACAGTACGGATTTCAAGATAAAGTAACGCTAGCTTTTTTCTTGGGGTATGGCAGATGCAGGGTACAATCATGCTTATCTCTCAAACTAGATAAGGATGAAAATCCAGGAGACAGTAGCCCTGATCCATATCAGGACTAGCAATTTTTGTTACCAGGAAGGAAAAACACACAGAAAACCTAGTATAATTAAAGGCATTTGAGAAAATCTTAAAAAGAAAAAAAAAAAAAGCTTAGTCTACAATTTTTTTTTCCCTAAATGAATACAAGTACATTCAAGAATGTATGAATCTCTACGAAATGATCCACTTCTAATCAGGCATTTGTTTCTGTGTCAGACACACTTCCTGACTGCAGAAAAGTGTGTTTATACAATTTATGGGGAAAAGAACTCAGATACTAAAATTGCAACCTGGAACAAGAGGTGAAATCAAAAGTTGCATTGAGTTCATCTTCAAAACCATTCATTATTCTGATGGGCACTGAGGCACAGAGAAATGAAAGCACTACCTTAGACTACGCTATAAAGCTGTGAAGAACCAGAGTTAAATAGGTTCCTTTCAGCAATTCCATGGTCAGCATGCTACATGGACACTCCTCTCTGAATCATGTAGCTCCTTGATGTAGGAATTTAAGCCAACCACAAATATGCTTTAGCCTCTAAAAAAGAATTATAGTTTTGAATGATCTCTTTGTCATACAAACACAGAGAAAGTCTGTGCATCTCCAGCTCAAAAAAAAAATAAAAAACAAAAAACCTCAGCAGCTACCAAAGGAAGGGCATTTAGTTAAGCTGCCTAAAAATCATGCACTTGCTTTTATTGCAACTCATATTACCCAACTGTTTGACAATTTCTCAGAAAAAATGCTGTCATTAAGGATCATAGCAGTGTTTTATGAAGATTCAGAAGTTTTCACTTGAATAAAATTTCTACCATAACAAGACCTAATATTTCTGACTCTCATATGAGATAAAAACAAGGCCTGACATTTTAAAGAGAGGGAGGAAGTAAAGCCTGTAAGATGTGCAGAAAACAGAAAGACACAATATAACAGGACTGTGATAAATAAAACAATACTGACTCTTTACAAAAGTATAAACATAATACATCACAAGGACGCTGAAGTGGAAAACTGTGCTAAGCACAAAACTTTTTTAATGAAATCGAGGAAGGACACAGATAGCTGAATCTACACATACCCCAGTAAAGCCTCAGGGCTGCCAAAATATCCAAGCTAAAAATACCCTGCCTAAGGAGGATCCAATATCTTCACTCAAGGAAAAGAGTATATGTTCAAGCGCCAAAGAGAAGGTGCTTTGCTCAGTGGTTTTGTTATTTCCAGAAGGCCAGAGAACTAGGAAGGAAGCTTGTTGTTTTAATTCCGTCTTGAAAGAATTCAGCAAGACTTTTCCTTGAAATTTATGCTTCCTTCTAGTTTCAGCTATGGTAGAAACAATATTAAGAAATCCTAGTGTTTGTGGCTTGAGTCTCCTCTGAAAGTAGGGATCTCAAGGATAAGTAAAATTGAAATAAAACCGAATCTTATTCTCTCCAAGGATGCAAGAACATAATGGCATGTCCATGTAACACAGCACCCTGCCTGTGACAGAGTCCTGTAGCAGATGAGTAGTGTAAGAAAAGAACAAGCATAGAAATATAGCTCTTTGAAATACCTTCACCTCATTCATATGATTTGTGGCTTACAGATTTTCTGAGTCACAAACAGTAACCCTCCTAGATTTTCTTTCCATTAACATAACTAATCAATTTTTGAACTCCTCAGTATTCCTAAAATCCCGAGACAATAACCTTTTACAGCTCTGTAATGTATTGTGTGAAATATCATTTTTCTATATGCTTTGAATCCGATACTTGCAGTCACAATTTCATCCTTTCCAGCTCCTGTATATAAAAGCAAATGAACCATGATCCTTGTTCAAATATCTATGCCACTTGTGACTTTATAGGCTTCCATCCCCTTCTCCAGAAGCTGAGACAGCGTGAGTTTTGTAGGATACTCAGTTAAAAATAGACAAGCAAACAAGGAGGGGTTAGAGAAAGGCAGAACAGGACAGCTTATGACTGTATCTGAATTTCATCCACAGAGCCTCCATAAGCTTGCAGTTCATCATTCTGAAAGAGAAGCTGCACTCGTTCCTCGTGCCACGCACTGCTAATCTTCCATAACTATGTACAAACTTTAAACTACATTTGTATAATCAAGTTTTCTACTACAGCTGGCATCTTGCACTTCTCTCTGGCAGCAGCTCTTTTGCAGGAGAGAAAGGAAATAAAATCAGAAAAAAAAATGGAATTATACAAAAAACTATTCTTCATGTAAATGATCAAATGGAAAAGCCCTGCAGCAGGGTTAATCACATCATCATTCTTTCCCAGAAAAAAAAAAAACAACAATGTTATCTCTACATACAAAAAAAGACAGCTTCAAGCATGCATCTCATTAGGGAGTACTAATTGTGAATGGAAGCTAATTGTGACTCAGGTTCCAATTAGCACTCTTAATTTTTTTGAGTAATTTTTAAACTTGGTAATCTGTTAATCAGTTGCTGTACTTTATTTATGAAGGTGTGTATGTCAGTGAAGATTATAAGGAGACATTTTTGTCCCTTTTTTGTCATTGGGTCTAAAACAGCATGCACTCCTCATCAAGTCCACTGTACCTACAGAAAAGAGATGAGGGCTTAGCAATAGGGACAATAAGGAGGTATGACTTTTTCTTTCAGCAACAATGCCAGTTCATTGCTAGCTGTGAAAGACATTAAAGACATTAAACAAAGGTTGTTGACTGTCAGTGGACTAAGAAAACTGACCAATACTTACCTTACATCTAGAATACAAGATCTTTGCAATAAAGAGGCTCTGCTGGTTTTGTATTTAGAGAACATCAGCACAGCCAGTTTCAGATTCACAAACTACTGATCTAATAGTGTTGCTAATAAAAATAATAGAGAAAACTAAACTAAAATTTGTAGAGGAATGCACGGGCACAGTTCATAGATAATGCCAACAGCATTCTTTTTGCATAATATAAGTAATCAGAGGACAAAGAGGAATCCAAGCAACTTTGTGCTTCTGGGTATGACTGGCAACTTTCATGATAACTGACCCGGTGTTACATTTCAGTCTTGCAGATTTCTAAATCACTAACTTCCTGAACACCACTAGAGGGCCTGCATCTGTGTAGAGCTTTATTCTCAGTTTTACGCTGCACGTAACACTGAACACAATTTCAAAGAATGTGAGGGAGGTTTCCTGAAGATGTCATTAAATCACGTGCATGAAAGTCAAACTTTAAGAAACGTAGTCCAAAGACTAACATAAAACCTGATCAGAAAATGTTATTTTGCTTAGCCCAAACCATTCAGCTGAAATTATTCAGATTTAGCGTTCTTCTATGTCAATTCCCATGGGACTCATGATTAAGTCACTACAGATAGACCATCATGGATGACAAGATAAACTACAGTCTCATTCTTTGGGACATCAAAAGCCACAGCCAATAACCCAGCTGGATTGCCACAGCCAAGGAATGTGGAATCCTGGAGTCCACAGTTATCCATGCCCTGAGTGAGCTTTCAGGCTCTTTGCCACAAAATCTAGAGTGAAGAAGGTTTTTTTGTTGTTGTTGTTGGTTTTTTTTTTTTTTTTTTTCTGAATGCCCTTGGGAGCTGCAGAGTGTAACGTAAGTTTTGTCCTTCTTGTTTGGAGAAAATTTTTATTTATGCATAAAGTCAAATATATGCACATCCCCCACTCAAATCTGGGATAACAAAAATACTTCAAAAAATAAGGAACTATTTGGAAGCCAGAAAGTCCTACTTTCAGCTAGCTCTACTTTAGCAGTTAGTTATGCTAAAATAAATTTGAACAAGAAGTTAGAACCAGTCCAAAAACACTTTTGGAGAGACATAAGCCCCTTCTGCCTGTGTAATTTTCTGCACTCAAGCAGATATTCTCAGATATGTTTAGATATTCCCTCACTCATGAAAAAAATGAGCATCAAAAACCTATTAGTGACCAGATGGAAAAAGTGGCAAGAAAGAGATTGTCCATAATTTAACATCTGAACACGAGGAAAATGTTTTACTTCAAAGCTGTCACCATGCTGTACACAGATGCATAGCCACCTCTTTTCAAAGCTTAGGATTTGTCACCATCATTACCATCACTATTATTGCAGGAGACAGCAAGATTCACAAAAGCTTGTAACAAAAAGAAATAATCTGTCTTTTCCTCTTGTTCACTATGAGAATCACACCATTTCTCTGAAATAGCGATGGTGTTGCATAGAAAAAACTGGGATTGATATGGATTGCTTTTCTTTCATGAGAATTAGGCATTCTTGTATACTATTAACTGCTCCCTATGGGGTTTAGTTGCAGCATAATATGAGTTTTGCTTCACCATCCTTGATTCTCAGCTTTCCTTTCATGAGCAAGAACAAATTATCTGAGCCACAGTTGTGAAGCCATTGCTGATGTGTGCAGTGAATTGTTGTGGAGTAGTAAGGTGTGCTGCCACAGCTAGGCACCTGGAGTGAACACTATAAACATTATGAACATAAAGGATTTCTCTAGGGAAATCACAGAGGTTTGTCTGAGCTAGTTTGAAGAAAACAAAAGTGAATCCCTAGTTACAGGCTGATTTCTTCAGTAGCTGAACAGCCAGCTATTTACAATAGTAGCTTTAGAAGGTGATTGAACACAGCCAGGCTAGTCCTGATGCTGCCTTTTCAAACTGCAACACAAATCAGTTTCAGCTGGCTAAGCATCTCTCCCACCAGGCCTACAACAACATCAGATTCACACTCCTGTACAACATCATCCAGTAATTAAAAGAACATCAGTAAGCTCCGGCTTTTCACAGCTGTGAAAGGCATACAATGTATATAAATGCTTTCTCTTTATTCCAGTACCTAGCTCTGCATTCCCTAAAGTCAGGAGGAACAATAAGACCCAAACAGTGCTGAGACAAAGTCAGCACAAGATCCTGCTGTTCACTTCAACACAAATGGGATTTCCTGTTTTATGTTCAGAATTGAAAGACTGCTGCCTTGTGCTGGGCAGGAAGGAGAGGCAGTCAGGACTCTCTTAACAACTGTTCTGACAGAATTCCAACATGTGACACAGGAGGACAAGGGAAGCTTCTGATAGCAGAAGGCCAGAAAGAGCCAGGGTCTTCTTGCAAACTGAAGGCATGAGCTCACATTTTCCAGCATAGGCTGAAACCAATCTTTGACTGTCCACATTGATGCTTTCAGTTTACTTCCATGTTGTTCTCTGTTGATGCAAAGTTGTCTCTAAGTAAGCTTTACTGAAAAGGTTCTGTGTATGCCTGCCCATGGACAACACCTATGCTCTAGCAAGCAAATGCAAAGAGTAAGTGAACTAGCCAGCAAAAAAGTCACACAGTCTGAAAAGAAACTGGTAAGGTCTAATCAGAACAATAACTCAACAAACACTAGGAATCAAATGAAGAAAGGAAAATATGGTAGGAATGAAGACAGAAAGTAGTTACAAGGGTACTTGGAAAATGTGCTTTTTGGGGGGGGGGGGAGGAGGAGGGAGGAAGGGGGAAGGGAGAGAAAAAATGGCAGAGAATTAGTATGAAAAGGCAGAAATCGTGCGTTTCATTTTAATCAGAAAAAACTGAAAGCTTCTCAGTGACTCATAGGTCAAGAATGGCTGATTGCTGTAACATTCCTACTGATATATTTTTAGCAGGTGCTCCTGATGATGCAAAGGTAGAAAGAGTCCTTCTACTTCTGCTCTTCCTCTGCAGATAACCAGCCTGTCTAAACTATTCCTGTAAATGAAGAAACGAAATTTCTAATAAAGTTTGTAAGAATCACAATGAAATGAGGCTGCCACTTTTATATTTAAAAGCTCCCAGAAAAAAACATGCTGCATAACATCAGCAAGTAACACTGTAAATATAATTTGAAAGAGCTTTTAAAAGCTCATGAAATGAAAAGGCTCATGAAAAAACAGCCTTCCTCCCCAGCTCCCTCCATCCAAAAACAAACAAACAAACAAAAAAACCAATTATTCATTTATTGCTAATTAAGAAGAGCCAATTCACTGATGTATTGGGCGAGTCAAAAAGCAAGAAGGTTAGAGAAAGTTTTGCAGCCAGAATATCCAACATTCTGGAAAGGAAACAAAGAATTCCAATAATCCAATCTGAAATATAAAAATCGGGAGTGAAAAGTGCCTCTGTCTTAATAATAGAAAGAAATACCTACAACCTAGTTAGCTTTCCACAATAAAAGGTAGTTTCTTATACATGCAAAACCATGAGAAACAATCCTCAAAGACAACTGCTCAATACTTGAAACAGAACTGGAGATCATCAGAGGTTAGAAAACCAGGACAGATGTTTCTCTGCAAATTTAAGAAACAAGACAACTAGGAGCCCCATTTTGCCAGTGTTTAGAGGCATTTGATTTTGAAATATTAATGATTTAATGCCTGCCAGACAAAAAAGGACCTAGAGATATCACATCTCAAAGACAATCATAACTGTATTATCATCATAAAAATGAAAGTTGACATCATGATGATGAAAAATAGTTCTTGAGGCATAATAACGGGCACATCAGAGGAAAATAGCACAACTCGCCCATCACAAAGACACACATCTCTAATGATTCGAACAGAAATGGAAAATATATGCAAGCATTACTCTCCACAAGAGACTCCAAACCCTGTTTGGGCTGAGCCCTGTGTGAGCTTCAACTTAATATACTGTTTTGTCAAATCTCACGGACTCAAACTATCAAGGAAAGCTCCGAATTCCCCACAAAATAAGTTCAGAGGAGACCCACACAAGCAGTTCTGCTGAGCAGGCTGAAAAGGAAGATCATTTCTGTAGGAAAAAAAAAAAAAAAAACACATTTCAAATTAACTGCAGAGTAAATGTGAAGTGACAGCATGATAATGCTCCACATTCAGGTTGAGGTAACTTGATCTGTATTCAGCTAGTGGCAGTCCATTTACACACATCCCACAGATTCTCTTCCCTGAAGCTGAGGCACATGCCACCTCTGGAGTAGTACTGGAGGATAAGATTCAATCAGAAATTGGCTGCCTGCAGGAATGGTATCGAGAACTTCCTGATCCGCAGTTTTGGTAAACAAGCACCGTGGAATATGATCCAAAAACTCCTTCTCATGCTGTCAGACCTCACCACAGCTCAAAACACTAAGAGACGAAAAATCTCAACTCTCATGACAGATGAGCGAGCATACATCAAGGTGAGAAGGTACTAACCTCAGTTTAACAAAAATCATACATCAGTGCTGCAAGCAATGTAAAGCATAGTTCATATATCAGCATTACTGCAAAAGCAAATTCTCCAGGAAGTAATTTCATAGTAACAATCAAGTTTTAACAAGAATATAGGTAAGTTGGGAGGAGAATGTGGGAAAGAAGCATAAGTTGTTGGGTTGTTTTTTTGTTTTTTTGTTTGTTTGAGAAAGTTCTCTGATTTCTTTTAACCAGTCATTCTGCATGCACTGTAATGGAAACATTTACTTTAAGTGGCATTTTCTCCCCTTTCT
Organism: Lagopus leucura; assembly: GCF_019238085.1. Lineage (NCBI taxonomy): Eukaryota > Metazoa > Chordata > Aves > Galliformes > Phasianidae > Lagopus > Lagopus leucura. Next base: position 42,183,339 of record NW_024962264.1, read on the forward strand.
CTTTTTAGTTCACTTCAACAGATTTCTTTTGTTTCTCTCTAGAGAAGGCAATCTGCCATTACTTTTCTGTTAAAGAGTCCACAATATGGAGAAGCATCAGGAACAATTAGCAAAAACTCCGATGTGAACTCTGCACAATGTCTACACTGACTCTCTAAGGAAGAGTTAGAAAAGATGAGGAAAAAAAGCCAAAAATCCTGTAATTACATGTACTTAGGAAGACTCAGAAAATGTGCAATAATTTATAGCAAGTCTGCATGTATTGCAGAGTCTGTTAAGGAAGCTTCAATGCAAGTGCTCTGGTTTTGGTTGTTCCCCCCCTCTCACCCCCACTTGGCATTTCCATTATTTGCATAAGCTTCTGCTATCTTGCAACAAAATCTCCTGTGATGGGCTACATCTGCTGCATTATGCCTCATGCTGTCTCCCTTCTTCCCCAGCCTACTCAAAATCCATGAGCTGATACTCCCTGTTCCATCCACAGCCTTCTGCTTACATGACAGCTCTGAACAGAACTGCCCCTCTGCAAGCCATCTAGTTGTAGCACTTGCACACAGGTACAGCAAGGATGACGATGCAGTATTACAGATGATGCTAAAGCAATAGAAACTTCATTAAAAAGTCTTTGTTCAGCAAAATGTGTTCCAGGTGAGCAGACTGTGGTAACATCAATTCCAGCAGGTCTTCCTGCTTTATATCTTTCATTTAACACAGAGTGTAACCAGATATATTTACACTTAAGACAACCATTTCACAGTCCAGAAAGTAAGATTAATAAATAGGTGTTTCTTCATTAAGACAGGTCACGACACAGCTAAAAATAGTTAACAAAACACCCCAAGATCCTGAATTTTTCCAAGAACTTGAATACATTTTATGCCAGAGTCACCTGCACTGACTTGAAGAGTATGCCTATTCCACCTATTGAACTAATTCTGAATGAGGCAACCCAAAAGTATAGGATTATGGTTACTTGTGGTTAGGGCAAGGTTAGGGCACCAAGTTTCCCCCTTTTTATTGTAGGAGTTCTGTACAAATTCCTTATCTCATGTTTATTTCATGTTTATTACTATAAATGAGCTGGATTTTCTAAGACATTTTATTTAACATTAGAATTACCTATCCAATCAGTAAGTTGCTCAGCAGTGTGAATAAAGGAACCAACATCTAGCTTATTCTGAGAAAGCCCTTAAAGGAACAGCCTGGATCTGCTAGATTACCTGTTCTCCTTCAGAAAGCCTACTGTTGCTCCCATTTGGAAAAAAAAAAAAGGAAGGAGAAACCTTTCTTAAAGATGAAATGCTACTAACAAGCACATCTCATCCAAACTCCTTATATCTGTGCATTAATCAGGCAGCAGTTATGGTAACCATGAACTTTGAGGATGCTGTTAACATTTTTTGCCTTGAAAACTCATTTTGCTATGGGAACTAGATAGATTACTAAAAACCACACATAATGCAGTCTTTATTCAGCCACATGGTAAACTTGTCAATAGAACAGATAAACAGCTGCAGATTCAACAGTCATGGTTAAATCTCACCATGGCTGCAGCACAACTACTGTGCAATCTATTAACTATTCCATAAAGTGCAACTGGTTAAAAAGTTTTAAACTTAATCAAGACATTTAAGCAGAAAAACCAGCCCATTTCCAAAATCCAAAGAAAGGAATATTTCAAAATTTGTGTGCAAAAAGCATTCTGATCCTCTTAAAAGAAAGCAATCTTTTTTTTCTGTGGAAATGGTCATCAGACACTCTGCAAATTCACTTCCCTGGCTGGTTCCAGGCCTTCAACATTTGCTGGCCATCTCGGATGAATGCAGCACCCATTAAAAGTTCCCCACTTGTGTGCTAAGATCAGAAAAAAGAGAAAAGCACATAAAATCAGGCAAGAATATTTTATTAACACCAACCATAATTACTTACTAATGCGCCCTCTCCACTTCTGCTAGGACATACACCAGATGTGAAGGAGTCTGTGGTCAGATTTATCAAACAAGGCACCTAAAACAGTTAAAATTCCTCAGTTTTCCTCTCTCAAGCTGATACACAGTGCTCTTGTCTCGTCACTCAGCTCTACCCAGCCCCGTGCTGCTGTAGTCACAACAAGCAGAGCTGCATCCTTCAGTTAAAACAGTGCTTCCACACGGCAGTGATGTTGAGCTCTGCATCAGAGGCCTAACACATAGCCACAAAGATCTCCAAGTATTTTAGATTCACAATCAACAGTCCACAGCACTACTCCTCTCATCAAAACTCACACGTGTGTTTATTACAGTTATCACTGACTTCATTCTTCAGTGACTGTAACAGAACAGACATTCCCTGAACAACGTCCTTGCCTCCCTCTCACAACCTCTCTGAACACACAGCGGTGTGTGCAAATAGTGCTGTCAAAGTACAGCAAGATCCTAGCACACTGGAGGCAATCAGAAATAACAATAATAATATCATTCCAAACTTTGTCAGTTTTTCTTCTGAGTATTTTTTTTTTTTAACTTCTGACAGAACTACTTGCCTGTATTTTATAATAGTAATATTAAGAAACTCACTTAAAAGACAGAAGATTGTGAAGATATTAATATTTTAGTAGCTATCCAGGATGCAGAAGTAATTTCAAAATGGTAATTAAGTCTTTGAAGAGTGCACCATTAGTGTGAAAAAGTACTTGGAACAGACATGGAACTCTTTCTAAATTCAACTGATGTTAACAACTCTGAATTGAAGATCTCAATTATTTAACTTCACCACTTGTGTGAACACCAGTCTCTTCCTACCAGTCTGTGCGCTCAGCAGCAGTTTCTCCAAGTACTGAGAGCTGCTCTGCAACTGCCTGAGGAGCAGAAAGAAGCATCTCTGAAGTAGACTGAAAGGGACTTATCACCAACTCATGGCACACCACACACAGCAAGTAGGAATGACTTCTTACTGTTGAATACAGTCCAAATAAGGCAGAAACAGACAGTAGATGGATGGTTTGTTCCACCATCCTTAGGTTCTTTCCACATACAACTGTAACAATCACTGTTTAGCCAAGGAATCATTTTTGACTCTTACAGAACAGTTGTTTTGCTACTATCTTGCAACTCACGTTTGGGCATTACAAGGTATTTTACGCAGGAGCGGTTTCATCCATCCTTCGTTCACTCAGAATTGGATAGAAGTTCACAATAATCTATAACTGCTTTATATACAGTATTAGTCAGAGAAAAATCCAATGATTCCCTTTTTGGGTAATAAATCATCTGTGAACAAATACAAAAATGACATATAGCTCTGCATTGCTGAATTTATATTAACACAAATTATAGCTGATCACAACTAGCTGCAACTGCAACACAAACAGTAAAAGTTCCAAACCAATGTTCACTAACATAGTTCATGACTTTCAGCAAAAGTTGAATGACTCATAATTTTGCCTCTGGACACCAACAATCCGATCAGTTGATAAGTGCTGCCAATGACCAAGCTGTTATTAATATGGTAATACCTAACAACATTTTTTTTTTTTTTTAAGCTGTGATGTTAGCACTATAAGATTTAAGGAAAACAAAAAAAATCAGCAGAAAGTCTTAGTAAAATGCTTCCTGATTTGTAAAATGCTTTTCTGATTAGAGTCTACAGCCTGAGCTATTTTAAACACTCCACATCATTTCCAGTCCTTCTTAGCCTTTCCCAATAGATACCACAGTTTATTCCTCTCTGAGGCTTCATTACAAATATACATAGCAGCCAATTTCAAGCACACCTCTTCAGAGAGCTGTAACGCTAGTCCTTAGTATAACATTCTTTGAAAACAGCTTAACTCTCCTACTCATTAATCCTGCCTCCTGCTCTATGACTTCTATGGCTACTGTCATTCTGAAAAAGCACATCTCTACGTGGGAATACCATTTCAAGATAAGGTTCTGGCTGCTATTCAGTTCTGCAGCCACCCAATGCATTCCTTCTCATTTGTCCAGTTTCTTATAGTTAAAACTCACATTTTTGAGTTGTATTTAATAGGACTGGAGAAAAGAAGGTAACTGAGGTAAGTTTTCACTTCTGTTGATGCAGCTTTCCAATAGTGTATCTTTGGACTACAGGATGAACAGAAACAGAATGGAACTGTTTCAGCAAATTCTGGGGAGCAAATCAGCCCTCACTGATCCAAGGTCAGGACAACATAATTGTGGCATGAAAGTCAGCTCCCCAACCCTCATGTGTATCTCTAGCAGAGTGCTATTTGGCTGATCAAGCTGAGCTGAACAAAATAAACCCCAGGATTGAAACTTCCATATACGGCAGCGCTTCATTAGGACTCCATCAGAAGATGGGTGGTCAGCATGGAGAGTGAGGTGATTGTCCCTCTCTGCCCTGCCTTCACGAGGCCCTTTCTGGAAGTACTGTGTCCAGGTCTGGCACCTCCAATACAGGAAAGATGTGGAGCTGTTGGAGAGGGTCCAGAGGAGGGACACATAGATGATCACAGGGCTGGAGCACCTCCCCTACAAAGACAGGCTGAGGGAGCTGAGCTTGTTCAGTCTGGAGGAGAGAAAGCTGCAAGGCAACCTCACTGCAGCCTTCCAGTATTTAAAAGGGGAAACAAACAGGAAAAGACAGGAAAAGAACAATCTTTTTACAAGAGTAGACAGTGACAGGACAAGGGGGAATGGTTTTAAGCTCAAAGAGGGAAGGTTTAGAAGAGATGTCAGGAGGAAGTTCTTCACAGAGAGAGTGGTGAGGTGCTGGAAGAGGCTGCCCAGAGAGGATGTCGATGCGCCATCCTCAAAGGTGTTCAAGACCAGGTTGGATGGGGCCCTAGGCAACCTGTTTAGTACCAGAGCCGGAGGTTGGTGGCCCTGTCTGTGGCAGGGGGGTTGGAACTTGATGATCCTTGAGGTCCCTTCCAATCCAAGCCATTGCATGATTCATAACATAAAAAGCAACTTGTAAACTATCATCAAAAAGAAGTCAGTTTATGCATAGAGTTAGATCTACTGGAATGAGACACTTTACTAAAAAAAAAAAAAAAAAGACAGCTGCACAGCAGCAAAAAAAGGAAGACATAATAGGAACAGTCATTCAAATTAATTAAAAATAAAAATAGAGAAAGTTGTAATACCTCATCAAAGGAGAGGTAAAGTGGTGGATGTGTTCCTGCCCACACAATACTGTCATACTTGGTCTACATAAAAGAAATAGCACAAATTTTAGGAAAGGTACGGATGATTGGAAACCATAATCTCCTATTGAGATCTTCTTGAGGTTTAGTGTATGAAAACAGCAAAATCCCCTCTGAAAGGGAGAAAGATTTGCACATGCTTACACTACTTACACTACTACTACCTATAGGGAGCAGAAATCCATCTCTTTCAGAAGCACTGAGTGCGTATCCTCCATTTGTGCCTTTGAAAATCTCTCCTATTTTCATTTAGACAGGAGCTGAAGGATTTGAAAGTCATAATAACCATGAATAATCACAACAGTCACAGCAGGGAATGAGAAAAGACATGAGATATCAATAGAGGGAATATTTTTCTTTAGAGGTCATTGCTTGTCAAGAGGGTATATCATATCATTTGTTTCATGTCTTCTATTTTTTTTTTAAATGGGCTCTGCTTTTCCTTCATGTTTTAATTGCCAAGAGCAAGAAGAGATGCCTGGATTATAGATTAATTGTAATAGTGTTGACAAAGACAAGTTTTAATAAGAATCAGAGCTAGCTAGGCATAAAAGAGAATGTTCTAGAAAACGGAGAAGTGTATAAAAGCACAAGGGATCGGGTATATACAGCAGCTAAAGAGACACATACATCAGCAACACACAGTAAAAATGACTGGTCTTACAGTAACAGGAATCTTGAACAAGTTAAAAAAAAAAAAAAAAAAAAAAAAAACACCACAGCACTGGAACTATACCCTTGGGAACAAAATGCATCCATCAATAAGAATTTCACATCTTCCGCAGTAAAAAGGACAAAGCAGCAATATGCCTTCCTGATCATGAACACCACAGATTTTCTGCATCCAGCCCAATTTAAAAGCTTAAATACAATTCCCAAGGAAGTTAACAGGAATCTGTAGCATTTAACACCCTATTAGAGACCACTACTGCCAGTCAGGATTAGCCCTTAAAGAAAAGAATTTCTTTAGTATGTGTTTAGCCACTGTAAGTACTGCAAGTATTCTCACAAGAGGTAAAGTAGCTGCTGTTCTCCCCTATTAGCTTTCCTTACATAAACCCTAAGAAAAAGTTAAGCAGAACAGGGAATGATGAAAAAAAAATAAAATGTAAAAAGTAAACAACAGCTTTGGGAAAAACTATAAAAATATATATCAGAAATTCTGAGGCAGATAATACAGCCTGTCACAAAGCCCACAATAACTCAGTGTGGTGCAGATGAATGACATACAGTGTTAAGACACACACATAGCAACTCATGTGATAGAAAAACAGTATTTTCATGCCATAAGCGGCTAAGGCTTACAAACATCACAGGCGGCATCTACTAATTTCTGCTTCATGTTTGTTCCAGTATTACTCAGAGCCCAACAACCTTACAGGCCACTCTCTCTGCTGATTTTGCTTTTTCCTCACATTGTCAGGTTGGTGCTTCTCTATTCTCACACAGCAAGTTGATGATCCAGTGTTTTCTCTCATGTTCTACTAGATATATAAGTTTGATGTATTCTAAAGCATTCACATTAGCCAATGGCACTGCAACAACAAATAACCCCCCTGGGTCTTTCACCGTAAAACATGTCACACTGTGATACGAATAACAACCAAATACCTCTGTGGAAAATTAGATGCTATAAATATTGTTCTGCAAGGTAAAGTGACAAGAACTCTTCTTTCCATTGACAGTTGAAGAAAAAAAAAACAACAACCTTGATATTATTTTAAAAAATTAAGTATGCAAATGAGAGATCCAGGTTAATATTATCACAGAGCACTACAACAAAGTCCCCAATGTCTTGCAGTCCAAAGCCACATACACCAGATATAGTGGTATTGTGGTATATTTGTTCATAGTTTTGCAGATCACAGCTGCGCTTGTCTAAAAAAGCATTAACGCCCACAACAGATAAAACACAGCAATTAGTAAATTGTGTAGATGTTCAGAAAGATCTTAGTTACCTGACCATCATTTGTGGGCAGAATTTATAAAATTACCTAATTGTTTTTTAAACCATTATCCTAGATGATAAAATACAGGTGAGGATTAAAATTATAAATGAGCTGTATTCAGAGGCAGATAAGAAAGCGTCCATTAAACTAATAGGTATCTTTTTAAAGACAAACAAGTAACATACTATTTCATGTTTCTGTTACAGAGGTCAGTAGCATGTCCCCACCTAGAAAACAGTGCAATTCTCTCCTATGTAACATATACTTTTACTAAGAACATCGGTGGATACAGAATTGAAGGTCTTGTAATTCAAAGACCCTGTACCATTACTATTATTTTTGCCTTACAAATTACTAAAGGAAAGCGATATGAAACAAGTTAGAAAGCAACACTAACAAATGCTAATCCACACCATTTTGTCTTTAGTATAAGTAGTTGAAAAATTCATCTCTATCAACTCAGTTGCTTTTAGGTGATAATTTCTTAAATGCTGTGGCAGACATGACTTCTTGCTTAGTAGGGCCGAACACCCATGTCAAACTGTTTCCTTAACTACAAGCCCTGCCCATAAATCCTGCAATGTCTGAAGGAAATGGCACAGTGCTTCTACAGGAGGAGCTCCATCCTGTTCTCTGCTTGTCAAAGAATCCATCAGGTTATAGATGTACGTGAGACCTAAATTTTGTTTCCATCTTAACATGAAAAAAAAGCAATTATTAACCATCGACATGATGGCATCAATGAAACATTTACAGCATATTTTTTTTGTTTATAAACTTTCCCAACAAAAATCAGTAGCCATCATTCTTCAAAGAATAAAGGAGGAAACTGAAAAATTTACTCAAAGTCAAGTATCAAGGGACAAAAAGGAAATTACAAATAGGTAAAAGGAAAAAAAAAAAAGAAGAAAGTCTGCAGGAATCCTAACAGGATGTTAATGCATCAACAAACAGAACCTAATGCTCCAACTTAAACAATTCTGATAGAAAACAAAAAATATATTTTGTGGAAAGAGAGTATAAAGAAAAGATGCATAATGTATGAGATAAAAATAAATTATCTCCATTCCCTAAGGGAATAACTTTTGTCTCAGATGTAGGTCATGCTAGCATTCATATTTTCTCTATTCATTATAAAGCCATTTAAGCATTATAGATTACTATGTCAAACTGGTACACCGGGATTTTTTATTGCAATAAATATCCCTTGTAAGGAGCTTTGTGGAATGAACTCAAATATCACCAGAAGCAATTAAAATCTATCAGAGATACGAAATGGAAGCTTAAGTTAGCTAAGGGGAGAAGTCGTGGAACATATTTTTCTAGGATATGAGAAGCAGGGCAGAAAATTAACTGAAAATCCTATCAGCAAGACAGGAAACTTGGAAAAGCATGTGAATGATTTTTATTACCCTATCGTTTTCAGGCAAGAACAAATGCATATGAAGGAACAAGAGGAAAAACTCCATCCCTGTTTTAGTTACGCTTATTTTAGCATTATTATTGACATTCAATGAAAGGGAAGGAAAATTAAAAAAAAAAAAAATTAAGATTCCATTAAGAAGAATTCAAATTTCCAGTTAAGAAATTGAAGTTTCACTCAATGCACAAAACTGACTTTCCTAATGCATATCTGGTTGACATCCTTGACTGTTAAAGAAATCATGTAATAAGCAGAGATCCTATTAGTTCCAATCAATCACACAACTTCACATTGGCTTACTTACGTTTTACATTCAGAAAAATTACTTTATCTAAGTTGTTTGACAGCTATGAAATAAGCAGAGATTTTAAATTCCAATTGCGTAACAGATATGCATGATAGATAGTCTTTTGGGAACTGCTGAAGTTGTAGTCCAAGCTGTAAATCACTCAGCTGATCATCCAAAGCAAATGCTAGTTTCACAGCACTTTTATATCATATCCTATCACCATATTTCTTCTGTTTCTTTCATCGTAAAGTTACCTTCTAGAATTACATTCCAGAATTACACTCTAGTGAAATATGTAGGCCTGGACTTCCTCAAATTGCAAATATCCAGAAGTCATTTTCTAGGCTTTGCTTCCATCTTCAAAAACCACTTCATTATCTGAATTTAGGTAACTGTCCCCTTAAAACTAAGTGCCTATTCTGTATTAAAACTTCCATTGTCATATTTATTCCCAAACAAGGTGCTTCTGCACACTTTTGTTGCTTAAACATAGGAGAACACGTAGGCCAAGCCTGATACGCTTTGCATTATGCAGTGCTAGAACAGCTCGATTGCTCTGTAACATCTAGTACTATTGAAGAGTCTAAACCTCAGTGTACTCTGACAATTTAGCAGAGCTTAATCTAGCTCTTAATGTTTATGCTCACCAGAACGCATACCGTGCAAGCAGGCAGCAGAATCTAAGAGTACGCATATAGATTCACCTGCAGTCTTTACTTTGACATTTTCTTACTACTAAAATGTGGAACAAATACAAGCTCTTTAATGCAGCATTTTGTAACCCACCTAAGAAAAATAATAAGTTTTTTTCTCTATTTCCACAAAGTTCTGCTCTACAGTAGGCAGGAGGCTGAATCTCAGACTGAAAGTGAAAAACTCAGCTAACCTTAGATTACCAAGTGCCACAGACAAGAACAAACAATGCTGCTGCTGCTTTTTTTCTTCCAATTCACGAAGACATTCTTAAAAAGTAACATTTGGAATTACCACTTATATGTCACTATCCCATTCAATTAAGACAGATTTTACAACAGCATTTGTTTGCCCCTCTTTCTTTTGTGCAAATCTCTATTTCCAAAAATTACTTTGATATGTCTTCTCATTTCGTTTTTTACGCCTACAGTATTACCAGTGAGTTATCTTACACAGAAGATGATAGAATTTTCTCCATAAAAAAGGCCCCATACAGCCACTCTCAAACAAGTAGTGAAGTCATTCAATGGTAACCACAATACATTTAGTAGACTGACGACTACCTGTAAACCTCTTATCGGTATCTTCCTAATATTTGCATTCTATGGCACTACTTAATTTAAACTGGCAAAACCTACACTGTGCACTCTTTCTTCAAAAAAATATCAGTGGGACTTCTTGCAGAAAGAAAATAAAATAAAATCAATATTATATGAAGAAGGCTGTCATAGACCAGGTGTGCAAACAAGCAAATTACAGCAAAGTACAAAAGCATACAGCAGTCAGCAATATAGAGTTGTGCAATACCTTTCATTTTTATTTTATTCAGGTACAGTACTTCCACCTAAAATGTTTGGTTCTGACAAAAAAAGATAATCCTCTGGCCAAAAAATTTAATTAACTCAGGAAATGAAGTTAGTTTTGTCCTTAGTTTTTGTCAATTTGTATATGCCAAGAGCATTCTGCAGTCTCCCATAATGTCAAAGTAAATCAGGTCTGCTCAGGAGCACTGAAAATTCAAGCATTTACTTAGGCCCTCAGGTACAGCTTTAAAACAAGTGACGTGCCTCAAAAGCTGCTCTAAGGTTGCATCATCACAACTCTTTAGCACTGCAAAGTATTACCTGTATTACATGAGCTAGACTTTGAGACCATATGTAAATTCTGCATGCAGAATGAAAAAAGAACATGCAACAGACATACATCCATGTTGTGGGATTCTTGAATGTAAATCAATAATAAGAGTTTTCCTGTAGATATGAATTAAATCCATATGAAGTCAAGAGCAGCTCATTTCACTGTTGGTGCTTCATTTAATGAATTGAGCCTATTTTGAGCTTCTTGTAAGAGCTGCGTTTCTGACTTCTACTGAAAACAAAGCAAAGTCTAGAAGACCAGTTCTCAAAAATTATTTTGTGTCACATAATCATGCATCAGCCAAATGATTGGTATGTTTTAATCCAAAGATTAAAGTATGGATGAACGTACAAATGTATTCATAGCTTTCTGATAAGCCCTTTTCCCCCTAAATTTATGTTGGAATTGTCAATAACCTTTACAGTCTGCAGCAGATACTCAATCCCAATCCCAACTAAGCAACCAATAAAGCATTAATTTATGTTTGACACAGAATAAAACCACTGTGGGATTATTCCATGAGAAGTATTTCTCTAGCAGTTCACTTTATATTAAAAATAATGGCATGGCCAGTTCATGCACTGATTCACATTTCTGAGATTAAACATTTTCATTTGATACCTATTAATTATAACGATGCAGCTGAAACCCAAATCCATCCACTTGTCTACACATAGAAAGAGCATAACACATTGGAAAGTACACCAATGATAGCAGAACAGCAGGGTCCTAGACTGCAGCAAGTGGAGGTTTGCTCAAATACAATAGCCAAAAGCACTAACAAACGCTGCTTACCTTCAGAAAGCCTCAGGCATGCAAGGATCTCCACTAAGATATCCTTGCCCCCAATGCCAACCCTTAAATGAAGTCTGGGAAAGGGGTGGATTCTGTTTTCACCCCTTCTGGTTGCTCAGGTACATGTAATGCACCTGAGCTCCCCTGCATTGGCCCTGCATTCCTATCAGGTGCTCGACTACTGCTTCAAGCCATGACTTAGCATCTCCACAACAAAGAGTCACAGGAGAAAGCTATATTTGCCTAGAAAAAGGCTAGATGCTACCTTTCTTATTGCTAGTGTATAAGTTTAAGTTTCTGGAGACAGGGTTTTACAGGACACAATGCTCATGCAATATGAAATTGATTAACAAACAACACCCTAGTCATTGTGATTTATTTGGGGAGGGAAAAAGATGGAAAATATACCAAAAGCAAGAAATGAAGGATAAAGAGCTGACAAGACAGAAGTTTGAGTACTGAAATTTTCATTTCCATGAAAGAAACAGATTTTCTATTGTTTTGAATACTAACAAAGAACAGCAAAAGCTTTGACTAAAATATTTAATTAGAGCATGTACAAGACAAAGCACTCTTTAATTGTGCACCCTTTAAAAATGGTTGCTTCTTTGTAATATCCCAATAAATCTTGGCAGTAATACAAGATACAAACACCAGAGACTTATTTGCATGGAATATAGGTTCAAGTGCAGTAAGGAGAAACCTTGTGAATCAAACTAGAAAGAAACTCTAGTGTAACTTTAAATTTCTTCATGCATACACATTTCAAAACCTGGATCAGGAAATGAAGAGACACTGAATTTAAAGGCTTCACAAAGAACAGCACAGCTTCTTTGGCAAGCCAGTCATTTCCATAAGCTATTCTTTCCTTGTATTAACATTATAGCTTATTAACACTTGCTTTAATTTAAAGAGGCAGTTCAAACGAAATAGATGTAGTAGAGAAAACCTGTTAGTTGAATGCTAGGCCTGGTAATAATGAAGAGCTCACTATGAGTTTTAATTTTCTGCTATTTAAACTGTCATTACAGTGAATCTCTAGGATTAGGTTACATTTGGACTACATACTGACTGTAAACCATATCTGGCACAGAATGGGAACAGAATGGGCTCATAAGCAAATCCTGTCCCTGCTTAATGCCATCAGATGGCTACCAGTATAACACATTCTAATTTAGAAGGGTCTGTACCTCAGGTACTTTCCGAAAGTTTGCCACAAAAGCACAGCACATTCAACACTGGCTAGTAATTTTGCTGTGACTCGCTGGAGGAGAACAATAGAGATAACAATTAGAGGAGCCCTGCCCCAGCCAGTGGGGAGAAAGGGACAACAGAGTGTATTGGACAGTGTGGATCTGATGGCCTGGTACATCAGAACTACAGAAATACAAGGCAATGGTGGACACAAGCGCACAGGGCACTCTAATGCCCTCAAGTAACAGAGGGACATAATCAATTTATATTTCTGGGGTATCTGGAAGTCCCCAGGACTTCTGACACAGGTTGATATTCAGTCTCTTGACTCTGTAAAATTTAAGTTCTCAACTGGCATCAAAACAAATTGAAATTCCTTTCTTCCTTGCTATCCCATTCACTGGTAAGTGAAAGACCAATCCTGAGAATAGAAAATCTGCATTACACTGAAGATCTGAAGTCTTCAAACCACACTGTGTTTTCACTTGTAATGTATGCAAGACTTATGTGTCTTCTGTACTGTTAGATAGTATCTAGCACATACTAGTATATCCCAAAATATCTTGGTGAGCATGCTACCACACCCATCTTTAATAACATCACAGAAAACACCATAGTAACAAAGAACTGCTTGCTGAGGACTTCCAGATAATTACCTAGGCTTCATAGCATTCAGCACTCAAAAACCAATTGCGTGGGACAGATGGGAGAAAAAAAAAGATATCATTTTCATTGTTTCTGAAATGAATATTCCGAAGTTTCAGAAAAGCAGAATGTTTCAAATACAGCAATATAGTTTCTCTTCCAGAAGTTTACAACCTCATGAAAGTACATTTAGGTTATATTGTTTGATGACTGACTCTGTTATGGCTAATGAATGATTATGTTACATGTAAAGAATAAAGTGTACCCAGAACTCTATTTGTATGAGAGTAAATAGTTGTAGACAGGAAATTCAAAAGAACCTTCCCTTGCTCTGCTGAAGCATGGTAACTTCACTAATTCATTTTTGGCATCTATTTCCTACTTTGAGACCAAAAAGTGATGCTGTCCAATACTTAATTGCCTGTTGTTTAGCAATAAACACCTGTTAGTATTTACCATCAAAACTTCTTTAAATTGCAAATAAATCCACCTTACAGCAGGAGATGGATAGCTGGTAAAGCTCAGGCTCCAAAAGATGTTTTTTTGTTTTTTTTTTTTTCTTTTCCCTGGTATAAGATATTCTAATTTAAGCTTTTCAAGTCATACAGTTGTACACATGGAAAGCTCAATGGGGATAGTGACCAAGTTGCACTGCATTAGAAAGTCTGGAAATTCAAGAATTCAAGGTTAGATGATATTTAAAATACAGGAAAGAATTTCTTTATCGTAGTTTTTTGCTAAAGGCCATAAATCATAAAGCCATGACACCCGTTGTCCTCTGGTATATTTTTTTTAAATGGCAGAAGGTAGTAGATGTAGAAGGCTTCACAAAATATACTGGAAATGTGACAACACAGTATTTTTTATTCTTAACAAGAATTACTCTCCTCCTTGGCCATATTCAAAATATTTTATTTTTAAAAAGCTTCTCACCTTCTTCCATTTTTCTCCTTTCTGACAGGTAGTATAAGTTGAAAATTATCCAAGTAGTAAACAAAATTAGATTCCAGTAATTGTAGATGATACTTACACTCTATTCTTTTTTATAATTAACTTTTATGTGTTTTGTACTGTTTTAACCAATGCCTACATACTCTGTTGAGCTATAAAACAGTGATAATCTTAACAACTGAAGAAATTTAGTTTCATTGGTATGGTAATTAATTCATGCTATTTTCATTCCTTTTAAACCTATAATGAATTGCTTGATAGAGAAAGCAAAGGTGAACTACAGAAAATCTTTGTTATCTCAGGGCTAGATTTTAGAAAGAAAATCATTTGCTGGTAACTGGATGCCTCTCAAATTATTATATCAATGAACCTATATCCTCTTCTTTTTTGAGACTTCCCACAACATCAGACATGCGCATGCCAGAACTTCAAAGACTGACTCAGTCATTCATTGGTACAGGTTGTTAGGCCTGAGATACAGCTGTCAGTGTTCCCACTGGCTGTGCCTACAGAGAGGAGAGGGGGAGAAACAGGAGGAAATGCAGAAGGGGAATCTGAGTGAGGCATGGAGAGGACAAAAGTAGAAAGGATGAGATTTTAAAAACTGACAAAGGTTATATAGCTGAGTCAACACATTTTCCCTGAGACCTGGGAATTTCCTTCATCTCACTGTTTGTTCCCAACACATGATTGTGAGGGTCCAAGAAAAGTGCATGCCATATTATTCTTACTTGAGAGAAGCAGAAAAAAAAAAAAAGAAAAAAAAAAAAATCAGTTGTACCACTTCCGCCTGAAGCTGCTCTCTCACTGCTGATGTCCCATTTGGTTCCACTCTCTTGAATTTCAATGGATTCCCACTGTCTGAGTATTCATCAGAAAGTACAAAATACAGTCATTGAAAGTTAAGGGATGCAATCATAAAGCTTGTCAAGAAAATCTAAATTCAGTCTCATGCCAGTATTTGTTACAAATGATCCTTAATTACATGAAAGCAAACACGTTTTGTTGTATACCTCTCTAAATTATGGATTTCTTCAATATAATCATTTAAATATGAAATGCCATGTCCTGCTGCCTTTAAAAATACAATCTCAGGAGTTTTACATTCCTCTAAAATAAATGGCGCAGACAGTGTTCTGTGGTGTAGTTTTTATACAGAAGTTGATGCCTCAATGAAAAAAAAATGGAAGAAAGCATTGGTGATCCTGATAATACAATAACTCAGTGTCTTAATCTCCATTTCTTGTACAAGTGGTTTTTAAAAAACTAACTAGCCATTGTTTCTAGGCCTTACAGTCTAGAGGGGCTAACAGTATTTTAAACTCTCATCAGCGTGTCAATGATTTTAAGATATTTATTATCAAATTACTGCACCTTTGGCGTATTTCCTCCTGTGTGTTTCAAATTCTACAGAGCATTTCCAGTATCACAATCAATGTAATCACGTTGGAAACTATTTTTGCCTTTTATTCAAAACCACTACAGTGGTTATCCTTATAAAAGGATACTGGATTCTATTTATTTTCAAATTGAAAACGTGAAATGAATGTGAATGTCACACAATATCCTTATAAGCTGCTTCAAATTGGAACAATTACTGAAACGGCACGTACCTGTTTTTACTTGAGTCTATGCCAGTTGACATTTTTCTTGTTTCACACTGCAAATTACCTAATACAGAAAATTAAGACCAAGTATAGTTCCACCATAATCTTTCCTCTAAAAGTCAGTGTGACAGTGTGCCCAAGTGGCCAAGAGGGCCAACGGCATCCTGGCCTGCATTAGAAATAGTGTGGCCAGCAGGAGCAGGGAAGTGATCATCCCCCTGTACTCAGCACTGGTGAGGCCGCACCTTGAGTACTGTGTTCAGTTTTGGGCCCCTCACTACAAGAAAGACATTGAGGCCCTGGAACGTGTCCAGAGAAGGGCAACGAAACTGGTGAGGGGTCTGGAGCACAAGTCTTATGAGGAGCGGCTGAAGGAGCTGGGATTGTTCAGTCTGGAGAAGAGGAGGCTCAGGGGAGACCTCATTGCACTCTACAACTTCCTGAAGGGAGGTTGTGGTGCAAAAGGGTCTGGCCTCTTCTCCCAGGCAAATAGTAGGACCCGAGGAAATGGCAAGAAGTTATACCAGAGGAGGTTTAGGTTGGATATTAGGAGAAACTTTTTCTCTCAGAGGGTGGTCAGGCACTGGAATGGCTGCCCAGGGAGGTGGTGGAGTCGCCATCCCTGGCAGTGTTCAAGAGGTGCCTGGATGAGGAGCTACGAGAGATGGTTTAGTAGCTTTTGGCACTGATAGGAATGGGAGGGTGGTTGGACTAGATGATCTTGCAGGTCGTTTCCAACCTTGTGTTTCTGTGATTCTGTCTTATCCCTGCAGTTCACTCTAACCACATTAATAGAAATATTTTGACAACAAGGAGAAATAAAAGCTTGAAATAGCTGTTATCAAATTTGAATAGTACAGCAAACTTCTAAAACATTGCCTAACAAGATCTAGTCAGTTTATCATGCAGTAGGTCTGCAACAGCAACCTTTATTTTTCTGTGCTGAATACGTTGCATAAAAAATTGCATTTGAATCCACGTAGATTCTCAATATGGCCACAACAATTTTTTATAAACCCTTCTACACTTAAAGGGACAAATATATTCACTTCTGAGTATTCTAGATAGCAAGTCACACATGTACTTGTCACAAGTGTTCTTATCTTGTAAAACATAGCTGTGACTTTAGGGTATTAACTGTAATAAGATATGTACTACTGAGACACTATGAAAACCATGCATTGGAGGATTACTGCTGGATTAGTCTTTTTTTTTTTGAGTTGGTCTTTAAGCAACTAAGACTAAGACTGTAAACCCGACAAGATAGTTACACTTACAATGTTTACTCTCAGAGATTCAAATACCAGTTCAATATGTGAGAACTAATGAAAATAAAATTTTGTTTTTCTGCACTTCAGCCCCAAAAACCACAGTCAGATCATTAGCACATCTATAACCCTTCTTTATTCCACTCTTTATTAACACTGATTCAACTCTGGAACTGTAGCAGCAAGCAGAACCATCAGTCAAACCACACAGGTTCTGTAACAAGGTTATCTTGCCTATACTGAAGAGGTAGAGTGCTCCTCTTCTAGGGAGAACACTCATTCATAAATTTTGCCAGCAAACGAGCAATTTAACTAAAATTGCATATTTTTTGATAGATTGTTGTTGAGATAAAAAGATCCAATAATGAATATACAGTGACAGTCTAAAACCATTTGCTGTCTCTGAACATACAAGACAAAGTAGAAGCTACCAAACCATTCAGTACATATATAGATAGCTTTTCAATATCAAGGGTGACAACATAATTATATGAAGGAAAAACAAATTTGATTTACAATAATACAAGATTAAAACAATAATGGTTAGAAGGAAGAAGCGCTGAGGAAAAGGCATTCTTCCCAAACTTCACAATGGAATAATTGTCAGCTCTGTAAAATTATTCCCAACTACTAACTGCTTCAAAACATCAAAAACAACCATTACATTGATTTGTATGTGCCAAAATTTCTTTACATGTCATTTAGAAAGGCTGCATGACCTTGAAACTAGAACAACAAAAGAGTGAAATCTGTGGAGTGGCACTGAACAGCCTGCCTTCAAGAAATATCACACAGGACTCCATGCTCTAAGATTCTTGTAAAGATTGATTAATTTCATCTGTTAAGCTCCTTCTAGAAATAGAGCCATCAGTGATTAAATATGGAGGTCTCTCCTTAGCTACTCTTGCTAGCACTGTAGAAAAATGTCTTGTAAAGCTATGTTTTATCTTGTTTTTTT